>NW_020172298.1:65182-66771 GCF_003031525.2 Neophocaena asiaeorientalis asiaeorientalis | reverse complement strand
GCCCTCAAACCCCTATTCGAGATCTGGTAAAAATGGCCTTTAAAGTCTATAATGGCCGTGAGGATTTGGCAGAATCCAGCTGACAGACTCGGATGCACCAGAAGGTGGCCCTCCAAACCCAAGCTCTTGTAGCTGCCCTAAGGCCGGCCATCTCTCATGGATCATAGCATCCACGGGGTCCGCAAAAGGCAACCCCGCCGGGGGCCTGCTTCAAACGCGGAAAAGAAGGCCACTGGGCTTACCAATGTCCCAATCCCCGACCTCCTTCTAAGCCCTGTCCCAGCTGCGGGCTAATGGGCCACTGGAAGAGTGATTGCCCTACGACTGGCCCTCCCTCAGCGTCTCCACACAGGGGGCAGGCCAACCCAACGGCATTACCACTCGAACTGCTGGGATTGGCTGACGACTGACGGCGCCCGGACTCAAAGACCCCCATCACTCTCGTCGAGCCCAGGGTAACCCTACAGGTAGCTGGTAAGTCCATCTCATTTCTGGTGGACACGGGGGCTACCTATTCGGTCCTGCCTACTTATTCCGGGCCAGTTTCTCCTTCCCAGATCTCGGTCATGGGCATTGATGGCAAACCATCCTTCCCACTCCAGACCGGTCCATTCCCATGTCATATCAAAGGACTCCCTTTTACTCATTCCTTCTTAGTCATACCATCCTGCCCAGTTCCCTTGCTAGGCTGAGATGTCCTTTTCCACTTAGGGACCTCCCTCCAGCTGGTTAGACTTGACCCTAAGGTCCCCTCCTTCCAACTCCTGCTTCCTCTTATCGGCCTGTCTCTAGAACCCTCCCCCTCCTATGCCCCTCTTCCAATCACACCGAACCCAATCAATCCCCAAGTCTGGGATACTTCTAAGCCCATAATAGCAACACATCATTCCCCCATTCTCATCCGCCTAAAGGACCCCTCCAAATTTCCATCAAGGCCCCAATTTCCCATCTCTGAGACTCACCTTAGGGACTTACCACCTATTATCACCAGACTCCTAAACCAGGGACTCCTTATCCCCACTGACTCTCCCTGCAACACCCTCATCCTGCCTGTCCGCAAGGCCTCTGGGGATTATCACCTGGTCCAGGACCTCTGACTAATCAATGAGGCCATAATTCCTCTCCACCCAGTAGTACCAAACCCACACACCTTGATCTCCCATATCCCCCCATCCACAACCCACTTTATGGTTCTGGATCTCAAAGATGCCTTTTTCACTATCCCCCTTCATCCCGACTCCTATTTCCTCTTCGCCTTTACCTGGACGGATCCGGATACTCATACTTCCAGTCAGCTCACCTGGACAGTTCTTCCCCAGGGCTTCCGCAACAGTCCTCACCTCTTCGGTCAGGCGCTGGCACGGGACCTCACTTCCTGCTCCCTTACCCCCAGCACACTCTTTCAATAGGTAGATGACCTCCTCCTTTGTAGCCCATCTCTCAGCCTCTCAAGACAACATACTGCAGATCTCCTCAATTACCTTGGCTCTTGCGGTTATCAGGTCTCCCCAGCCAAGGCTCAGTTATCTGTATCTTCTGTAACCTACCTGGGGCTCCACCTTACCCCTGCCACAAAAGGTCTAACAGCC
>NW_020172298.1:4191-60476 GCF_003031525.2 Neophocaena asiaeorientalis asiaeorientalis | reverse complement strand
CTCATCCGCCTAAAGGACCCCTCCAAATTTCCATCAAGGCCCCAATTTCCCATCTCTGAGACTCACCTTAGGGACTTACCACCTATTATCACCAGACTCCTAAACCAGGGACTCCTTATCCCCACTGACTCTCCCTGCAACACCCTCATCCTGCCTGTCCGCAAGGCCTCTGGGGATTATCACCTGGTCCAGGACCTCTGACTAATCAATGAGGCCATAATTCCTCTCCACCCAGTAGTACCAAACCCACACACCTTGATCTCCCATATCCCCCCATCCACAACCCACTTTATGGTTCTGGATCTCAAAGATGCCTTTTTCACTATCCCCCTTCATCCCGACTCCTATTTCCTCTTCGCCTTTACCTGGACGGATCCGGATACTCATACTTCCAGTCAGCTCACCTGGACAGTTCTTCCCCAGGGCTTCCGCAACAGTCCTCACCTCTTCGGTCAGGCGCTGGCACGGGACCTCACTTCCTGCTCCCTTACCCCCAGCACACTCCTTCAATAGGTAGATGACCTCCTCCTTTGTAGCCCATCTCTCAGCCTCTCAAGACAACATACTGCAGATCTCCTCAATTACCTTGGCTCTTGCGGTTATCAGGTCTCCCCAGCCAAGGCTCAGTTATCTGTATCTTCTGTAACCTACCTGGGGCTCCACCTTACCCCTGCCACAAAAGGTCTAACAGCCGACTGCACCCGGATTATCCGTGAACTCCAGCCTCCGGAAACAGCGGAACAAATTCTCTCCTTTTTGGACCTTATAGGATTTTTCCAACGCTGGATCCCTAACTTTGCCCTCCTCGCTAAACCCGTATATCTGGCTGCTAAAGAAACCCGTCAAGGACCCCTCACCTCTCCTTCCGCCGTTCGACAGGCCTTTCTCACCCTCCGTAACACTCTGATATCTTCTCCTCCCCTTTCTCTGCCCAACCCAAACCGACCTTTTCACCTTTTTGTGGATGAACGGGCCGGAATAGCCACTGGACTCCTTGCCCAGCCTGTAGGGCCTTCCTACGGCCCCCTGGCTTACCTCTCCAAACAGCTGGACCCAACCATTCGGGGATGGCAACCATGCCTTCGGGGCCCTAGCAGCGGCAGCCGAACTGACCAAACAAACACTCAAACTGACTCTGGCCCACCCACTAACAGTGTTTTCCTCCCACCGGCTGGTCGACCTCCTAGGCCACAACTCTCTCTCCCTCCTGGGCCCCTCCCGCATCCAGGAGTTCCACCTACTATTCATTGAAAACCTAGCTATTTCTCTTGATCTCTCCCCTCACCTGAACCCGGCTTCCCTCCAGCCTCCTTGATTCAAAAAATCTCACCATCTGTTACGGCAGCCGCCCAAATCTAGCTGATACTGGGTTTCTTTGCAACTCATCCCTCACGGTAAACACATCAGTTGAAGCACCACCAGGCATGTTTTAGTGGTGCAATGGTTCCCTCACAAAAGAGATCAATTCTTCCTCCCCCTTCCCATGTATCCCCGTTACTCTCGTCCCACAATTCACACTGTATAGCCAAGCCGAATTTTCCTCGCTAATCACGCCGCCCTTTACCCGACGAAAAAGGGCCAGCTTTCTCCCTATAGTCGCAGGCATTTCCCTCGCCTCCTCTCTCGTTGCTGCGGGCATCGGGGGAGGAGCCCTAACACACAGTGTCTCAACATCCCGTGACCTAGAACAGAAACTCCAGCTAGCCATCGAGGCTTCTGCCGCCTCCATCTCCTCTGTCCGGCGTCAAATCACCCCCGTAGCCCAAGTCACTCTCCAGAATCGACGAGCCCTGGATCTCCTGACGGCCGACAAAGGAGGTACCTGCCTCTTCCTACAGGAGGAATGCTGCTATTACATCAATGAAACAGGACTCGTCAAAGACAACGTAAAAGCCCTCCATCGCTTAAGAGAAGAACTCCAACGCGAACACCAACAGTCCGCCTCCCCAATTCCTGATTGGTGGCGATCCACCCTCTATACCTGGCTAACAACAATCTTAGGCCCCGTAATTCTCATCTGTATCTTGCTCACGTTTGCTCCCTGTTTTCTTAGGTTCCTTCGCAGGCGCATGGAGGAAGTCTCTCGGGTGGACACAAACCAAATGCTCCTCGGTCCTTACACCTTGCTTCCTACAGAACCCCTCACTGGTCTCCCCTAAGCCTCGGACCTCTGGTCGCCCGACTCCCCTTTCGACGCCCCCATTCAGCATGAAGTAGCCAGAGATCAGAACACCACCCCATTACACCAAAGATGTCGGGATGTAAGGCCAACTGGCCCGAGGCAGGGGAAAACAATCAGATTCACAGGTTGCATCAGACCGAAATTCCCCGGACCACCCAGTTTCAGAAACTGACCTGGGGACTTTGAACCCAGCCCAGCCTTCCCGCCTTTGGAGGGGCGGGACTAACGGTCCCCCAATATACCCGAAAAGACCACCAAATAAGGAATACCCTGCGCCCTCCCAGATTCACCACACCCCTTTCCCTTCTTCCCCTATAAAATCTTGCCCAACCCTCACCCGGGTGCGACTTCTCTGGCCCCTTTCTCTCGGACCAGTGAACCTCGCCCGGGAGCACTCCCCAATAAAGCTCACTTGAAGCTTTCCTCTGTTTCGTGGTGCCGTTTGTTAAGATCCGACCTTACATTGACAATTGTAGTTTTTTTTTTTTTTTTTTTTCATCTTCAAGAGTTTCACTGTCCTGGCATATAGTAAACTTAGCCGAGGCTTGAAAAAGGAAATGGTGAGGATTTGAGTGCCAGGAAGGGAGAAACAGTGCTTTGTATCTGGTAAATATTTAAGACTCTGATAAGTTATATTTTCTGAAGTTTTTTGCTGGTCTCCCAGCGTTACATCCTCTTCTCCCCCTCCTAATACTGAGTGACCAGAAAGGAAACCTTGGTAGCTGCATTTACCCCCCTTAAATTTTTTAGTTTAGCCTATGAATTTTTATTGTAGAATGATTGGAAAGTTTTTTATTCTCCACTAACATTATACCCTGAGGAAACAACTCTCCCCAAATCCCATCACTGATAATTGGATTTGATAATACAGATGACCGAAAACCAACAATAGGTTAAATACAAGTGTCATAAAAATGCTCTGCAAAAATAGGTTGGTAGAATCCTAACTTCCAAAAGGTTCTGAAAGTTTAAAAATTAACTAACTATAAAGAAATGTCTCTAGTTTTGAATCAGAAGCAACCCTAAATTGATGTAGAGATAATAAAGAAATTATAAAGAGAATTGAGGCAACAGAGACATCATTAATTTTTGAGGAAAATGGTAAATCAAAGGCATTGTAACAGCTACTGGGGAGAAGGAAAGTGTTCAGTAGCTAGGCTTCTTGTTTCCAAGTGATAGCTGACATGTTTTTGTTTTTTAATTTTATTTATTTATTTATTTATTTATTTATTTATTTATTTATTTATTTATGGCTGTGTTGGGTCTTCATTTCTGTGCGAGGGCTTTCTCTAGTTGCGGCAAGTGGGGGCCACTCCTCATCGCGGTGCACGGGCCTCTCACTATCGCGGCCTCTCTTGCTGCAGAGCACAGGCTCCAGACGCGCAGGCTCAGTAATTTTGGCTCACGGGGCTAGTTGCTCCGCGACATGTGGGATCTTCCCAGACCAGGGCTTGAACCCATATCCCCTGCATTGGCAGGCAGATTCTCAACCACTGCGCCACCAGGGAAGCCCTGACATGTATTTTTGATTAAGGATGAATTGAGTTGTATCATTGTGTTGGATCATTAACTATTAGTTGAGAACCTACTATGTACCAGGATTTCTAGTATGTACTGGAATACTGCAGGGAAGTAAAAATAAATGTCTTTGTTCTAAGAGATTTTAGACTTTATCATTAAAGATATGTATTAAATGACGGCATAAATATGATAATATTCTAATACGGAAATATACTTAAGAAATATACATAGTATTATAAGAAATAAAAATGGGAGAAATAATAAAGTCTATGAATCAGGAAAAATCACTCAATGGAGAAAACATTTAAGGTGAAACTTGCAGGCCACTCCATGAATCACATGTTATTAGATGTCACCCTGAAATAAGGCTTATGATTATATAATTCTGATCTGCATTTCTACCAAAATCTAAAGTTAATCACTTATGAGAGCCTACGGCATCTATGTGGTGCCAGTTTAGTTATCTCCTAAGCAGGCAAGTTTGTTAAACTTCCATCCTGTGGTTAATCTTCCCTCACTGAACTCTGAAGACACCATTTCCTTCTGTTCAATAATGATGTTTGTTAACTCTGAGCTCTGAAATCTCTCTGCCTTTAAAGGAGATTAAGTAAAATTAATTACTTTTTCTGCTCCCATGTGTAAAACAGAAAAAAGAAAACTTTCCCCTGCTCCATCATCATCATATTCATGGATGTCTTTACCTGTCTATCTATTGGCCTGTCTGCCTATCTATCATCTATCTGTCTACTACCTACTTATCTACTTACCTATTAGGGAGGTGGGGCGAGATGTAAAGGTGGGAGATGGAGTCAATAGGAAAGAAAGATGACAACTAGCCAAGCCAATAAAGCGTATATCATTGAAAAATGGAGACTTGACTCTATCCCCATGCCACACAGTTATGCAGATATTTCTGGCCTTTTAATCCATGCTATGTTCCTATATGCTTATTTCCAAGATCAAATGATATCTTTTCTGTAGTGCACCATATTGCTTACCAAGGTAAGGCAGTGTTAGAGTCTAGAAAAGTGTGGCTTAAATAAATGTAAATGTTTGCACTTCTGATTCATTTCATTTTAATTCTCAGAGAACAGCCTCTTACATATTCAACTTATATTTATATGCAATTTTGTAAATCACTCACGTGAGTAAAGAATGTAATCCTCTGTTTAAATGAAATAGCAGTGTTGGTAGAACCAACAGGGTCTAGGACTCAATATAAGAAAAGCACGCTAGAAGGCAAGTAAGAAGGGAAGGAGACATGATGGCAGCCCAGCCCACATACTCTTCAATTTCAGCCTATTTGTAAGTTCTTGACTTTTTTCAGAAATAAGATTTTTCTCATTTTCAGATACAAATGATGCTCTTCAGGAAAACTGTGTTCATTTTGGTATGATGAGCAGTGTTCATCACTAATCCACATATCCTGAGGCTGAGTATAAGTTAAGGATTCTATTATTATAACAGTCTTTTTGTGCTATTCTTTGCTAACACTATAATATTTTTGTATCCTTATCCCATTGACACTTGTTGGCACATTATCAGCCATAGGGAGTTTTCATCATAATCATGTCATATGTTGATAGGAATTTCTAAAGATAGCCTTATTGATCCATCATATGAACTAAACCCTTAGGAAGTAGAGAAGATAAAACTTCTATTGGACTGTAGTTATTTGAAATATAGACAGAGAAGGCAGATTTTTATCTTTCTTAAACACTTCCACTGTCTTAACACAATAATTTAAATCTTGTGTAATGACATAAAATTTCGTAGTCTCTAAATGGTGAAAAAAACCCAGCATAAGTACAATCTTTGAATGTATATATGCTATGAGAAATGATACACATTTCTTCTTCTTGCAATGCAGCTATGCAGAAACAAAGGTTATTATGTTAGAGAAGATAAGAAAAAGGAAAAATATGACAAGGAGTAAAAACCAAATTAAATTTGACAATGCTGTCAAACTAGCTTTGGGTGCACTCATGCCTTTCATTATATATAATCAATTCTATGTCAGAATCTCATCACCACCAGTGGATGAATTCCCATAGCTTACTGACAAGTAACACTGCTTTCAGGCTTTTCTCACCTCTACTCTTCTTGTTTTTATTTAGGGAACTAATCTTTTATTACAGACATTGTCTGCTTTAGGTTATTCTCCTATTAAAGAATATTTAATCCGTTACAATCAAAACAGAAATATCAAATGGAAACCGACTCTTAATACTTAACTGATATTTTGAATTTATTTCCTCATATACTTAAGGTTTCTTATGGTTTCTTACATACTTTGCTTATTCTTTTCTATTATGCTTCAGCGGTATATTCTTCATCTTCTCCTCTCTTTAGGGTAAATATATGCACTTTCCGTTTTCTGGCTCAACAGTCACTGAAACAAAATATTAATATTGATGGCTGTAGTACAGATGAGGATTTTTACTTTCAAAACCAACATTGTGCTTATATATGTTGCATGCACAGTGAAAACTAAATGCATGGTTAAATGAGAAAGGTTCAAAACATTCATTTCTTCCTTTCATTTCTCCACTTTCAATAAGTAATCATTAGACCATACTATGTGTCAGACATTGTACAGGTCATGATTTAAGGTTCTGAATTTGGACACTTAATTTGAAAACAAATTTGGCTTATTGATTAGCACATATCAAAATGATCCATTGTAAGGTGGACCAAATATAAACTTTAGCTAAGCTCTACTGCTACTTATGTTGACTTCAATTAATCTGTTAAGAAATAAATATTGTGTGCTAAGTTTTGTCTTAGTATATGTATTGAGCTTGACTAGAGGGGAGGACAGATGGACTAGATAAAGAAAATGACATTAAAAGATAAGTGGAAGTAAGTCAGAAATAAATAAATAAAGGAAGGAAGAGAGGAGGAAGGAAGGAAGAAGGAAAGAAGAAAGATGAAAACCATCTGGTCTATCCTCTGAAATATTTAAAATCTAATCAGTTACCTAAGTGTGAGCTAGGCAAGTGCAGAGACATACAACTAAATGGGTGTTTGCAGCTTTCCACTGCTACCCAGCTTCTCTACAGAGACTTAACCAAAGTGAGTTTTCAACACAAGCCAACAGAGAAAGTTCAGACGAGCCCAGAGTTACCGCTGGCTTCTTCCATAGGGAAAGAGTCACGCTAGCACTGAGGAGTCTACCTACTAACATGTTAGCAATTCCCTGCTGGGTCACATTTACGTACTCTGAAGTTCCAGTCTTACTGAGTCACTTGGGATACTAGAAAAAATTACAAGTTGATATTTTGTTAAATTTTAGAACATATGTATGGATGATATTGCTTTGGGAATCAGAGAAAAGAAATGTTCTTTTCTTTTCCCTCTTGAAGTATCACGGTGTATTTGGGTTATAAATTAGCCATTGGTAGAAGTAAAATGTTTCAATTAATAGATATAATTGATGAAAACATTTAAACAGCATATTTTTAGTTTTTAATTTTTTAGCTTGTACTCTTTCATTTTTTTAATTAAAGTATAGTTAATTTACAATGTTCTCTGTTAATCTCAAGTGTACAGCGAAGTGATTCAGTTATATATATATACATACTATATATATAATATATATATTCTTATTCAGATTCTTTTCCATTATAGGTTATTACAAGATATTGAGTATGGTTCCCTGTGCTATATAGTAGTTCCTTGTTGTTTAAATGGACTTTCTAAATGCCTTGTTTCAGAATGGAATAGTGGGAAATCTGAATTTTGTAGACATGCAAATACATATTCAAATATTAACCCGTCACATAATTTGGGGACTAATTAATTAGATTTGTTAACCTGTTTGATACTCATTTTCCCCATCAGCAGAATTCAAGTCATATTATTCTTTCTTAGAATTATTTTGTGAATTGAATAAAGTAGCATTTATACCACTTGTGAAACACTTAACACAGGGCTTGAAAAATGGAGGTGCTGAAGGAATGGTCGTTGATTGATCATAATGATGAAAACGACAATAACGAGGGTGATAAAGCCTGGCATTAAGGATATTCAATACATACTAGAATGCTTTATTTGGAAAATATCATATTTGACTTAATGCAACATTATAAACTGTTGCAAGTAGGAGCCATGCCTGAGGTCAATTTCAGAAGTGTGGTGAGTAGGTTTTGAATTCAAACAATGAAATGACATTATGGGGGAGAAATTACACGTTAACATATGAATTACACTGAAAATAAATTCCATCCAAGTGGTGAGTAGAGGGAGGCAGGGAGGGAGGGAGAGACCCAGAAACTGAAAGAAAGAGACATAAATGAAATAGGCACTGATATAAAGAACAGTTGCTAAGCTGATTTAACTAATTCCCCTAGACAACATTTTACTTTGGTTTAGCACCTTTTTAATGAACCAGAAATTTTTCTTGTGGAATCTTAAGATATCAGTAATTACTTGATTATATAGAAGAGAGAAATACAGAAAATTATAATGATAATTTGGTAATATATAAATGAACTGTCTTGGAAAAGTCTTGGTGACATTTAATGATTAACAAAATACACTTAAACCACTTTACATGAATACTCAAGAGTGTCTTCAAAAGAAGATGTTCATTTTCTCTCATCTTCTAAGCTTTATGGCTCTTTGATGATATATTAGCTGTAATACATAAAGTTATCTTTAAGACAGGTCTGTTGTCCTGTGAGAATAAGCTTCCCTAAAGGAAATGCCACAGATCATATGTCATGATATTAAGAGCTTACTTCCTGAAAGCTTGGCAAAAGTATATAAGAAATGTGTGCTCCCCTCTTAAATAAAATAGGAGGTGTTCATTCTAATGTAGGAAATAAACCAGGCCTGCATTTCAGACTGTGGAAATAAGACAGAAAGGATTTTTTATCCTTTATATTTTCTAAGTTCTTTTTTTAAAGTAGAATATTTTGGTAGATATATAGAATTATTACCTTACTAAAATGTCTCAAAAATCCTGACCTAAAAGGACTTCAGAAGGTGGAATAATTTTTTAATATCCTTTAGGAGAATTTTACACTTTAAATTATAAGGAAAAGCCATTCTTCAGCTTTACATTTTAGTGATGTGAAAGCTGGTTATTTGGCACCTCCCTCTTCTCTCTCTCTGTCTTACACACACACCACACACACACACACACACACACACACACACACACACCCTGTCATCTGTGCATATCTGATGCTACTATACTACATTATTGCAAATATAGTACAACTATATAAATACACATGTGTATATACGTGCTTGTGTTTGTACTTTTTCTTTGTTATAGCACTCTCAAGAATAATTTACTAAAATGCATTTCCTACTTCTGATAAGACTATTCCATAATAGTTCTGTTATTAAAATAAAAAAATATTATACAATTATTAACAAGGTATCCAAAGGATTATGCTTTAACTTTGAAGTAATAAAATTTGTTATAGATGACCTTTTTAAAAAGTTATTTCTTTCCTTTTAAAATACTTTTTGGATAGTAATTTGGTAGTGCAAATTGGGAAATAGTATCCTTAACTATAAAGAAAATTACCAAAAGGGAACAAAGTTATCTAAGTTTAAAAGTTTTAAGAATAACTTAAAGTTAAATGTATAAAAATTTTCAGATTAAATTTTCTTCAATTAACATTTGAAGTACCTAATGAATTTAAAGAGTATAAATATTGAGTGATGCAACCTGTTGTAATGAGCTTATTCTTTAGGGTTTTTTTGGGTTTTTTTTTTTTTTGTGATACGCGGGCCTCTCACTGTTGTGGCCTCTCCCGTTGCAGAGCACAGGCTCTGGACGGGCATGCTCAGCAGCCATGGCTCACGGGCCCAGCCGCTCTGTGGCATGTGGGATCTTCCCGGACCGGGGCACGAACCCATGTCCTCTGCATCGGCAGGCGGACTCTCAACCACTGCGCCACCAGGGAAGACCACTTTAGGTTTTTTGATATCTGAGTTCCCTTTTATAAATATGAATATTTTATTGCCACAATTTAATTGACATTTTTTCTTATATTTTTATGTGATGCTTATAATAAAATAGAATTTTGATTAATATTATTAATACTACGTGAGGATGCATTGCTTACAAGATATTGTCCTAGGAATAGAACAAAATGAAAGAGATATGTTTTATTATATTAAAGGGTGTATGATATAATAATTAAACTGTAAATGTTGTTCTTGTACTCAGCAACTGTAACTCATCTATTTCCTCAGCATTTTGTTATATATTCTACTTCACAAATCTGCTTTTTTTTGTTTGATTTTCACCATTTCTATAATATCCAATACTAATTTATTTAAGATAAATAATCTTGCCTTTTATTAGCCTTCTGTTGGTGGTGAATACTGGATTAATATAAAAATAATTGAAGATGTACAGTAACATATAAGATTTATATTACATATATTTATTCTATTTAGGGAAATATTTTTATCCATGTGTTTACATCAATTTATTTTAAAATTACACAAACATTTTAACAAAAATGTTACTATTTTGATAACGGTAGAATCCATCTTAAATGAGAACATTGATACAAATAAGTAGAAATCAAAACACTGCAAATAACCTATAAGGTAAACCACTATCTTTAAAATCTCTAATAAATAATACCCATGTCAATATGTTTTAATTCTATTCGTTGTTAGTGTATTTTTTTGGAACATTTATGAAGTTTGACCAAGTTTTCATTCAGTAAGCACAAATTTGTTGCATGCAAATATGTTAAGTATCATGCTAGACATTGAATAATATGATGATTAAAATACAACCTTGTCATCAAGGAATTCACAAGAGAGTAAAAAGGATTGTCAACAAACAAGCTACTACAATATTAAATAGCATAATATAAGATACACAGTGGGGCTTCCCTGGTGGCACAGTGGTTGAGAGTCCACCTGCCGATGCAGGGGACACGGGTTCATGACCGGGTCTGGGAAGATCCCACATGCCGCGGAGCGTCCGGGCCTGTGAGCCATGGCCGCTGAGCCTGCGCGTCCAGAGCCTGTGCTCCGCAACGGGAGAGGCCACAGCAGTGAGAGGCCCGTGTACCGCAAAAAAAAAAAAAAAAAGATACCCAGTGGATGAATTTTGGAAGAGAGAAATCAATCCTGGTGGAGGTCTGAGGGAGGGTCCTAGCACTTTGCAGGGGGTGGAGGCATTAAAATGAGTTCTGCAAGATACATGCGAGCCAATAAGGTAAAAGAACACTGTTGGGAAGGGGAGACAGAGCAATAAGGGAGAGTAACATGCCTACAGATCCTGAATAAAGGAAAAGAGGACACTGGAATGGGAATTGTGCTAAAATTAAATAATGTTCAAGTGAAGGTCATTTTATGATCCTTTGAAGTTTACCCTGAAAACAATGCAGAACCTCTGAAAGATTGCAACAAGGACATGATATCCAGATTGAAGTTCTAGAAAAGTCGTCAGCAATACCCATAGTGATGTATACCCATACTCACGTATGTCAGTCTATGTTAGTAACACTTAAATTTTTTGTTAGAAATATGCTTTCCTTGTTGGATGTTTTGGAAAAAAGAAAAATACATTGCTTTGAATTGTAGCGTTTTCTACACTGTAGTAAAATATAAGCTTCCTGAGGATGGAGGACATAACTTTTATTCCTCACAGAGTATTTTACAAAATAAAATATTAATGACCAGGTTTTGAGTTGATTGACAGTCACCATTGTTTGGGGATGTTAGGATGCATGCCAGATTACATGGAATGCAGTTTTAATATGAAATAGCCTCTCTTTGTGAATGCTGCTGTTCTTTTCCTTAGCAAAGATCGGTTTCACTGAATTCTATTTTAATCTTTAAAGTAAACCTAAAGAAACATTAATTATAGGTATCTCAGGTAGATAAGAAGATGAATTGACTTTTCTGCTTCCACATACCAGTATCTCAGTGGTAAAATACAGAATTTTTCCCCTTGTCTCTTTTAAAGGGGATTGTTTTGTAGAAGTCCAATGCTACCAAGAAATTGGTAGTGTTTATTGCTTGGCTTTAATGGAAATTACATTTTATGGGGAATTGAGATTGATTATCCTTATCTTGACAAGTGAAGATTGAGGGTGTATACTATGGAATAGTGTACTGTCTCAACAGCAAAGGGGAAATGTTTAACATCTTAGTTACTAAGTTTTTAAGACCAGGATTATACAAAGGGTCTATTTAATGCAACCATTTCTAATTTTCAAATTAATGCTATTTAAATTCTATATATTTACTGGTCTGTTTTCCTAAGGGCAACAAAAAGGGCCCATTTTATTGATTCAAAAAATCTGGTTTGGTCTCAATTTTATTTATCTATCAAGAATAATAAGAAACATGAGATATAGTTATGATTATTATGTGAAACCTAACCATGTAGTTCCCTAACACCAAGTGTAGGAAAGTAGTAAGGAATTTATAATAATATTGGTCTCTCTCTGTAAATTATATTTCTTAAATGTCACCCACAACCTATTTTACTAGAAATTAGTAATAAGAAAGAATACATTTTCAAATAATATAAATTATAGTCTTAGCAATGTAGTTTCTATGAAATATAAATTTCAAGTTCCATTATATTGTAAGTTAGTTTATAAAACCACTGTGGATCCCAAGTATTATTCATTGTCTCAATATCAATGACTTAAAAAGATGCTTAAATGTAACCAAGACCCAGTTATAAAATAAATCAGTTCTGGGGATATAATGTACAACATGGTGACTATAGTCACCATTTTATGGTGACTTCCCAAGCTCATTTTATGGGCTTATGCATTTTATCCTTTATTCGAGTAATCAGCTCAGAGCCTGATTACTCCTTACTTTCATTTATGAATCTGAATAAATGTATTACTGAATCTGTAATACATAGTACTATATTGTATGTTTGAAAGTTGCTGAGAGAGTAGATCTTCAAATTTCTCAACATAAAAAATATTGTAACTATATGAGTAAAAGGTGTTAACTAAACATTGTGGTAATAATTTCACAATATATACATATATCAAATCATTATGTTGTACATATAATGATTTGATATATGCCAATACAATATTATATGTCAACTGTATCTCAGTAAAACTGAAAAAAATACTTTAAAAAGAATGAAGGACTGAGAATTCTATCCTAATCCTAATTTGGAAGCCAGATTTTAAGGATTTATGAGAGTATATAAATACATATTTGATGATATACCTGCTGAATTTCATTTTATTGTCTCATTGTTTCACTGTCAAGACCACTAGGGAATAAATATAATACAAAACTCTGTAGAATATAATTGAGTTAATATTGAATAGACTGGTGTATAGATTTTATGATCTAGAGGCACAGGAAAAGACTCACTTTTCTGAAGATATTTTCATACCGTCACTTGATATTTCACTGCTCAGGAGTCATTTCTTGCATTCTAAGAAGTGTTTTCAGCTGGACCATAAATACCCTCAGAGGAGGCAACCTTTTCATTTTGTAACCATTTAATGACTTTATTTAGTTGTATTTAGTTATTGACTTGCATTCCAGTTGAACACTAATATCTAACACAGTGTATTTTGACACAGGGGAGATCAGTAAGCTGGAAGCATGAAACATTGCCCAAAGAGGGTTCCCCTGGTTAGACACTGTGTACCCAAAATGTAGCCAGAAAGAGCTATCCCACCTAGAGGGAATGAAAACAAGGGTCAATGAGGTAGGTCAGGAGTGTAGAAGAGGAATACTGATTACCTGGGTTTATTTCATGATTTTTGCCTAAGGCAGGATTTGACCTCAGGTAGCAGTAAGTATGTTCCCATCAGTGTTGCACTAGAAGTAATCTACAACATTCAGTTAATTTGCTTCACCTACTGAGCAAGACTTGTTCCTTAGTTATCATTGTAAATATAACATCTGAATGTATAACACATAGGGTCTCAGAGAAAACTGAACCTGTGGGAAATCGTTTGGCTTAATAGCATTTTATCTGGAAGATCAATGTACAAATCTCTTTGAATTTAAATTATTGACCATCTTTACATTATTAAATATTTATACGTTGTCTGAAGGAGAAGATTTACTGCCATTTATACAATTCAAACTAAAGATAATTGCATTATACAATAGGATACACGTTAGTTTTTTAAAAAGTCTTTTATGTGAAGTAGATATGTATTTTTGAAATAGAAGAACCTGTATTTGTAACTATTTTACTATGCAATGGCAGCGTGAAATCCAATTTATTTAGAAGTGTATTATTAAATAATATATTAACTAATATTAAATTTAACTAATTTAATATTAATTTTTTGATTTTGAAAAGGAACAGAAAAATGTATGCTGTCTTTCACAGAACTTCAAAGTGAATTTTTCACAATGCTATTTTTTAATTGTAGTTTACAACAATTTTAAGTTGTAATGTTGATGACAGAGTTTTAATAGATTGGCATGCTGTATAGATGTAGGTGTGTTGCATTTGTATATTGTGAAAAGAAATAGGAAACTAGAATTTTCATGCAATAAATAGAATTGTCTAAAGTTAACATAGTACAAGTGTTATTTCAAACTTTACCTGTGCATAGAATGAACTCAAAGAATACTTGTTGAATCAAAGTATACATAATTTCTAGGTGAAAGTATTTTATCTAGATTTTGCTTCACATGAGCTATCAATACTAGATAATATCAAGATATATAATATCAAGATATATAATATAGATATATAATATCTATATATAATATAGATATATAATACTAGATATATAATAATAATAATATAATAATTAAAGCACTAAAATTAGAATTGTATAACAGAAAGGGAGTATGTGATTTCACCATTATTGTCAGAGTTTATGGGCTTATGCATTTTATCCTTTATTCGAGTAATCAGCTCAGAGCCTGATTACTCCTTACTTTCATTTATGAATCTGAATAAATGTATTACTGACCCTGTAGCTATCACATATTCGACTTTATCCATCACCACTGCTAATGATTATTTGGCTTTGAGGATTAAGTAAGTATACTCCCTTCAGCATGCCCTTTCCTGTATTTTGTGAATGCAATCCTTTATTTCTTTGATGTTTTCAAAGCAACTGAATAATTTCACACTGAGTGTAAAGTAACAGAAGGTAAAGAATATTTCAAGATATGTGAACTAAAAGGTGGGAGATGGATGACGAATAATGTTTCTTGTTAATTATGTATCTAGATCATCCCTATTTACAACCATTCTGCTCTAAGAAATTTTGTGAGATAAAAGATTCTTATAATTTTTAATAGAATCCCAAAAAAGGTTTATAACAAAACTTATATATGGCTTACTATAAATCACTACACATCAATGATATCAATATAATGGCTAATCTTTTTCATGTAGAAAGCAACATTGAAATTAAGCAAGCAATAGCAATATGTAAAATGTAGTATTTGCAACAAGTAGTGGAGAACAACCAACAGATTTCATGAGGCAGACCCAGATAGAGATTCCAATTGTACTCGTTTGGGTCAGTTTGGGAAGGGTATTTAATCTTGAAACTTCAGTGCCTTCTGTATAATGAAGACAATCATGCTAACCTTGCAAGCTGCTATAAGGAGTAAATACCACAATATACACAAAGCACCTGGACAGTGCCTGGCACATAGTAGGTGCTTATGGAATGGCTGCTTTCTCACTTCCTCTTTTTCAATCTTAACCTGGCGAGTCCAACATTTTTCAGTATTTTAAATCTATCTTTAGATGTGTCATTTTGTAGTTATTTTCCTTCTTTCACTGGGAGGCTGAGCCTATTTGTTGACATTAAAGGGACTATACACTCTCTCATTTTTGAGCATGGGTTCCAAGGGATCTCAAAACAAGAACTGTAACATTTGCCTCAATTGTTGTAATAGATTCAAAAACTGCCATTTTAAGAGGGTTGTGAGATACTGAACTACAAAACTTGAACTCTGCGATTCCTTGGTTTCTTTTATTTTTGCATCCTCCCCCAGATCTTGGCAGCTATATTTATTTATCATTGCAATCTCCTTAGAAACCTGATCTAAATTTATTCCATACAGAGGCTTTCCCTGAATAAACAAATCTTACTATAAGTGCTCTTTTTCTCTGCATTTTTTAGTAATTATGCTAAGACACTAGAATAACACATATATTTGAACTCTAGAATTTGATTTTTGCTAATTTTGAAAAGGATTAGTATGATATTACTTTCTTTTACATATTAAGAAAGGGTTTGCGAAGTAGATTAGGAATCTGAGTAAGATATTTTTGTGGGTGAGGGAGATATTCAAATCACAACAGAAAATATATTTCAAATATTTAAAAAAATTTTAGAATCATTCTGAATATAATTGTTTGCTAATTAGACACAATATCTGTTCATAAATATAATTTTAGCCAATATGTTGGCAACTCTACATGGCTACATAGTTTAAGATATTGTAAGTAACTGGAAAAAATAAGGCTGTTTTCTTTATAAGTATCTTTTATTTAAACATTTCATTAATATTGAGAATGTGCATTCAAATTGTTTCCTATTGGTAAATTTCAGTGTATTAATTTCTACTTAGTTGGCAACTTTTTGTTTAATTTGCTCTTCTTCTGGCCCTGTAAATATTCTAATATTTTAAAAAGCTTATATTCTATACCTTAAAAATAAAACCCTGGAAACTAAATAATTTAAGTAGAAAACTCATTTTCCTCCACTGACATCTTTGGTTCTGTCCCAATCCCATGGTCTCAGCACATGGTCTCAAATATTGCTGACAAACTTATTTGGAGCAGCATTTCAACATATTTTTGTATAATTGTTCCTCATTGCAATTCTTCATTGAAATCTAATATTTCATTTCTAAATTGAAGGCACAATCATCCACCCAATTGCCTACAGTATGTTCAGATACCCTCAGAACCATTTTTATTTTTTTTTATCTTCCTAACCACCTACATACAGCCAGATAATGAGCCCTATATACCTTAGAAAGACTTTCTTCATTCTATGCCTGCCAACAAAAATTGGCTCAGGATATTATATGTTTTTATTATAGCTATCATAGCTGTATCTCAAATGGTATCTGTACTTCCAGTTGCTTCTCATCTCTACATCAGTCTCCAGTTTTTTATCATCAACAAAATTTTCTAATTCTTATTCTGCTTCACTGAAAGCATATGTTGGATTGTTGGGTAATGTTTGCATAAGAATAATATCTAGAAGTCTAAGCATATTGTGCAAAAAAATTATCTTCTAATTTCCAACTATTTGCTCTAAATCCATCTATCACCACAGCATCTGTCCATCACTTTTTCCAACTGCATGCTTTATGTTTTAGTCATAATGGCCCCACTATTCACTGGAAATGACATTGTATTTCATTGTACTATATGTGTATACAGATACATAATTGACATGTACAACTTTAAAATGTATATAATTTCATGTGCCTGGATTTTTATTTAAACTTACTTTTCTTAAAATGTTTAGCTAGTATTTTAAAGTATGACTCATATTCCACCAGGTTCTGTTAAAAACTCACAACCCCTCTCGCGCAGTCTAGGCTAAGTAATAATTACTCTGGATTCCCAAAGTACTTTATACCTACATTACACTTCCAACATATTTGTCATTTATTTATGAATTTCCTTGACTCAGCTGAGGTCTTAACTCAACATCTTCACCTTGAGGAGATTCCGGTACAAAACTAGTCAATAAATGTTGAATGAATGAATATAAAAGTGCCTAACCATTCTATAAAAAACACCAATAAAAGGTGAAAAATGATAATGACACTATAAGAAAGACACAAAATCAGTGAGTCATGGATTTTTAAAAAATTTCCCTTTAGAAATACCGTAGTACAGTACTTACCCTTTAAATAACTAGAATCAGAGTATAAACTTCATTAAATAATTACTTAGATTAAAAAGAGATGATACTTCTGATAGCCCTAAGCTTTTAAGTTTTGCAGTTTGTAAGAGGGTAATTAATTAATTAGAAATATCCTATGAACTTCTGTGTAATTATTTGTCTTTTTTAACATTAAAGTGACTAATTCATGTTCCTTGTTAAAATGTTAAAAATTTATAACCATTTAGAAAATAAAACTTCCTTAGTTCTGTCACCCACATTTCACAGTTACTGTATTTCATTTACTTGTTTCCTGTTTATTTTGAATTATAATCAATAAAATTTTAATCAGTTGTTTTCACATATTAAGGAATAATATTATTAAATACATTAAGTAACCAACATCATTAACTATTTTTTTTTGGACAGACAACTAGACTGCATTAAATGTATGTAAGTAAAATGAAAGATTCTTATTCCCCATGGAATATAATTCTGTATTCTAAAGTTTTTAATAATACAAATACAATAGCGATATTTTACATGTCTCACTACTTCTTTAAAATTGAATCTTTGCAATGGAATTACTGGGTTAAGGGTAAGGAACCTCTTTAAGATTTTGAGAACACATTATCAAACTAATTTCTAAGATTATAAAAATTTACATTTTTCCAACAGCGTTTTAGGGTGACAGTTTTCTACACTGAGCACCACGAATTTTTAAATCTTTACTTACTTTGGTATGATGCTCACACTCTCTATTTCTTTTTTTAAACATATTTATTGGAGTATAATTGCTTTACAAAGTTGTGTTAGTTTCTGCTGTATAACAAAGTGAATCAGCTATATGTATAAATATATCCCCATATCCCCTCCCTCTTGCATCTCCCTCCCACCCTCCCTACCCCACCACTTTAGGTGGTCACAAAGCACCGAACTGATCTCCCTGTGCAATTGCAGCTGCTTCTCACTAGCTATCTATTTTACATTTGGTAGTGTATATATGTCAATGCTACTCTCTCTGTTCATCCCAGCTTACCGTTCCCCCCACATGTCCTCAAGTCCATTCTCTAGTCTGCGTCTTTATTGCTGTCTTGCCCCTAGGTTCATCAAAACTTTTTTTTTTAATTCCATATATATGTGTTGGCATATGGTATTTGTTTTTCTCTTTCTGACTCACTTCACTCTGTGTGACAGACTCTAGGTCCATCCACCTCACTACAAATAACTCAATTTCGTTTCTTTTTATGGCTGAATAATATTCCATTGTATATATGTTCCACACCTTCTTTATCCATTCATCTGGCAGTGGACGCTTAGGTTGCTTCCATGTCCTGGCTATAGTAAATAGTGTTGCAATGAACATTGTGGTACATGTCTCTTTTTGAATTATGGTTTTCTCAGAGTATATGCCCAGTAGTGGGATTGCTGTGTCATATGGTAATTCTATTTTTAGTTTTTTTAAGGAACCCCCATACTATTCTCCATAGTGGCTGTATCAATTTACATTTCCACCAACAGTGCAAGAGGGTTCGCTTTTCTCCACACCCTCTCCAACATTTGTTGCTTGTAGATTTTCTGATGATGGCAATTCTGACTGGTGTGAGGTGATACCATATTGTAGGTTTGATTTGTGTTTCTCTAATGATTAGTGATATTGAGTATCCTTTCTTGTGTTTCTTGGCAATCTGTATATCTTCTTTGGAGAAATGTCTATTTAGATCTTCTGCCCATTTTTGGATTGGGTTGTTTGTTTTTTGGATATTGATCCACATGAGCAGCTTATATATTTTGGAGATTAATCCTTTGTCAGTTGTTTTGTTTGCAAATATTTTCTCCCATTCTGAGGGTTGTCTTTTCTTCTTATTTATGGTTTCCTTTGCTGTACAAAATCATTAGGTCCCACTTGTTTATTTTTGTTTTTATTTCCATTTCTCTAAGAGGTGGGTCAAAAAGGATCTTGCTGTGATTCATATCATAGAGTGTTCTTCCTATGTTTTCCTCTAAGAGTTTATAGTATCTGGCCTTACATTTAGGTCTTTACTCCGTTTTGAGTTTATTTTTGTGTATGGTGTTAGGGAGTGATCTCATTTCATTCTTTTACATGTAGCTGTCCAGTTTTCCCAGCACCACTTATTGAAGAGGCTGTGTTTTCTCCATTGTATGTTCTTGCCTCCTTTATCAAAGATAAAGTGACCATATGTGCATGGGTTTATCTCTTGGTTTTCTATCCTGTTCCATTGATCTATATTTTTGTTTCTGTACCAGTACCATATTGTCTTGATTACTGTAGCTTTGTAGTATAGTCTGAAGACAGGGAGCCTGATTCCTCCAGCTCCGTTTTTCTTTCTCAAGGTTGCTTTGGCCATTCGGGGTCTTTTGTGTTTCCATACAAATTGTGAAATTTTTTGTTCTAGTTCTGTGAAAAATGCCTTTGGTAGTTTGGTAGGAATTGCACTGAATCTGTAGATTGCTTTGGGTAGTATAGTCATTTTCAAAATGTTGATTCTTCCAATCCGAGAACATGGTATATCTCTCCGTCTGTTGGTATCATCTTTAATTTCTTTCCTCAGTGTCTTATAATTTTCTGCATACAGGTCTTTTGTCTCCTTAAGTAAATTTATTCCTAGGTATTTTATTCTTTTTGTTGCAGTGGTAAATGGGAGTGTTTCTTTAATTTCTCTTTCTAATTTTTCATCCTTAGTGTATAGGAATGCAAGAGACTTCTGTGTATTAATTTTGTATCCTGCTATTTTACCAAATTCACTGATTAGCTCTAGTGGTTTCTTGGTAGCATCTTTAGGATTCTCTATGTATAGTATCATGTCGTATGCAAACAGTGACAGCTTTAATTCTTCTTCTCCGCTTTGGATTCCTTTTAGATATTTTTCTTCTCTAATTGCATTGGCTAAAACTTCCAAAACTATGTTGAATAATAGTTGTGAGAGTGGGCATCATTGTCTTGTTCCTGACTTTAGAGGAAATGTTTTCAGTTTTTCATCATTGAGAATGATGTTGGCTGTGGGTTTGTCATATATGGCCTTTATTATGTTGAGGTAAGTTCCCTCTATGCCTACTTTCTGGAGAGTTTTTATCATAAATGGGTATTGAATTTTGTTGAAAGCTTTTTCAGCATCTATTGAGATTATCATATTGTTTTATCTTTCAGTTTGTTAATATGCTGTATCACATTGACTGATTTGTGTATATTGAAGAATCCTTACATTCCTGGATAAACCCCACTTGATCATGGTGTATGATATTTTTAATGTGTTGTTGGATTCTCTTTGCTAGTATTTTGTTGAGGATTTTTCATCTACGTTCATCAGGGATATTGGTATGTAGTTTTCTTTTTTTATGACATCTTTATCTGGTTTTCATATCAGGGTGATGGTGGTCTTGTAGAGTGAGTTTGGGAGTGTTGTTCTGGAAGAGTTTGAGAAGGATAGGTGTTAAATATTCTCTAAGTGTTTGATAGAATTCACCTGTGAAGCCATCTGTTCCTGGGCTTTTGTCTGTTGGAAGATTTTGAACCACAGTTTCAATTTTGGTGCTTGTGATTGGTCTGTTTATATTTTCTATTTCTTCCTGGTTCAGCCTTGGAAGGTTGTGTTTCTTCTAAGAATTTGTCCATTTCTTTCAGGTTGTCCATGTTATTGCTTGTAGTAATCCCTTGTGATTCTTTGTATCTGCAATGTCAGTTGTTACTTCTCCTTTTCATTTCTAATTCTGTTGATTTGTGTCTTCTTCCTTTTTTTCTTGGTGAGTCTGGCTAGTGGTTTATCAGTTTTGTTTATCTACTCAAAGAATCAGCTTTTAGTTTTTTTTTTTTTTTTTGCAGTACCCAGGCCTCTCACTGCTGTGGCCTCTCCTGTTGTGGAGCGCAGGCTCTGGACGCGCAGGCTCAGTGGCCGTGGCTCACAGACCCAGCCTCTCTGTGGCATGTGGGATCTTCCCAGACTGGGGCACGAACCCACGTCCCCTGCATTGGCAGGCAGACTCTCAACCACTGCACCACCAGGGAAGCCCCAGCTTTTAGTTTTATTGATCTTTGCTTTTGTTTCCTTCATTGCTTTTGCACTTATTTCTGATCTGACCTTTATTATTTCTTCTTCTGACTTTGGTGGTTATTTTTGTTCTTCTTTCTCTAATTGCTTTAGGTATAAGTTTAGGTTGTTTATTTGAGATTTTTCTTGTTTCTTAATGTAGGCTTGTATTGCTATAAAATTCCCCCTTAGAACTGCTTTTGCTGCATCCCATAGGATTTGGGTCATCGTGTTTTCATTGTCATTTGTTTCTAGGTATTTTTTGATTTTCTCTTTGATTTCTTCAGTGATCTCTTTGTTTTTTAGTGGTGTAATGCTTAGCCTCCATGTGTTTGTATTTTTTACAGTTTTTTTCCTGTTATTGATATCTACTCTCAAAGCATTCTGGTTGGACAAGATACTTGATATAATTTTAATTTTCTTAAATTTACCAAGGCTTGGTTTGTGACCCAAGATATGATCTATTCTGGAGAACGTTTCATGAGCATTTGAGAAGAAAGTGTATTCTGTTGTTTTTGCATGGAATGTCCTATAAATAGCAATTAATTCCATCTTGTTTAACATTTCATTAAATGTGTTTAATGTGTTTCCTTATTTTTTTTCATTTTGGATGATCTGTCCATTGATGAAAGTGGGGTGTTAAAGTCCCCTACTAGTATTGTATTACTGTCAATTTCCCCTTTTATGGCTGTTAGCATTTTCCTTATATATTGAAGTTCTCCTCTTTTGGGTGCATACATATTTACAATTGTTACATCTTCTTGAATTGATTCCGTGATCATTATGTAGTGTCCTTCTTTTTCTCTTGTAATAGTCTTTATTTTAAAGTCTATTTTGTCTTATATGAGAATTGCTACTCAGCTTTCTTTTGATTTCCATTTGTTTGGAATACCTTTTTCCATCTCCTCAGTTTCAGTCTCTTTCTGTTGTTAGACTTGAAGTAGTTCTCTTGTAGACAACATATATATGAGTCTTGTTTTTGTATCCATTCAGCCAATCTGTGTTTTTTCACTGGAGCATTTAATCCATTTACATTTAAGATAATTATTCATATGTATGTTCCTATACCATTTTCTTAATAGTTTTGGGTTTGTTATTGTAGGTCTTTTCCTTCCTTGTGTTTCCTGCCTAGACAAGTTCCTTTAGCATTTGTTGTAAAGCAGGTTTGGTGGTGCTGAATTCTTTTAGCTTTTGCTTGTCTGTAAAGGTTTTAATTTCTCTGTAGAATCTGAATGAGATCCTTGCTGGGTAGAGTAATGTTGGTTATAGGTTTTTCCCTTTCATGACTTTAACTATGTCCTGCCACTCCCTTCTGTCTTGTGGAGTTTCTGCTGAAAGTTCAGCTATTAACCTTATGGGTATTCCCTTGTATGTTATTTGTTGCTTTCCTCTTTTAATTTTTTTGTGTGTATTTAATTTTTGATAGTTTGATTAATATGTGTCTTGCCGTGTTTCTCTTTGGATTTATCCTGTATGGGACTCTTTGTGCTTCCTGGACTTGATTGACTATTTCATTTCCCATGTTAAGGAAGTTTTTAACTATAATCTCCTCAAATATTTTCTCAGAGCATTTCTTCTTCTCTTCTTCTGGGACCCCTAAAAGTCGAATTTTGGTGTGTTTAATATTGTCCCAGAGGTTGCTAAGACTGTCCTCATTTCTTTTCATTTGTTTTTCTTTATTCTGATCTGCAGTAGCTATTTCCACTATTTTATCTTCCAGGTCACTTATCCGTTCTTTTGCCTCAGTTATTCTGCTATTGATTCCTTCTAGAGAATTTTTAAATTCGTTTATTGTGTTGTTCATCATTGTTTGTTTGCTCTTTAGTTCTTCTAGGTCTTTGTTCAACGTTTCCTGTATTTTCTCCATTCGATTTCCAAGATTTTGGATCACCTTTATTATCATTACTCTGAATTCTTTTTCAGGTAGACTGTCTATTTCCTCCTCATTTGTTTGGTCTGGTGGGTTTTTACCTTGCTGCTTCATCTGCTGCTTATTTCTCTGTCTTCTCATTTTGCTTAACTTACTGTGTTTGGGGTATCCTTTCTGCAGGCTGCAGGTTCAGAGTTCCCGTTGTTTTTGGTTTCTGTCCCCTGTGGGTAAGGTTGGTTCAGTGGCTTGTGTAGGTTTCCTGGTGGAGGGGACTGGTGCCTATGTTTTAGTGTGTGGGGCTGGATCTTGTCTTTCTGGTGGGCAGGGCTGTTTCCAGTGGTGTGTTTAGAGGTGTCTGTGAACTTACTATGATTTTAGGCAGCCTCTCTGCTAATGGGTGCAGTTGTGTTCCTGTCTTGCTAGTTGTTGGACATGGGGCTTCCAGCACTGGAGCTTGCTGGCCGTTGGGTGGAGCTGGGTCTTACCGTTGAGACAGAGTTCTCTGGGAGAGCTCTCGCTGATTGATATTACGTGGAGGCAGGAGGTCTCTTGTGGTCCAGTGTCCTGAACTCGGCTCTCCCACCTCAGAGGCTCAGGCCTGGAGCACCAAGACCCTGTCAGTCACATGGCTGCCACCGGATTAGCTCCAGTTGCCTCCCCAGGCTGCAATATTCCTGTCCTGTCCTGGTAGGAGTGTTTAGGAGCACCTCGCAGGCTCAGCATTCCCCAGCTGGGAAGAGAGCTGCACTCCACTCAGAGTCCGAGGCCAGGCACTGGATTGATTTCTCCCTTGATCAGGCTTTCATGAAGAAAATGAGTCTGCAGAGCAAGACTGAACAGAGACCTAGCTGGACTGGTAAGCTGGGTGGGATTCATTTCTTCACCAAAGTGCTTGGGGAAGTAGTAGTTAGTGTAGGGGCAACTAATTACTAATTAGTTCGGTGCCTCTGGTGATCTCCTAGTGGAATCTTTAATTTCAAGACTCTGGCCAACATGCAGGCTGGCTCGTGTGTGTGTTCGTGTGTGTATGCTTGTCCGTGTGTGTGGGTGTGTGTGTGCACTCGTGCACTCGCTGGAGTGGGTCTCTGCACCCAGCACCTTTGATATAATAAGAGGGCGTGTGTGTGTGTTCATGAGTGTGTGTTCGATTAGCTGCAATGGGCTGAAAATTTTCTCTCTGTATATATATTTTTTCACTGTCCTCCCACTCTTATTCCAGTTCTAAATCCAACTCCTAATAATACCATCTAACCTTGATGAACAATGTTAATAGGCCAGGCACTGTTCTAAGGACTTGCATATATTATTCCATTGCATCACCACCTCTTTAAGAAGATATTGAAAGAGTTATGTATAAGTTTTAATATTTTATGATGCATTTATCTTTTATGTATTTTCTTTATGAAAAAAGTAACTTCTAGTCACATCTTTTGCCATTTTAATATTAAGTACTGTTAGACCCAAACGGTCTACGAGGGATTCCAACTCGCCCAAGAACCGCCAAGAGTCGAGAGCCGCTGCAACACGCAAGAGGTTTATTAGGAGCCGATGCACCGGGGTTCCCTGAACCTCACGCAGGAGGCCGATGGGGAACCCCTAAAAGCGGAATCACATACTTTTTATAGGTTTATTTACTCATAGGGCGGGTATATTCTCACAATGATTGGGTAAATGTGGTGACTTTTGAATTCATTGGCTTAGGAACTTTTGCCCCACCTTCTGGCCGTTACAGTTGTTTGTTCATTGTGGCGGTTAGGGCGTATACCTGTTACGGGCAACTGGAAAATTACCCGCTGGCTGGAAAGTCCCCGTCAACTGAAAAACTCCAAGAATTGGTTTCGATAGGGAGAAGAATTGGTTTCGATAGGGAGAAGGAGTGGCGCAAGAGGTTGGTTTATGGGAACAAGTGAGGGGGTGGAAAGTCCCTAAAGGCCCCACAGTACTTTCTGTTTTATTTTTATCTTAACTAATTAATTTATTTTTTGAGTTTTTATTGTGATGAAATACATCACATAGAATGTAACATCTTAACCATTTTTAAGTGTATGTTCAGTAGTGTTAACTATGAATATATTACTTGATTTTAAAAAGGAAGAAAATCCTGTCACATACTACAACTTGGATAAACATTGAGCACACTAAATTTAATTTACTTTTAAGGATTTAACCTTTTTCTTGTTAGCAGTGTTTTATTTTTAATGTTATAATAGAAGAAATGGAAAATATAATTTGATTAATAAAAGTGTTATAACCAATTACTTGATAAGATGTCTGTTCATTTTTATGAAGAACATTGTATGTGACAGTTGACTGAAATATTCTTGGTTAGAAGTTTCAAAGTTAGAATGTACAGCGTCAACTGTAGAATCCATATGTAGATCATAAAAAGTTGCATGAATAGTGTCTCTTGTCAGAGACATCCCAATATTGGGTAGCCCTGAAAGCCATATTGATGTCAGAACCAACATCACCTCCTAAATGTCAGGCCAGCTAAAGTTCTGGCTTCCACCAGCCTATTCTTTAATCATGAACCTGGGCAATTTATTTTTAGCAAAGAGTTGGTAAATTTGACCTCAAGGAGGGAGAGCAAAGAGTTCACCAATATTTAATTTAGCTGTGTTAGATTTATATTCATGTCTAAATTTTGAAATATTTATAGGGTTGAAAATTGAAACAGTATATATTTAAACCTTCTTTTCAAGTAGCTATCTTGTTTTATACAAAGGCCATTTCACAATTGTTTTTCTTGAGTAACCTCCTAAACAGACTTTGCTGCACTTCATCTTTCTCTAGTTCATGGGCTCTGACAGGGAAATAACTCACTATCCTATTTTTCTAGGCTAATGATATTAGTATGTATAGGTCATTTTGGTTTACAAGTCCAAATGAGTTTCAGTTTCCTGATAAATAGGAATCCTTGTAAATAACCTAAGAATATGCTCTCTCAAATACTGTTATTTATACCTTGATAGCCTAAGAAAAAGGCTATTGCCATTTTTATGGATTCATTAAACTAGTGGTGGGTTGCTATATTGTTCATATCTTTCCATTGAAATACAGTCTACATAAAAATTAATCTTAAAGAAGCGAAAATTTTCTATACAGCATTATTTATCCATTCATGAAATTGGAAGAAGTTACCCCTCAAGGACCATAAGCTGCGGCCTAATATTTGATCCAGAAAGCAGAGCAAAACAAAATAAATATCAGGGCAAATAGAAAATGTGCTATTTTTCTGAACCTGTGGGAGCTGGGTGGTCAGGAATAGGTCTCAAAAGAAGGCCAAATGATATCCAGTACTGTTTCTGGGGATTCATATTCATTTGCTGGATATTATGACTGAGAAAATAATAACTTTAAAAATCAAGTAATACATCCAAAATTGAGAAACATTCAGCAATTATATTAATTTGTAATGAGGAAGAAATAAATGACTAGAGACCAAATGTGACAAATCAAACAATTCTATAATACATAGAGACTTGTGAGAGGGTAGAATTACAGTAAATTCTCCCTTCAAATCTCAATGGTTTTTATTTATTTATTCATTTAAAAGTTTCCCTTTTTTTTTTTTTCACAACTCACACACACACGCACTGTATTTTATTTTTACAAGAGATAAATAAACTGACACCATCTTCCAATCCAAGAACATGGTATATCTCTCCATCTGTTGGTATCATCTTTAACTTCTTTCAACAGTGTCTTATAGTTTTCTGCATACAGGTCTTTTGTCTCTAGGTAGGTTTATTCCTAGGTATTTTATTCTTTTTATTGCAATGGTAAATGGGAGTTTTTCTATAATTTCTCTTTCAGATTTTTCATCATTAGTGTATAGGAATGATCAATGGATTATTTTTTAGATATATTTCATCCACATACATTTTTCTTTATTTTTAAAGTTTATTTGAATTACTTTAACATATGACTTAAATTTTAATTTATTATAAACATGACTACTTTTATTCTCAGTTTTCCTCAGAGAATTGACTTCCTGCAAGAACATTAATGAAGTTAAAATTGTAATGTTGTTCTTGTTTTAATTATTTAAAAAAATATGTAAAAATAAACCCCTCTAACGTAATAGGAATTATTTGCAGTGAAATAGGTAATTCAAGATGTATGCCTCCAAATATATAAACTTTGTGAAACTTTGTATTTGTTTAATAGCATTAATTTGGTTGAAAAAATTAGACATGTTAGAATATGTTTGTTATTACAAAAATATTAGGCTCATATTGAGGAACCAAAAATCTTAAATTCTTTATCAGGACCTTTTATGTTACAAATGACACAAGGATAACTCAAATTGTATTAAACAAGAAGTAAAATCTACTGCTTCTATCTTCTCCAGGGTCAAGAAAGTTAACTTCCTTAACTTCTAAACAGTAGCTCAAACAATGTTTACTTTATTTATTCATCTCTATCCCCACATCCCATGTTACCCAGCTAAGGGGCCTCCAGTGTGTTAGCTAAGCAACTACAGCCATCTTATATTCCACATTCTCCCATGTCACCAATTAGTTGGAGGAAAGAGATGCGCCTTTCTAACTGCAGTACCTGTGGGATAGATATATCTCCTGAAATCTACAGTCACAAATCTTCCCTGTCACTCAATGACGAGAAGAATGTGATATGCTGACTGGTTTAAGTCAATCATGGCACGTTCTTTGAGCTGAGAATAGAATAATTTTCATAGTAATAACACAAATAAGGCTGGGAGAAGAACACATTTCCCACACACACACAAAATCAGGTTCATGTGGGTAGGAGTAAAGGAAAAGGGAGACCCTAGGAACACTTGCCCATAGCAAACAATATTATTAATATTAGTGGGACTGTAGATTTGAACAAGTGTAAATGGTGTGATGTTATCAAAATGAAACTGTAATTTTGTCTCCCACTTCCCCTCAGTTGGGGAGACATTTTTCTTCTGCCAGTAAATGATAACTCTGGAAGCCTCATGATTTTTTTGTCACCCTTAGGTAATAAAGAATCCCAGGGTTATTTTATTCACAAAATGAAGTCTTGATTCCAAAAGTAGAATGTTGAGTCCAATGTATTTAACATTTCAATATTTATTCTTCCCAATATCCTCTTTTCATAGAGATGTTGTTTGTTGGTGGGCTGCCTGACTTTTTAGAAGGAGATGCCTTTGGCCTTCCTTACCCCATACCCATGAATTCACTTGGTGCAGTAACTGATCCCTCTTGGTTTGGAAATACCTGGAAAGAAGAAAGAGAATGTACTCATCCTAAATGAAGCTGTCTTAAGATAGCTTTGGCTCTTTGGAAATGGCAGATGTTTGAAGCTCACTCTCTGCTCTTTGGTGATGTCATGAAATCTTCAGAAGTCACTTGCTGGATTTCTCTGACTATATACCGATGGGATGGGGGTTTCTACCCTTTAGCCACCTCTCCAGTCTTCCTTAACTTCTCATTCTCAAGGGTTTCCTTCATACCCTCTGACTCTCTTGGGTTAAATCCTATTTTAAATGAGTCTAGATTGACTTCCATGTTTGACCCACACACGAGAGCCACACTGTTACATATTTTTACATTGTCATTGTTGGAAAGGCAGTTACTTTCTAATTGTAAGCTTCTGTTCTCTCTCTGCCCAGCTGTCTCAGGCTGAGAGCCACATCCTCATATCTTGAGTTTCTTTAGACATTCCTTGCATATCCATTCAGTATAATGTGATAATTCTAGGGGGACCCATATGAGCTCTCCAATGGAGTTTCCTTGAAATTTCTCTTACTGGTACCTCCCTTTCTTTTGTAAGTGAGTGAAAAGCATTAGCTTTTCCTCAAGAAATCTGTACAGATCCTTGTGACATTTTTAGACTTTCAGAATGAGTGAGGGGTTCCAAGTGACAAGAAATATATTCTGATTCCTGGTTCCCCAACTTACCCCATTCTTTATGTCTTGATTTACAACTTAATTTGTTTTAAAACTAATTTTAGAACTCTAGAATCATTTATTGATGGCATTTCAGCTTAAGTTTTTTCAATTTGAATACAATAATAATAACACACCAATCTATAATACCAACAGAATAAAGTTAAGTACCATTATCTACACTATTTCTTAAATTTTGCTTTCCAAAACAACCCTTCTGATACATGACACATGAGAAAAAGATCCAAGTATTATCCAGTAAGAGCAAATCTTGACTTCTTCCTATGTGATGTTCTCATTTGAAAGCGCTTTACATGTGTTAATATATCCAATATTCCTAGTAGCTTATGACATATATACTAATAGTATTTTAATTTTTCAAATGAGGAAATGAAGGCACATAAAAGTTAAATAACCTTGCTCAAAATCACAGGCATAATATATGGCAGATCTAGGATTTAATGTTAGATAAATGACTCTGGATCCCTAACTCTTAACTACACATATTTCCTCCTTCTAAAGATTATCAAATGCCTATTCTTCTCAAAGTATTTCATGTTGCATAGAAAGTAATGTTGAAAGAGTTAACTTTTTTGTAACAGATAAATTGGAAGTTAAGTAAAAAGTGAATTAGTATATGACCAAATATTAATTAATATACTGTCTTTTTTATCTCAAAGAAAACATTCAGCCCCTTCACTCTGAATTATATATCTTACTAGCTAAGATAGGTTTATGTGCCACAATTTACACGCTTAAACAAATTTTCCTTGGAGGCTGAAGCTGTTAGAGGGGTGAGTTTCCTAGAGAGAATATGAGAAATGACTCCTGTAGGGCAGACCCACTGCTGATTGTGTTTAAGGCATATGTGCAGATAAAGACTCATCTCAATAGCAACACATTGCACCTCTACCTTTCCATGATACACAGTTTGTTTGGTTAGTGATAAAAAAGTAATTTGAAAACACCCATCACAGAAAGTAAACTTTCAAGTAAATACCAGCCTTAACATTTAGAAGAGTTCAGTGGCTGGAAGTTCTTTTTTCTTGTCACAGGGATAAAACTTATTCCATGTAATATGAGCAACTCTTGCTCTCCTTGCACACAAGTTGCAATTAGGGTCATATCAATTCATATTCTGCACCCAGTGATTGTTTAATGCTGTACTCCAGTGCTACACTAAGTATCATATCATTCATCCTATATGACTACTTTGAAAATTGCTTCTAAAAGTTTGTGCCAAAAATGCTCATGAAGTGAACAATTTACTGTCTTTTCACTATTAAGATACTGAAAATTGTCACTTCAGGAAATTGGATACTGTACCCTGTAAAATATGTTGTTCAGAAGATTTTCTTCAACAATTACTACCTATCATCCATCAGTTTGTGAGTGTTGTATTTAGTCAGTTGTTAAATTTAATACTGTAATAACATTTGGCTGTCAGGAAAAGAGAAGTATGGTGTTTCAGTGAAAAAACTGAAGGTGGTCATATTTGTGTTTTGTTTGTGTTTTATATTTTCTTTATTTAGCTATACAGAAAGTCAAGTGATTTCTGGGCGCATACAGGTTTGTGCTACATTTTTAAACATGTACTTTCACTGATGTTAGTAGACACTGTTATGACATCACTTGCAGATGTCAGGTATTGAAAACTAAGATTTTTATTTCAAGTCTTTCCCAACGATATCTATTATTATTTTTTAATTTCTATAATGTAAGCTCTTTTAAATCTAGGATTAACCCAATTTGCTTATTTTTGACCAACTTAAATGGCAAACATTGCTTATAATAAGTAAAAAATGTATACCAGTAACAATAATTAAAATGTTGGATAACAATTCAAATGCATCCTCAACTTTCAAAGCTTGACTTAAAGTCCTGTTCCAGCATGAAGATATCCCAGACTTTTTTTATCCTACATGACTTCTCTCTGTTCTGAAATCACATCACTTATCCTCTTATCTGACAGGTAATCAAGTAATCAGGTGCAGCACTTGACATCTTTCAAAGTATGATAGTGCCATTTAATATATGTGTTAATATTTCATGTTTAAACCTTACAGTAATGGGCATAATAAATTTGTAGTTTATTCAAACTCTTCTGGACAATAAAGTTAGAATGATGGATGATAGTTCTGACCCTGAATGAGTCACTCAAAGTCTCTCTAACTCAGATATTTATTCTTTTTTTTTTAATGAGCTGTAATTTACCTTCAATAAAATGTATGAATATCAAGTGTTCAATTCAATGAGTTTTGGAAATTTTATACACCTGGTAACCATCACTAAAACTTTTCTATCACCCAGGGAAGTTTTCTCATTCTCCTTTCCCCCAGTTCCTACCACCATCCCACTATCTGAGGTAACCACTCTCTGATTTCTACTACCATAGATTCATTTTGCCTGACTTTGACTTCATAGAAATGGAATCACTTAGAGTGAATTTTTATGTATATCTTCTTTTGTTTAACATATCTTTGAGATTAATCCATGTGCTGTATATGTCTCTAATCCATTTCTTGTTTTGTTGATATGACTAAAACAAAATTTGTTTTCATTCCCTATTCTTTGACGTTTGAGTTATTTAAAAATGTTGGGTATTATGAGTCGATTTCTTAAACTGTCTTGAGTAAAATTAATCTATGCAATAGATCTTGAGTAAATCTTCCATGTTAGTGTTTATAACTATAAATAAAATTATAAACTGTCTTTGTAATCTTACTAAATTAGCTTATTATGGTAGCTTTATTGGTAGATTCCTTAGGATTTTCTTAGTAGACAATCATTCCATCTGTCACTAGAGACTTACATTTTTCTTTCCAATATTTATGTAATTAAGTTTTTGTTCTTGTATTATTGCATTAGCAAATAAGTATCTTTAGTGCAATTTTGAATAGTGTTAGTGAGAACAAACACCCTCACTTTATGGTAATATAGGACAATTAAGTATGATATTAATTGTAGTATTTTTGTAGATACTTTTTAACTAATTAAGGGAATTCTCATATTCCTAGGTTGCTGACAGTATTTATAATGGAAGGGTGTTGAATTTTGTCAATAACTTTTACTGCATTATTAAGATAATTTTTATTCTTTATTCTCCTAACATGATAAATTTCATTGATTTTCAAAGAATAACTCAATCTTGAATTTCTTGGATGAAACCGACTTGATCATTATTCATTCTCTCTCTCTCTCTCTCTCTCTCTCTCCAACCCTCCCTTCCTCTCTCTTGTAATATCTCATTTCTCTGTCATAGTTCTGTGGTATCAGGGTTAGGCCAGACTTCATACTTCCTTCCATTTTTTCTAAAAGGGTTTTTCTCAAATTGATATTATTTCCTTCTTTAATGTTTGAGTAATTCCACTGGTGAATCTCTCTGAGCTTTGAATTGTTTTGTGGGAATTAAGTTTTTTCAATAGACTAACGTATGTTCAGGTCATTTACTTCTTCTTGTTTTAGTTTTGATAAATTGTATTTTTCAATTGATTAAATTAGTTGAATTTATTGAAATAAAGTTGTTGCTAATATATTCTTATCATCCTTTTACTAGCTGTTGGATCTGTAGTAATTTGCCTGATATTGGCAATTTGTGTTATTTTTCTTGATGGGTCTTTCTCTAGGCTTATCAACTCCATTAATTTCATCACAGAGCCGATTTTTCACTTTTTTTAAAAACTTTTCTCTATTGCTTTTTTCTGCCTTATATAACATATTTCTTCTCCCATTATTAGTATTTTCCTTCTACTAATGTTGCTTGAATTTGCCTATTTTTCAAGGTGGAAGTTTAGAAGACTGATATTAAGTCTTCCTTTGTTTCTCATAGGTACATTTAAAGCTATAAGTGTTCCTCTAAGCACTGCTTTAACTACACCCCACAACTTTTGAAAAGTTGTGTTGTCATTATCATTCAGTTCAAAATGTTTTCTAAATTTTTTGTGACTTTTTCTTAGACTTATTGAAAAATTAATTGCCCCATTTTAACTAAAAGAAACAGAAACTTCTCTTTATATGTGCTTTCTTATAAATATTTTTCTTGGCAAAACTGCAACTGAGAAATAGGAAGAAAAGTTTATCTATGAGTTTAATTAATGGGCTTTGTTATAAGATACAAGATAAGAAAAGCAAGACACTCAGAGCTTTTGGCATGATTTACAGTGTCTGTACAATTTCGACTTATCCAAAGAAGAGTTTATATAGTATTCTTGGTAAAGAGAACACCATCTTGACAAAATCAGTTTTAGTTTTAAAAAAGCTTTATACCCCCCCCCACCATTTTATTTACCATGTGAAAATCATGTGAACACAATATTCTATTAGTACAACAGTGGGGTTAATTTTCTATGATTTATATCTTCTAGATTTATGTATTGGTTTAATTTGTGCAGTAAGCAATCATTGTTTTTTCCCAAAAATTATATTTACAAAAATATAGAACTGTGTGTGTTCTCCTTTGCTGTATCAAATTGAAAATTCTAATTTAGCTTGAGCATAAATGTGCTTTTGGTGGTCTTCGGTTAGTTGGATTTATTTGACATAACCTCAATAAATATAAAAGAATTGGTGTTTTATGTAACACAGTGACCATAATAGAATTGTTATTAAGAAAAAAGAAGAATTAAATAAAAAGAAACAAAACAAAATACTTCTATAAAATAAAAGAAGGGAGACGTGCAAGAGGGAAGACACATGGGAGCATATGTATATGTATAGCTGATTCACTTTGTTATAAAGCAGAAACTAACACACCATTGTAAAGCAATTATACCCCAATAAAGATGTTAAAAAATAATAATAAAAGAACTAATTGTAATAAAAGTTCAAATTTCTTAGAAATAAGCAACATTGAAACAATTACGTTTTAGAACTTGTTGAATGCAGATAAAGCAAAAGTGGAATGGAGTTTTGTTGTATTTAAGGCTAATTCTACCCATTCTACTTTATTTGACATCTATGAAACATTTCCAAAATTACAAAATTATTTTTCATTCCTTAAGACTGTGAAAAAAAGGAACTTTTATAGGGTAACTTCAAATCGGAATATTCTAATGGACATAGAATCTAAGCAGAATATTATCTGTTACTTACAGAATAAAAAGCACTTCTCTATTTTGAAGCAGGGGAAGTCTATGGAGAGCAGTATTGAAGAGCTAGAGCAAGGAGGTTCTGTTGGGAGGGACATTTCCATAGGACTCTTGCATTTCTGTATGTCTTGCTAGTAGGTGCCTTGTTGGCCTTTATTGTAGACTATTTCTTCAAAAACGTTTGTAGTGCCAACATATGGAGCAAACACAAAGTATTTTATTGTCCAGCTTAATAAAAATAATGTCTCTCTAAAGAGCATAGGTCGAGAAGGTGTATAGCCCATTATAAAAGATTTGTGTTCCCTAAGCTTGAGGCTCTTCAACAGTGACACAAACCCATTCTGCACACGGCATCCATCTGTATCCCTCCACACTGGGACCTGGGACTTGGGGGGTCAAGGGAGCAAACACAAGCATGAAACTTGTGCTAAGAGTAATAAAGTCCGTTGCCGCTGATCCAGGAATCCAGGGTCTTCCATCAGCATTCATGAACCGTGGCACATTAACTTGTAAGCTGGCAAGTAGAGTGACATCCCAAACAATTCACAGGTCTATATCATGACAAAAAGTGGAAAAGAAACTGAGCAGTCTGGGGGAAGGAAGAATATTGAATTAACTTGAATCGGAGAGACTTAAATTGCGTTGGATAAGTGTAGTGATGTAGACTGCCTAAAGTTCCAAACTGTTAAGGAGCCAAGGACTCTGGTAGAATTGGGCTTAAGCACTACTTCCAATTCCTTATCACATGAGGGCTCTAAATAGGTGAAATACAAGGCATACTTGTTATATAAAGTTTCTTTGGCACATCCTTCAGAAATGGGTGTCGATGTTTGATGAAGGAATTAAGAGCTTGCTTGTACCATTCCGTAACCTTATCTTATCAATGGGAATACTGTTAGTGTTGGTTTAAGGAAGAAAGTGGGCATTCTGATTTGGTCATCATTCTGGCTGTGAGGGGGGACTCAATGATGCCATAAAACTAGTTCAAATTTCCTCTTCTATGGAATAAATTATCTAACATTGAGAAACAGAGGTTTTAACCAGAGATCTGGCAATGTGACATGAGAAGCTGACAAAAGAAATTTTCACATATTGAGGTATGGGGAAGTCTTTCTGTCTCATACATGATTTAGCTTGAACTTTATGCTAAATAGAGCAGCCTATTTTACAGCCTGTCAAACATTCATTGTGGATCTGCTTTAACTATTAAAGAAAATAATGAATTTAAAAATCAAAATGGAGTAACTGTGGTTTAGCATTCAAACTGGAGCTGGATGGCCATTGTGGATATGGTTTCAGACACATTCCTGTATTATTGAGAACTTGAATTTTCTGAACTGTTTGAAACTCAATGACACCACCAGCCATTCCCAAAACAATATCTACTAGTAGCTCCTAGTTGCAAACTTATGGTCTTAAGATTTCCCCTTGTAACTATGCAAAAATTTTGGACCCCAACAAATCCTTACTTAACAAGCAGCTTAACTTCATGCAAGCTCCAATCCTAATTCATGGCAAAAAATTTATGTAACTTTGTGGATTTTGCCACTATGAGCCTTCCCTATTCTGCAGTCCAGCAAAACACAATTCAAGTACTTTTTGAATCTGTGTCTCCCAGGCTATAGTGCTCATTTTGGCTTGAATAAAACTCTTTTCTATTCCTATTATAGATTGTATATTGATTATTTGCATTGACAAACCTTTACAGATGACTTCCCACTGAAAATACTGTGATATGATGACTGATAGGAAAGAGTAGTTATGCCAATACTATGGGTTCCAGAATTTGATAGGTTGCTAAATAGTTGTAGAAGTGGAAGGTAGGTAGCTGAACAAAAGAGAAGAGATGATAAGAGGCCCTAAGCAGTCTTAAATCTGACAGCAGCCTTTTTACCCAAATTGCAGATGGCCTTGGGTGGGTGATGAGACAAATGATACTGTCCTTGTTGGATACTAGTAATTAAAATTATAGTGGAGAGCTTAGATCGTAGTCAAGGGAAGAAGAACTTGAATTTTTATTGAATAAAGTCAAATATAACCAGAAAGGAATATCTTGGACACTGAGAAACACAAGCGTGATGTAAAATTTGAAGAAACTTAACTTTGAAGTGGTGATGTGTTGGAATTCAAGATTTCATTACCCCTTGCGTCAGTCTGACTTATACTTAATTAATTTCCCTATTGATTTAAATAATGTTATCAAGAGAGGAACAAACTGAACCTATCAGAAAATGAAAAGATACAGAAAGAAGTAGAATGAGAAAAGCAATTACTGCCCTTGTAAGAGAAAAAACAATAGCCTTAGAGAGCAGGTCAGTTTTGAAAAAGCCGGTGAGGCATCAAAATCTAAGTCTTATCCTTGGAGTACATGGAGCTCCTTAGTAAAAGCATCCTGTATTTTGATACTGATGTGGAAAGAATGGTGAACTGCATCTTCCTAGGGAAATTTTTCTAAGTTTTGGAAAAGGATGCAAATCTAGGTATGGAAAATACAGGAGATACAGAAAACATTTCTCCTGCCCCACTGTCCAAGACACACACTTCACTGATCCCTGGTAAATGTTGAAACCACATATAATGGCTCTTATTCATTCTATAGAAAATAATCTTTGCTTCAGAAAACCTGAATAATGTTACACTTCTTCTTGTGTACTTATGATGACCCTGAAATTTACAGAGAAAATTGCTGTGTTGTCAGAAATAACAGTTACCTGTGTTATGTGTCCAGCCTCAGGGAAACAACTATAACTATTTTCAGTTTAGAATTTGCTACTTCACAGATGCCCTGGGGTATATTGTTCAACCATGCCTCTCATTTATGTTTTGGTGTGTAAAATAGAAACTGGGAAGAAAATAGAGCTGGATCTGATATATCACAGCTGACATGTTTCTGTGTTTAGATAGCATTCACTTCACTGGTTCCCAGGAATCAGGGAGAAGAAGAAGGGAAAAGCAAGAGGAAGCTGCTGGGAATTGCTTCCCCTAATTGGAGGGGATTTCACTGTTTATTAGTGCAGTCACACATAGTAGAGTTAAAGAACAAGATCAAAGATCCTCATGGCTGTACCACACAGGAATGTGCCACAATAACAACAAAGACAAGAACTCCCAGATGTGGTACTGTAAACAGCAGATGGAGATCAGGTCTTCTTACAGAATTTGAGGATACCAAGTAGGCATGCACTGGATATCCATTCATTAAGTGCAATCAGAGGGCATATTGCAGCCATCTTCTACCAAGAGAAGCTGCCTAACCGTTCCAGAATATCTGCTCACTATAGATTTCATATGGTTTGAAATATAGAACTGAATTCCAAGTGAAAGTATTTTGCATGTTTTTCTGGAACATTGATTCTCAACAGTGAAGGTACCACCCCCTAAGGAAAGTTTTGGAAATCTGTGGACACGCTTTTCCTTGCCACAATGAATCGGGGGGTAGGTATTTGGTGCTAAAGGCTTTTAATGGGAAGAGGTTAAGTATCTTAGACATTCTGAAATGTCTGGGACAATTCTTCATAATGAAGAATTACTCCAAATTTCAAAATTTTCCCCCAGCTAATCACTTATGAGAAATGTTATCTGATATGTAGCATGCTTTGTATTCAAACATAAAATTTTGGGGTTTTTTTCAGAGTTTTTAGTACATACTAAAATTAAAGAGTAAACTACTACACAATACATTGAGGGAGGGACATAGCATTCTGTTGTTATTTTTCAGAATTACCAAGAATTAGTGTTAATTTCAAGAAACTGCGTCTTTGAAGTCAATGGTAATTATGGAACTTGAGTTTTCAGCAGAACGTTCCTGTGCCTCTATGCATTTGTAGCTGGGTTTCATGATGCCTATAAATGTGTGTGTGTGTGTGTGTGTGTGTGTGTGTGTGTCTGTGTGTACAGGCATCATTCATTAGATTTTCTACTGTAGTCAGACTAGAGCATTTATAAATGAAACTATTTTGTTATAAATTACATTATCTTTTTATCTCCCTTACATTAGTGTGTTTTTAAAATATGTGTGTGCAATAAATAAGGTGTTACAAAATATTTACTATTAAAAGGGGGCTTTTGTTCTGAGATAACTGAGAACTCTTTTCCTAGACTATGCACACCTTTGATGAAGCACTACCATCAACTCTGCCACCATCCTCCCTATTCTCCCCTGGCACTGTGCCACACGCCAAAAAAGGCATATTGCCGAGTGGTAGCTAGGCTTGTACTTCTAAGCACTCTGGAAGGGGTATCAAAAACACTTAGCAGGATGCTATATTAACTCAAGTTCATGCTGGTAATGGACAGAATGGGTCTGTTTTTCTCAAGCATGAATATTATCCCTCTCCTCAACCATTTATCCATATTCTTTTCTTTTGAACGCTCCAATTATGTCTCTAGTTTTTTATTAAACTCAACCAGAAACTGAATTCACTTGCCTTTCACTGATGGTTCACATTTACTCGGAAAATGATAAAACTGTCCCTTTCTGTTTATATTAATGTTTCACTATTAATTAGAAATTGATAAAATTGATATAAAGCCTCATATAAAATTAGAAAAATAAATAAAGCAAGCTCTAGAAGAGAGCTTGTAATCCCTGATCATCATGTTTAATATTACATGAATTATTTCCTTCAGTGTTTCTGTGGGAAGTTCTCTTTTTATTCCTGACTCAAATATTACATGAATTATTTCCTTCAGTGTTTCTGTGGGAAGCTCTGTTTTTATTCCTGACCCAATCAGTAATATATTGTCTCATGCAGCAGGTTATTAGAGGACCATAGTTGTGTTTGGGTCATTTTGTTTGTAATTTTTAATAGAGGGCCACATAAAAATGCTTTTAGACACAAACTCTAAAGACAGGCCTGATCTGATAGCTTTCTTTTCATCTCTTTCTGTCTTTATTTCTGTCTCTCTCTTGCTTTTTATTTATCTATTGTAATTTGAAAGTTGGTCTATTTTAAAGCAGTCTGTTAATGCAACAGTGTTTTTGAGATGCTGTAGTAAATAGCCTATTTTAAATCAACCACTCAAGAAATCATTAACGGCTTATATGTAAAAGAAAACAGCGTATAAGGTAAATTTTTATGGCTGAGATCTGATGCTCACAACTGAGAGAAAAGCGGGGGAGTCTTTCTTCATTAGCAGCATGACCAAAGCACTTAGGGATTTTATTCCCTCACATCCATTATTTCATCTATTGTCCTAATTTAATTTTCCATGATTTTCCTGACAGTGAAGGCTGGCAACTCTTAACTACAGTACAAAAGGTTTGCAACACTCATGTTAATAATTACACAAGCTGTTGAAGCTTTTTGCTAAAGGGTGTATTGTCAAAAATATCAAATTTAGACAAAAGCAGAAGCTACAGATGTGAGTGAAGCTGGAATCCCTGAGTGCCTTTGTTTCTTATCCACAGAAAGAAACCACCTTGTGAGGTGTAAATGTTAATAAAGCATTCACACCATGTGGAACATTTTGAGGGCTCTAAACAGGAAAACAAGATCTTTGGAGAACTGCCAACAAATTGTTGCTGCTTTTGTCCCTGCTGTCACCTACCAGGATCCTTCTGACAATATAAAACTATGATTTCTACATTCTTTCTTAGCCAAATCAATTAGTTTTCTAAGTATATATTGGCTAGCTTTGGAACAGCTGATCCAAAAATATAGCTTTCTAAATGTGGATAAAAAGTAAACTTGAGTCCAGTATCCTTCTACATTTTCTTTAAGGATGCAATCAGTTACCCTCATTTCATTCTTCATGATTACAGAAGATCAAATTTCCCACTGTGTGAAGCTGCCTTGTACCGCTGAGGCTCATGCATTACCAGTTTTCCATCCTGTGCACTAGACTCTGAGTAAAGGTGATGGTCATGGGTTATCATAAGGAGTCTTCAAATACCTGCAACCATCAAATATTGATCATAGACTAAAGGAGTATTATCTCATCCATTTAGTATCAAACCTTCTCAACTATAAGACGCTTTTGTGAAATATGATATGCCAATGCATTTAAAAGTGATACCTAACATACAATGGTGTTATAGAGATATTTGAGATATGAAACCAACACATTTTACTCTCATGATCCCACCCTCCCCCCAACCATTGAGTAAATGCCAATGGGCTGAAGGAAGTGACTAGAACTATAAACAAAGAATTGCTCATCTTTGAATTTTCATTTGCTTTTTTGAGTCAATTGAGAAATAATAGATCCCTAAAATAGGCTATTTATATAGAGAGATATTTTTTCTTAAAAATCTTCAAGAATAAATCTTGCTATATGTCATTAGTTGAAGAGTATAAATCTAAGGAATGTTTCTTCCCCACAGGAAGGAGTGTGACGTCCTGATAATTCCTGAAAGGTAAGCCTATACTGGAGGTGATGATACCAGGTGACGATTTTGCCAGAATCTCTGAGAAAGGTCCTAGCACACACCAACTACACTCATCCCTCTATATAGGTTGTAGAGGAAGTGTAAAGGAGAGAGGCTTTGTCCCATTTACTCTTTGGAGCTCATGAGGGTAGCTGCATTAAAACAGAGGTGATAACAAGACACATTTAGGTAGAAAGAAGACCTGAGACAAGAGTTCTGTTTCCAAATAGACTGCATGTGAAATTGAATAAACACTTGAACTCTGGGGTTACTTTTAAATAGCTGAGGATTGAGTGGTGGATCTGCCTAGGGTTCATCTGAAGGCTGAGGAGAGGAGTCCGTAAAAGAGGCACCTTTCTGGGCAGATGTAAGCCATACTTACAGGAAGAACACAATGGAGTCTTTGGTTTTAGCAGTGCCAGAGGGTTATGAAAAGGAGCCTAGAGATATCATAGCAGAGCGTTAACTGCGTGGACTCAAAAGAGTGACTGCTTGGGTTTAAATCCAGCCCTGCCTCTTACTAGCTGTGTGACTTTGGGCAAGTTACTTACACTCACTAGACTTCCATTCCATTGTTTATGTGAGATTATTAATAGAGCCTTCCTTTTAGGGCTGTTATTAAACTAAATCAATTATAACTGTAACACACAGAATAGTACCTTGTACATGGTAAGCGCTGCGTATGTGCTTGTTAAATAAGTAGAGTCAGCAAAGGGTAATAGCTGAGCTCTCTGTGAGTAGTCATGGTGTGTTTCTCCTTCCAAGAGAACCATCAATCACACCAGCTGCAGGTACTTCCTTGTGGATGCTTATAGGACAGATACCAATGCCCAAAACAGGATAAGATGAGCTTTCCTCACCCCTGACTATCCAGAAGAGACAACAGGTGACAACATATAGACCAGATTAACCCCACCATGATCTTGCATAAACTTCTCACTATACCAAAATGCCACAGAGGAAAAATTTTTAAAAAAGAAGGCTATTTCAAAGAAAAATCATGAAAGACTGAGCATGCACCCTAAAAAAAATAGTACTAACAAGTTTTTTCACTTTTTTGTACCCCACTAAGGGCATTTGTGGGTAAAATCAGAGATGAGATTAATTATAGGTGAAAAAAACTTTCCTTAATTATTTTATTCTTTCATTTAATTTTGGCACATCTGAGTCATGTGTTAAATTCAGATTCCACAAAAATATCTTTTTCTGCTTTGTTTTGTTTTTGGTTTTTGTTTTGTTTTGGTCAATATATATTAAAAGTACAAGTACTGTCATGAGTCATACCAGCACAAACTTTTCTTTTCCTTGACAAAGTGTGATCTTGATTCTTGAAATGTTTGAGAATTACACTTTGGACCACTGCTTCATCTCTGATGCCCTTCTATCAAACAAGTTGACCTACATCCATTTCATGACTCTCCACTTTAATTTCAAACTCAATCTGGAATCTCCCACAGCAAACATTTCAGAACCATAAAGAAAATAGGGGAGGGGAGAGAGACTGCATAAGTAAAATTTAAATGGCATCATATTTTTTATGTACCTACAAAGTTTTTTAAAATTTTTAAAAATATATTTTAATTTATTTTTGGTTGCGTTGGATCTTTATTGTTGATTGCTGCACGCGGGCTTTCTCTAGTTGCGGCGAGTGAGAGCTACTCTTTGTTGCAATTCGTGGACTTCTCACTCTTGTTGCAGAGCACAGGCTCTAGGCACTCAGGCTTCAGTAGTTGCAGCACACGGGCTCAGTAATTTTGGTTTGCGGGCTCTAGAGTGCAGGCTCAGTAGTTGTGGTGCATGGACTTATTTGCTCCGCGGCATGTGGGATCTTCCGGGACCAGGGATGAATCCGTGTCCCCTGCATTGGCAGGCAGATTCTCAACCACTGCACCACCAGGAAAATCCTATGTACCTACAAAGTTTTTATATTTTTAGAGAGATTGGAACAATTGTAGTTACCTTTGATTGTCCATACTTAGGTCTTTGATAGCTTGAATCAATATTGATGAAATCGTTGATATACTATATAAAGTTCCCTGGAATATATTATTAAAACTAATATAAAAAATGGAACATTAATTTTGATTTTACAAGCTCTGGAAGTTTCTAAATGTTTCTATTTTAGACTTTTTTATTATTGAACATAATTATGAATTTTAAAAAATTAGTTCAATAAAATATACTTTTTTCTGCTTAAATAGGAAAAAATTCATGTGAAATCTAAACACTTTTAGATTAATTTAATTTTAGTAAAATAGCAAATTAATTAAGTCATGTTTATATTATTAACAATGGTAATCGTTATTTGGCTTTTAGTAATATACTGATCCATTTCAGCCACTCATGTTAGCAAGACCAGGATAATGTTACTGGCTTTAATTCCATAGTGTGTATGAATCTCCACCCTTCTCAGTAAATAAAGCCAAAGAAAATCTAAAATCTAGCATAGGAACATTCTTCACAATAGAGAGACATGACTCTTCTTTAAAAAAAGAAAAAAACTCTTTTGTTGCATAGTGTTTTACAATTTTCACAGCATTTGTACATAACTCATAAAACTTCTAAAAGTAAGATTCTCTACCTCGCTTTCTCCTAGTATGGTAACTATTTGACAAGACTAAGCAGATATAAGAGAACAGGTAAAAACAGAGTAATTAAGTAACTTGTCCAAGGTCATCCCGATAGTTAATAAAGGAGATCAGAATAAAAACAAAAATCTTTGGATTAGTGTAACATACATATAATTGACTTGATAATAGTTAAACAGGAAAAGCACAATGAGAAAGCAAGCCAAGGCCTTTTAACCCCCGTTTATGCAGCTGTGACATGTGATAGTGACTCTCAGGAATGAATTAAAAGGACAAAAACAAGCTGCAACATCATAGTTACCTGCTTAAAACAGGCTAGCTTTTCACTTTTTTCATTGCAACAGTAACAGCCATTCTCAGGAGATGCAGTGTTTTTGTTTAAGGAATTTTGTAGAAAGCATTAGCACAGAACACTCACATTCAAATGGAATACTTAGGCAGCTTCACTGCCAGCATTTACCAGAATAGAAAATAGGACAATGAACAGGCAGAAAGAGAAAACAAACAAACAAATAATGTAGGCACTGAGATTTATTAATACTATTAAGAATCTCTCTATGTTAAAACACTCCATTTGGACCAAATCTAAGACCACCCCACAGTACAAATGGTGTGCAGGGTCAGGACAAAAGGTCTGCAGGGTCAACAGACATGACTCCATTGAGATGGCAGCCCTCCTATAGACCATCTTCTGAGTAACTGGAATCCCCAATCCTCTACCCAATTAACCCTGATTCTGCTCTCCAGGCCTGTGCAGATCTCTTTTCCAGGGCAGTCCTCCAGAGGGTAGACTTCTGAGGCCCAAGGGAGGGCCCAAAGGATGTTTTTCTGGGAAAGGGGATTGGATAGAACTTGGAGGTCCACATGTGACTGCTTGAGACCTTTTATCATGTAGGATGGAGTCAGAGGTAGGATAAGATTTCCTTGCATTTTCAGGTTCCAGCATGGAACTCCAAAGACTACTAGAATTTCAATCTTTAACCTGGTCTTCCAGGTCATTATGAAGGTATATTTCCAAGGTAGAAGGCTAGATATATTGTATTTAATGATTTTATACCTTGCTTTAAAGCTTTTAAATATTTAGACATGGAATATACAGCCCTCCCTTGGTACTCTTGACCCAGACTCCAAAATTATCAGGCGTGGGTAGGTTTTCAGACTTGTATTGGGTGAGCCAAAATGTTCGTTTTTTTCCCATAAGTTGGCTCTAGTAGCCCTTAGTTGTATTTAACTTCATTTGAAACAATTTTGTTAGATTGTATGTGACAGCTGTCATAGCAACGTGCATTTTTTTTTAAAAAAAGACATCAAATTGGTGAATTTTTGTGTAGACATTTTAATATTGAAGATGGAAGAGAAAAAGCAACATTTTCATCATATTATGCTTTATTATTGCAAGAAAGGTAAGAACACAACTGAAATACAAAAAAAGATTTGTGCAGTGTATGGAGAAGGTGCTGTGACTGATCGAATGTGTCAAAAGTGGTTTGCAAAGTTTAATGCTGGAGATTTCTCACTGGACAACACTCCATGGTCAGGTAGACCAGTTGAAGTTGATAGCTATCAAATCAATACAAAAATTGAGAACAATCAACATTATACCACATGAGAGATAGCCGACATACTCAAAATATCCAGATCAAGTTTTGAAAATCATTTGCACTAGCATGGTCATGTGAATTGATTTGATGTTTGGGTTCCACATAAGTTAAGTGAAAAAAAACCTTCTTGACCATATTTCCACATGTGATTCTCTACTGAAGCGAAATGAAAATGTTCCATTTTTAAAACAAATTGTGACAGGTGATGAAAAGTAGATACTGTACAACAGTGTGGAATGGAAGAGATTGTGGGGCAAAAGTGAAATGAATCACCACCAACCAAACCAAAGGCCGGTCTTCATCCAAGGAAGTTGATGCTGGATATATGGTGAGACTGGAAGGGAGTCCTCCATTATGAGCTCCTTCCGGAAAACCAAACAATTAATTCCAACAATTACTGCTCCCAATTAGACCAACTGAAAGCAGCACTTAAAGAAAAGCATCTTGAATTAGTCAACAGAAAACGCATAATCTTCCATCAGGATAATGAAAGACCGCATGTTTCTTTGGTGACCAGGCAAAAACTATTACAGCTTGGCTGGGAAGTCTGATTCATCTGCCATATTCACCAGGCATTGCACCTTCAGATTTCCATTCATTTCATTCTTTACAAAATTCTCTTAATGGAAAAAAATTTAATTCCCTGGAAGACTGTAAAAGGCACCTGGAACAGTTCTTTGCTCAAAAATATAAAAGGTTTTGGGAAGATGGAATTATGAAGTTGCCTGAAAAATGGCAGAAGGTAGTGGAACAAAAGGGTGAATACATTGTTCAATAAAGTTCTTGGTGAAAATGTAAAAAGTGTCTTTTATTTTTTCTTAAAAAAACAAAGGCACTTTTTGGCCCACCCAATAGTTACTGTACATCTAATATCAGTTCTTCTATTTTAATATCTTGATTCCCAATGCTACCATTTGATTCTGTTTTAATACCATCAATTCCCAATGCAATCATCTTGCTACAAGACCCTGATTATTTCCCACTTGGCCTATGGCACCTGCTTAGAATGTGATCTTCCCATCCTCATCTCATTCTTCTTCCAACCCAGGCTTTTACCTTACTGGCTAATTATATTTAATTAAAATTAATTAACATAAAATCTGATTAATAATATTATGTATCTTAAAAAAATATGATTCTCCCTGATTGAAGGGCTACATTCAAACTCTTTAACATGGGAAAAAAAGCATATTTGAGAGTCTCATATTTGCTCATTCTCTGTGGTCTCTCAGCCTCCATGTCTTTTTTTCTTTTTTAGTTTATTTATTTATTTATTTATTTATCTATTTATTTATTCATTTTGGCTGCCTTGAGTCTTTGTTGCTGCACATGGGCTTTTTCTAGTTGTGGTCAGCGGGGACTACTCTTCATTGTGATGCATGGGCTTCTCATTGCAGTGGCTTCTCTTGCTGTGGAACACAGGCTTTAGGCACTCAAGCTTCAGTAGTTGTGGCATGCAGGCTCAGTAGCTGTGGCGCACGGACTTAGTTGTTCCACAGCATGTGGGATCTTCCCGGACCAGGGATCGAATCCGTGTCCCCTGCATTGGCAGGTGGATTCTTAACCACTGCCTCATCAGGGAAGTCCCTCCATGTCTTTGCAGGTATTGTTTCTTCTACCTGGAAACTCTTTTCTATTTTCTCAGCTTGAATAAATCTTATCCTTCAAGATTCAGTTCATGTCTTCTGTCCTCTGGGAAGCTTTGCCTAGGTAACTCAGACTAAGATATGTACCCATTCTTTGTGCTCCCACCTGTGCATTTTTCCATTAGCACTCAATACTGTTATTGATTTTCTTGTCTGTCAACTCTAGAGGCTAAACAATTTGAGATTAGAGGATGTGTTATTTCACTTTATTCATAAAATCATTTACAAACATTTGCTCAGATTTGCTCCAGTCCATATACTGTGCAAGTAACTAGCCATGTAATGATAAAATACACAGGTCCTGCCATTGTGGATGCAACAATAGAGCATAGTTACAGTCACTAGACACTGAAATGTGGGTTTAGATGGGATTAATTATAGGTTGTCATGGCAACTCAGAGGAAGGCCACCCAATTCATCTGCCTGGAAGAGAAGGTGTCCTACAGAAAGTGGGCCTGGGCTGTGACCTGTATAGGATGAGTGACTGGTAGGCTCAATGTCTGTTGCGTAACATGCATATAAGATACTCTTCATAATCACTACTTTGGAACAATCAAGAATGTAACAAATTTGGTGTGCCCTAGTGTGGACTGCACAAGTTATAGAACAAAACAAGGTAGAGCCAGAGGGATGAAAGAAAAGGTCCTTATCAGAATTAGGACAAAGTCACTGTCTAGCCACTCTAAGCTGAGAAAACATATTCAGTAGAGTCAAAGTAGGGACTGGGAAAATGTGTAAACCATTTATCTCAGCATTTCAGAAATGAGGTAAAGTCTGTAAAAGCTGTTGCAGCATCCATTCCTATTTAAAAGACTTGAGTTTATAAATGAACAATATACATATAGTACAATTCACAAGCTATGTTAAAGAAAGTAACTACTTTACTTCAACTTTTTGGCTCATTGGAATAGAAGTTTACCCTTTCCTTACCTCTGAAATATGATGAAAAAAAAATGTGCCAGAAAAAATAATCCAAAAAACAGTAACTGTGAGTGAGTGTTGCTTTAATCAGTTACACGTTGGAATAAATTAGCAATTCCTAATGTCTCTCCATACACAGATTTATGGTAATTGCATAGGACTGTTTCAAATTCATTCTATATGATGAGTTCAGGTTTTCTCAACTATTTCTTGATTATGCTCATAACATAGTGGATCAATTTAAAAATACCAGTTATTGTTAAGAGATGGAACTATACTAGTTAAAACATATAAATTTGCAGCCCACGTTCCGCTCCCCCCTCTTTTTTCTTAAGGATGAGATGATCAGTAAATGGAACCTTGTACTGAATGAAGCAGAAAATGTGGCCATTCCTGTTTAAACATGTCATGGTTAGCATGGCCTCTTCCTTTTCTGAGCAAATTACAATTTGGGGATATATAAAACTAGCCCCTAGTGAATCGTAGAGTAAATATAATTGGATCTATAATAAATCATGCCATGAGAATAAGGCTTTGCTTACATGACTACTGCTGATTTTAGTGATGTCATTTCCCAAAGCAATCTTAATAATAGTGATACTGGTGGATCATATTGAGTACACTAGATTTAATGAGTTAGTTCAGGCCATGCCTTGGACCTAAGTCAAACATTTTGTCAATGTAATTCACTAAAGACACCCTGTATAAAAAACATTTTTTGTATATAATCAATAAACCTTTCTGAATATATATTGAAGGAGAAGAAAATCTTAAATTTGTTTGAAAATATAATTTGGGAATGGATGTCAAGGGCCAATCAACTCAATTCAGCACAGAGTTAATATATTTAAACAAGTGTTCCTTAAATTTTACACAGTTAAGTTTCTTTGATAAAAAACTCGTCCTTGTATGTTTCATAAATTTTAAAAAGGCTAACTAAATATATTAATGTTTGAGCCACTGTTTACAATATTTTCTGAAGAATGTTTCAAAATCTACATGTTTTGCTTTCACTTGAAAAAAATTCCTATTTATTTTTTTGAAGTGGAAGCCTACATAGTTTGAATTATTGTTCCATTATTTTCTGCAATAGACAAATTGAACCTTGCTTTCTAATCGTGATTTGTACAGCTCTTTTATGTATGCTCACATTCAAATTTTATGCCCTACTCTGTTTTATAACCTACTGTATAATAGTTGACTCCTAGATTAATGTGTTTTCATAGCAAGATTCAACAAAGGATTTAATATGGACTCTAAAATTCAGACAGATATTAACATTTTAGTGATATCTTAATGTCTGCATGTAGTTTATTGAAACAGTAGTAAATTCATGATAACGTAAATTCCAAGTTTTCATTAGAAATAATAAAAGTTAAAGTGTCTTTGTCTTTAGTTGTGACATATTTTACAATGAGTACATTATTGTCTCAAAATTAAGGAATACAAACAATTTATGAAATGTGTTCTTTCTTAAAATATTTACACTATAATAAAGAATCAAACTGGAAAAAAACATCAAGCAGAAATCGTTTAAATGTTATAAAACATAATATTTTAGTGCAATAATTGCTCTTACTGTTTGTTATATATAAGAACTGTATTTCCAGTATTATTTGAAATGAATTTCTGCTTAGTACTACAAATATTTTTAAACAAAAATTTGAACATTTCTTTATTTGCAGTAGTTCTTTTTGTTTTGTGTATAGACAGGAAATAAAAGAAAATTATAAGGCCGTTTTATATTTCTATATCTGAATTTATTTTCGCTGAAATTCCTCCATCAATTGGTAAGAATTGTTCACATAATTCTCAGTAGATAAGCTGGAAGGTGAGTTACATAAAGAACTCAACCATGTAAAAATTTTCTTGTAAGCCTGAAGCTATTTTCTATATAGATTTCTAAAATTACTTTTCAAGATAAATATTTGTTCTCCTTGCATTAATTGTGGTAGGTGTATTTTTCTACCTAGCCTCTCATAGTTCTTTTTAATAGGCTAAGTTAACTGTTAAAAATGTTGAACTCGATTAATAATCAGTAGTTAAAATATAAAATTAGATTTAATTTTTCTTGCAGTATTAAACTTTCAGCAAGAGTAATGTATAACTTATATGACATAGGATATACAAACTTAATGAAATGAATATTTATTTTCATTTCCCAAGATATCCATTCCAGTGTGGTTCCTAGTTACTAGAGACAGTGGGCTCTTAGGAAACAGTCACAGGCTTCTTCCTGCACATAATATGGAGATTTGGGAGCATGATCTCACATCAGTGGGATCACTCACAGACCCCGGAATGATTTCTCTGTCATCTTCCATTTTATACCCCATAATGCTGCTTGGGTGATCTTCTACAATTTAAATCTGTTAATGTCAGTCTCTAGCTTAAAGTACCATTGAGTTGGGATTGATAGTCTAATCTGAGGAACATACAGAATCAAGCTAGTCAATTGCACATCCTGCCTTTTGCACATGTTCATTCATATCTCCTCTGATGTTTTGCCTATTCTGCTCCCCATTCCTAGAAAATGTATCTCCATCCTGCTTGGCTCTTGTGCATCCTTCAACACTTAACTCATGTGTCATTTTGTCTGGGAAGCCTGCCAGTCCTCATCCAGACAGAGTTAGTTGCCCTTGCTCTGTGTGCACAGAAGCACTCACTGGGGTTTGAGGTGTGAAAATAGTTTGCCAGAAGAAATCTTACAATATTCATAAGGCTCAAGGCTGTCTTCATATTTCTGGGCATCTCAGTTCCTCAGAATAGCCCTATCCTTGGGTAAGATGTTTCTTTTCTGACTCCAGTGGCTTTTGCTTCAATCAAATTCCTTACAGAAAACATGAGCCAACCTCCAGAGTCAGTCTTGTTTTGGCTGGTAGAAGAGGTGGGGTTGAATCTGGAATTAGCCAAGTCAATAAATTCTTTCTCCATGAATGGGGAATGGGGATACAGAAAATTTTAATGAGTAATTTTTTTTGTTGTTATCTGTTTGTTTTGGCCTGTACATCTAACGTATAAACTCACGAGATTTGGGCTACTATGTTTTGCTTTGTTTTTTTAAGTTTTTTTTTTTTTTTAAGGGGGGAAGAACAAATGTATATTTACAGAGTTTGTGGGATCTTCCCAGACCAGGGCATGAACCCGTGTCCCCTGCATCGGCAGGCGGACTCTCATCCACTGCGCCATCAGGGAAGCCCTAACATTCTTATTTACCATATCTGGTTCTTTATATTTTTACTATAGATTTAATCACCACCTGGTGTCATTTCCTTATCCCAATACAGTTTTGATCCCATCCAACTGTGTTATATTTCTGTTACCAAATACATTACATTTCTCTATGTTTTAGGCCTAACATTACAATTATATACATATTGTTTATACAATTGCTTGTAAAATCAGTTCAGAAAAGAAAGGAGAAGAAATATGCATTTCTTCTGTCTTTTATAATCACATGATTATCTTTACTGGTGCTGTTGTTTTGTTTTGGGAGTTGGTTTTCAGAGATGACTTGCTATCAGCCTGAAGAAATTCCTTTAGTACTTCTTGTAAGGTGGATATTCAAGCAACAAATTCTTTCAGCTTTTATTTATCAGTAAATCTCTTTGACTTCTTGTCTCTATTGCTTCTGATAAAAATAGTTATTTTTTAAAAATCAGAATTCTTTTATGTGACGAATTATTTTTCTCTTGATACTTTCAAAAATTATTTTTATTTTGTTTTGTTTTGTTTGTCTTCAAATTTCAGCATTTTTAATGTGATGTATTTGAGTGTGATTGCTTCTCCTTCTTAGAAGAACAACCATCTTGGCAACACTGACTCAATGTGAAACTCCTGTGAGGAGCTGGTGTGGGAGGAGTGAGGGGATGGGTTGTGTTTCACATTCCATAGACTCTTGCTGTTCTTACTGAGATTTAGTAGATTTTCTTAAACAAATGTTTCTTCATTTGCTGTATGCCCTTATGACAACTTCCAGAGACTTTAAGTGTTGGTTATTTTTCTAATTTTCACCAGTAATGGTTGTTTCCTAGAGGAATGAGTCCATAGGACTCCTTGTATACACGTCATTGACATCCTGCCACTGTTTTTAAGTGTTCCTGAGAGAGGTGGAAGCTATCTATCTAGAGATACAAAAGGGATCAGACGTGCAGAAAAAGGAAGAAATGAGAAAGAGAGGGAAAAATCTCTTTGGGGTCCCTATGATTTTCACATCCTGGGTTTAGTCTGTGAGACTGAGCTGCCTTCTTGCTACTGTTCTTTGAGACACTGATGTCTCTTTAAAACACACCACCCTTTTTTACTGGGATTAATGTTACTTGTGGGCAACCAAAGGTGCTCTAACCAAGTAAATAATTTATGAATTGAACCATAGAAAGTTTGAAAGCCAAGTAGTAAGGGGTATGGATTCAAGGATGACACTGCCAACAGAGAATTGTTTATGAAATTCATTTTATAACATTCTAAACTTCCCAGAGTTTTCTTGTAGAAAAGAACTCTACTGATAATCGTTACTCACTAGGTGTATGACCTTGGAAAGCTTCTTGTCTCAATTTTTCCATTTGTAAAATAGATTTAATAATAGTATTAATCTAATAGAGCTGTCGTGAAACCTAAATGAATTAAGGCATATAAAGTACTTTTACCAGTGCCCAGCATAGTAAGCATTCAAGTCTAAAATTCCTTTAGCAAAACTTTGGAGACAGTATCTTTAACACTTGAAATAGTTATAATAAAAACAATAGTGTGACTGCATTAATACACTGATAAAATCTATTATTTTTGTTTTAATTACATCAATTAAATCATTTAATAAATTTAATTCTACTTAACTAGATTCAAGGCAGGACCCTAATGTCCCATACTGTTTGTTACAAAACACTGAATCCCACGTAAAATTCTCAAGTCAATTGTTTCTAAAAAAATTTCTAGTAGTATTTCACTTTTAATTATAATAAAATTAAATAACTTTTTCCATACCCATTTAACTGTATTTAACCATATTCAGTCATATCCGTTCAGTATTTACTGAATGATAGCTATTGAAAAGATATAGCTGCATGGTCAAACCATAATCTATTCTGGTAAAGTGGGACTGTAGTTAAGTTGACAAGAGAAAATATCATCATTCTAGATGATGTCAGTGCACATCTATATTCTGGGAAAATTATTGTTATTCTAAACAGACAGTTTTAGAATCTGACAAGTTACGTAGTTACATCAGTGAAGGACCTGATGGATTTTCTTACTCCCTTACTGAAATTTTTCAGTTACTTAGTCATGTAAGTAAAAGTGTGCCATGTGAGTAAGACCTATAAAAGTTGAAGAAATCTTTGCTGTTTATAGTATGCTATTAAATATACAATTTTTTCATAGAAAACTATCAAGTCTTTATCCGTATATCAGCTTTAAAGTGAGGGTTTTTTTAAAAGATGTTTATTAAAGAATAAGTTGTGGAAATGGGAGAAGTCTGGATATAAACAGCAGCAAAAAGCAATAGTTTCTTTTAGTAATCTTTAAGCCTCAATTTATTTTTTTCCATTGTGATGATTTTCTTCATAATCTTGAAATGACTCTTAAAAAAACTATTGAAAAATTTTAAATAAAGTCCTAAAATTTTATTCTATTTTTACATAAAAAATCCATGAAAAAATATTTAATGCCAGGGCTGTGTTGATTTTAAAGGATGTAAAATGCACTAAAATGTATTTAGAATAGAATAGAATTCCTTTTTTGCCTACCTTGTCTACATATTGTAATTATGGGCATTATTAAGAGTACAGATTAAAGACAAAGCACCACACATACTTCATAATTTCAGAGATATCAAGCTATCCAAATGAGGGCCAAATCCTGATACTTCCATAATGCAAACAAGTCATTTCCCTTAATATATTTTGTGTCTTTATATCATCAAGTTTCCCCCTCTGAGAATGGAGGAAACAGACTATAAATCAAACAAATAACTTTTGCATGATAGATTATGAAAAACATTTGATCTTTTGATCTTGAAACCACACAGCCAAAATGCTTTTACCTCCTGGCTTGAGTCCCAGACTCCAAGTGTCATTCAAAGGAAACATTTTCATGATATAGTGTTTGATATTGTACATCCTTTTCTAAATCTCTGGTTTTTTTTTTTTTTTTTACTATTGGATTTCTTTACAAGTTTTCTTACAAAAAGCAGCAGAATATGTTACCAGAAGGGAAAAAAAAATATGAAACTAATTAAAACATGATTTCTTCAGGACATCTCAGCTGTAAAAACAGTTAAGACATTGGAGAGAAAGAGAGAGAGAGAGAACTAAAATTAAACAATGTAACAAAATCGCTCACTGTTAACTGCTAGCTATGCACACAGGTTTATGCTCAGTCCCTGGACACAAGTCAATCCACCATATCTGTGAACATCATGAATACTTGATAAACCCACAGCAGCAATACCAGATTAAAAACTGTGTTAACGTTTGCACAAGCAGAACTGCCCAAGGATTTTAACTATCCCGGGGCTGTAACACCACAAAATAGAACATGAGTCTCCTTTTTCTTATGACTTCTGAAATTTCCATTAACTTTTCACACGCAAAAAATGAAAAATTAAAGATATTTTAATTTGCATCTGTTCATTTATTGTTATTTTAAATATAATTTGTTCACACTGAAATGGGTAAAACTATAAGGATATGAAATGAATAGTCATGTTAGTAACTACATTTAATAAATATATATTTTTCTGGGCATTGGGCAAATTTGTATATTACAAAATTAAAACATGTAATATGGAATAGTAAGTATAATTTGAGCAAGTCCACTAGTTCTTTAATGCATACAATTTGATATATTTAAAATAAGTATATAGGGAAATTATTTATATATATATAGTACTTCCTACTTTATTGAGAAATTACATGAACTTTGCTCACATTAAGTTATAAAATATTCAAACAAAAACATTTAGAAAAACCTTGAGAAAAATACATTTGTAAGTCTCAAATGTTTATTAATTTTTAGAATAACACACATTTGTTAATTTACTGTTAGTTAAAATATGTATTTCTTATAATGCAGTTTTGTAGAATAAGAACTTGGGACACATGACATCTAGTCTCAGCTTTCTGTCTGCCTAACTGAGTAGCAAACAGATTTGCCTCTGTAGGTCTCAGTTTCTTGATTGGGCGATTTAAAAACGATATGTCTCCTATGTATACGAGCAAATTATTGTTGGTATCAAGAATACCACTGTAGTCACATCTTGCCTTTTGAGTTCAAGCTACAAGACTTCATTCTCTGCGAAACTATCTTTGATCATATTGGTACAGAATCTTGCATTGTTAAGGGTTATTCTAGAACTATAGCAACCTTTGAGGCAGATAGACTTTATGATAAGGCATGATAAGGTAGATAAGTTAAAATTCTTGTATCCAGCTGAGCAAGCTAAAACCTATAGAAAAGAAAAACTCGTAACTTAGTAGATAGTGCTTTTGGACTTTCCTGGGAGAGCTGGAAAATGCCGCTTGCTAGAGAAATTACAGTCTGTGAGGCAGGAGCCAATCAATACCTCTTAGAGTGGAGAAATTTAGAGTGCACTTGCCATTCAGAGACATTTGGGAAATCAGAAGCAGGTCACAGAGAAGGAAAGGAAAACCACAGACACTAAAATTAAAAGCAGAAGAATGAGGAGATTCTCAGAAATAATTAGCTGATTACACACAGTCATGGTGGAAGAGGTGAATTATTCAGCCAGTCAGGAATTGCTGGGAGCTGAATTAATGGTCATTGAGACCTTGAAAGCATGATCAAATTTTAAACCACTGACAAATTTTTTTAATCCTCGTTTCTGGTTCTTAAACTAAGTACAGTCTGCATCAGTGAAAGTCCTGGCAGGAAACAGAAACCACACTTAACTGGAATTTTGAAGAGAAGCCAGTGTGTGTGTGTGTGTGTGTGTGTGTGTGTGTGTGTGTGTGTGTGTGTGTAATGTAAGCATACACACACACACATCAACAATCCTCCAGGCACTAGCAGCAGCAGGAAGCCACCCATACCCTTGAAGGGACAAGGAGAGAAAACTGTCACCAGAGTTAGTTGAGAGCCAGACCACTGAAATGATGCAGTTTCACAGGAGCTTTTGCCCAACCTAGAGGGATCAACAACTGTTGGAACAAACAGGGAGGAAATGGGGATGAAATATCCTGAACTCTGTCCTCAAACCCTCAGATCTTTTGTCTGAGCCTCTCCTTTGTCAAATCCACTTGGAGTCCAGAGGACAGGAGAGCCTGGGTGATGTAATTTGCAGAAATCCATCTCTTAGAGCGATAAACAAGGCAGAGGATGTAAGGAATGAGAGTATGTATGTGTAGGGAGTGGCAAATTAGAGGTGGGAATAAAGGTATCCAGTCCAACTAGAATAATCTTTTGGAATCATTAAGTGGTTGAGTCATTAAACTTTTTGATTAATATATAAGAAGGAAAGCTTTATATTGACTTCCACTCTATTGTATTAATTTAATAAAATTCCAAAAAGAATGGGCTTAACCATACATTTTATCATAGGCATAAAATATGAAATTTAATTCTTTGGAAATTAATATTCTGAAAATTAAATATCTATAACATCCCAATTTCATTCTCAGGTATAATATATAGAATACATATATTTATGCACATACATATTATATACAATGCAAATATCACAAGAATTAAATTACATTTTATATATATATATATATATATATATATATA
>NW_020172298.1:0-4110 GCF_003031525.2 Neophocaena asiaeorientalis asiaeorientalis | reverse complement strand
ATATATACGATTTTGTTTCTTCAATATATTCTATTCCCAATGGGAAATCACTTAGAAAAAAACAGAGTTCACTGAAATTGACTCCTAGGGTCAAATGTCTTTGGATCTTGTATAAGGTCAAGTGCGTTATGTGAGCGTTAACACAGGAGTAAAAGAGCTTCTAATAGTAAATGAAATAGTTTCAAAGAGTCCAAAATGTAGGGACAAGAACTAGTGATTCATTCTGCTAAAGAGTGATGATGTTTGTAGAGCAAAAGAGATGTATTGACTTATTTACTGATTTGATTCATTGGTTTGGAATGATTTTTTACCCAAGAAGCATTCATGAATGTGCCACAAATACAATCAGAGAAAATGCAGCATCTACAGCTTGGCAGAGAGTGAAGCTCAGCAGGCAGCTGCGAGTGAAAAGGATTTAACGAAGAAGAATGATTTTTGTAGCAGAAATGTATTACACAGCACAGCACTGTTCTGAGTCAATAATGATGACTGATGAAGACGGGATGAAAATTAGAGTAGCCAATGATGCCTGTGAAGTGAATACAGCAATAGAGAATGAAAAGACACCATGTAACTATAGCTGTTTTCTTTTCCCCCAACTGTGGGGTGTTACGGAACAAAAATTGGTGAATGGGGAGGAAGTCACAAAAAATAAGCAAAATAAATAATGCATTTCAGTTTGAACAGATATGCAGATAACATACATTTATTACACTATAAATGAATAAAGTAATTTATAAATAATGTAAAATATTAAGGCCCCAATTGATGACTCAGGTAGAGTTGATTGCAAGAAATCATAGTAACAAAAAAAGAGCAGCTGATTCTTGATAAATGATTCTAGAAAATGAATTCATTAGAAAGGTATTGGACAGCCCATAGTATCTCCAAATATCTAGAGAACCAGGTTTAGAGGCCACGCAACCAGAAACAATTACCAAATCATTATGTAGATCTGGTCAACCAAAGACGTAACTGTCCTTATCTCTGGAAACCAGATGATGCCTCATGAGACAGAGTCATAGGAACTGCCCCTAGTGATGCAGCCATGCCGAGATTGGCCTCTGGATTTAGTAGCCGTCACTCCAGACCCATCACCAGAAAGCATTTTGTCATGCCCATTCTTCTTTAGGTCACTAGCTTCTGTTTCAGAGTCAATGTTCGATTGGCAGAACCTTAGTCAGGTGTTTGTACTCTAACTGTAAAGAACTGGGAAAGTAAGCATCCAGTATATTCTGGATATGCCTCATTAGCTGGGGGAGTCTTCATAGTATGGAGATTCCAATGTCGAATGGACAAAGAATGGCAAATGGGTTTTGAAGCAAAGAAGTGAATACTAGAACTAAAATACCCTTGGACGTGACTATTCTTGATGCAAAAGGGCTTATACATGGAGAAGTCTTATGCTATGAAGATCACCATCATTCTATGGTTCTTCTTACCATCAAATGTATGTAACTGAATTGAATTACTGTTGCAATCTTGATTTTTCTGAAGATTAAACCCGTGTTGATGGTTTAGCTAAGTGACCTAATTAACCATTGGCTTTTGAACCATATATTAATTAAAATATAATAATAGTCATTGCATTGCTTATTATTACCTGATTTGATGTTTCTGGCCAAATCATATTCCATTCAGTATATATGCCACATAAACCAACTTCTGCAATTTCATTTAAAATTCTCACTCTCTAGGGACTATTTCTTTTATAATGGTAAACAAACTCATATCTGTCCTGTAGTACCTTATTTCTTGATCTACCATTGTACTACTCTCTCATCAGTAACATTTTTAATTGTACAATGTTTATCTCTACTTTTTGTCCTTCAGTGAACACCTTGGAACATGAGTATTTCTCTTACCACTTCACTGAATAAATTTTCAAGGGGAGTAACCAATAACAGTCATATTGGTGAATCCAGTGGACTTTTTAATCTTCCTCCTTCACAATTTTCATCATTTTGTTTACATTGTCCAATTCATCCTAGATACTTTCTTCCCTTGGATTCTATGTTACCTCATAGAACTTACGTTCTGTTTGCCTTCCTACCTCTGTGGTCACTAATCTGGGCTCTTTTTTCTCTGTTCACCTTCTGAATGAAAATATCTTCACAGATATTGATCCTTATCCTCTTCTTTACAGAGACACCTTTGGTCATTCTTCCATAGAAGAGTTTGTAAAGTCATTAACAGTCTAGTCTAAGCATGTAAATTCTCCTTCCAAGCTCCTGTTCCATTTCTATAAGCATTTCAGTTTAATAATTTCTAAGATCAAATCATCACATTTTCTCCCAAACCTGCTATTCCTACTGATTTAGTATTGTATATACTGTAAGTTTTGAGAGAAACCTAGTTGCAGGAGATCGGGTAAAAATAGCTATCTACTGAATCTTAATCTCACCTCACAGAGCCAAAGATTCTGTATTTGTGTGACTGTTATGTATGTTAAATTTTCCATGGATACTAAACATAATGCCTGGAAGAGAACATAGGATGCTAAGAAATAGAGAATGAGAAGTTTATTAGACCTATTATCTATCAGCAAGAACACAGCATTTTATAATTTGTATTTATATATCTTATATGTAAAATATATACTTTATATTTTAAAACTATAGTATCCACTGTCCTTTTACTCAGTTTTTTCATGAACCAAGTGATGAAATTGGTACCCTATCTTCAAAGAATTTGCGGTTATAAAAATTTCAAATTTTCCAACTGCAAATATCATATCTGAGAGAATTTTTGCTGCTGGTCAGCATTTTATGGTATTCAATTTATTCTGATTTTAGTAAAATCCCCCAGTGTTCTCCTAGTGACACTTCTTCTTCATCATTTTTTTTATCCCTTCAAGACATTACACACTTACACGCCTGCATGCCACATGTACACTGCTGCCATGAACCTTTTTACTGAACACTATTCATTCGTTTGCCTTCTGACTGAAGAACTGAATATAATACTCCATATGTATTCATTCCACTAGAATGATTTGCAATCCTAGACATCTGCAGTATTTCCCAGGTTTTTAGAAGTTAAACCAGCTAAAGCATAACATTTCAGCTATGACATAAATTTAGTAAAGTCAGAGCTGTCTAAAATAAGCAAAAGATAGTGATCAAGCTCAATTAACGTATTGATCAACTTCTGTTATAATAATTGCATAAACCTATAAATAAGATTTAAGTATTTTATTTCTCAAAGCTTCTGGGATTTGTCACTGAACTGCTCTCTCAAAGTCCAGCTACTGAGATGAGCCATTAAAACTTGTGAGAACGAATAATGTGCCGTTTCATTCCTACTTGTATGATAAATTTTAGAAAGGCAAAATTTTTAAGTGCATTTTCTTAATAATGAATATGAGAACAATGTCATTGTTACTAATATTTCGGGGCTAAAATTGTCAGTCATTGATTGCCTTGTATAATTTATCAGGTAAAGTGATTGCTAACAGGTATGCACAGAATAGTTGTTATGAATTTGAACAATTCTGTTAGAATATTATGTTGAGAAGCCCACATTCCTCTAACAGATAAAAACACACGATTTCCAGTGGGATTCAAATATTAGTTGTAGGTAAAGAAACTCAGCAGAAAGATGATGTAGTGAATATGTTTTTCATCTCTTTTTTATTTAGTTTCCCTGGGATAAAAAAAGAAATATTGGATTCTGAGTTGGCTTATTTATTCCCTGCAACAGAAAACATAGTTTTGTGCATACAAAATTATGAACTGGTGGCCAAACGAGCAGTGACATTGGAAAGAAAAATGTAAAGGAGTTATTCCTCTTTTCTCTCTCTTTTCTTCCTATCAATAAAATTACTTTGAACATTAAAGTAAAAGTTTTATTAGCCATAAGTATACATTAATCATGGTTTTTAGAATGTGAACAATATAAAAAGGCAATATATACCATATAAAAATGCAAAATAAATGTGCCTCCACCCAGGCAGATTTCCACCTATTCCCAGCCACATCCACCAAAGCGACTTTACACTGTTTCTATTTTTATACATTTTTGTTGTTGTTGTTTTTGTGGTATGCAGACCTCTCACTGTTGTGGTCTTTCCCATTGCGGAGTACAGGCTCTGGATGCGCAGGCTCAGCG
>NW_020172297.1:1320-1842 GCF_003031525.2 Neophocaena asiaeorientalis asiaeorientalis | reverse complement strand
TGTCCCCTAAACCGTCCCCGTCCCCTAACCCTAACATTAAAACTAACCCTAAACCTAACCGTTACCCGAAGCCTTAGCCTAACCCGTTGCCTAATCCTAACCCGTGCGCTAACACTAACCCGTACTCTAAAACGTACGCTCAACCTAAACCGTTGTCGTACCCTAACCTGTCCCCTAAACCGTCCCCGTCCCCTAACCCTAACATTAAAACTAACCCTAAACCTAACCGTTACCCGAAGCCTTAGCCTAACCCGTTCCCTAATCCTAACCCGTACGCTAACACTAACCCGTACCCTAACACGTACGCTCACCATAAACCATTGTCGTACCCTAACCTCTCCCCTAAATCGTCCCCGACCCGGTCCCCTAACCCTAACCCTATCCCTAAACCTAACCATTACCCGAAGCCTTAAACTTACCCGTCCCCTAATCTTAACCTGTAAGCTAACACCAACCCGTACTAGTACACGTACGCTCACCCTAAACTGTTGTCGTACCCTAACCTGTCCCCTAAACCGTCCC
>NW_020172297.1:0-768 GCF_003031525.2 Neophocaena asiaeorientalis asiaeorientalis | reverse complement strand
CTCACCCTAAACTGTTGTCGTACCCTAACCTGTCCCCTAAACCGTCCCCGTCCCCTAACACTAACCCTAACCCTAAACCCTTACCCTAAGCCTTACCCGAAGCCTTACCCTAACCAATAACTAATCCTAACCCGTACGCTAACACTAACCCATACCCTAACACATACGCTCACCCTAAACCGTTGTCGTACCCTAACCTGTCCCCTAAACCGTCCCCGTCCCCTAACCCTAACCCTAACCCTTACCCGAAGCCTTACACTAACCCGGCCCCTAATCCTAACCCGTACGCTAACACTAACCCGTACCCTAACACGTACGCTCACCCTAAACCGTTGTCGTACCCTAACCTGTCCCCTAAACCGTCCCCGTCCCCTAACCCTAACCCTAACCCTTACCCGAAGCCTTACACTAACCCGGCCCCTAATCCTAACCCGTACGCTAACACTAACCCGTACCCTAACACGTACGCTCACCCTAAACCGTTGTCGTACCCTAACCTGTCCCCTAAACCGTCCCCGTCCCCTAACCCTAACCCTAACCCTTACCCGAAGCCTTACACTAACCCGGCCCCTAATCCTAACCCGTACGCTAACACTAACCCGTACCCTAACACGTACGCTCACCCTAAACCGTTGTCGTACCCTAACCTGTCCCCTAAACCGTCCCCGTCCCCTAACCCTAACCCTAACCCTTAACCCTAACCCTAACGTTTACCCGAAGCCCTAAACTAACCCATAACTAATCCTAACCCGTACGCTAACACTAACC
>NW_020172296.1:256-450 GCF_003031525.2 Neophocaena asiaeorientalis asiaeorientalis | reverse complement strand
TGCATGCCTCCGTATCTACACGGCTACCAAGGGCGTACACTTGAGGTATGTTCCCACGTTGAGATTCCTTTTAGCTCTGGAGTTTGTCAGGCTGACCGCCACCGCCGCCATGGAAGCACCCGGTTTAGACTGAGCAGATTCATTTTCTCCCCAGAAGCAATCTAACAGGGTTCACTGGCCTGTCAAGAGCAGGG
>NW_020172296.1:0-157 GCF_003031525.2 Neophocaena asiaeorientalis asiaeorientalis | reverse complement strand
GTTTCTAACAAGTCCAAAGAGACACCGGTTACCCTGTGTTTCCCTCCCTGAATCAGGTTCTCGAAGTAGGCTCTTCTGCATCAAGCGCACTGCCTCAATCGAGGAGCGCCGTAGGTGCTCCTATTCACCTGGGCTATTCAAAAGCCTGCAGTGCCAC
>NW_020172295.1:0-7930 GCF_003031525.2 Neophocaena asiaeorientalis asiaeorientalis | reverse complement strand
TCCCTCCCTGTTTACCCCTCCCTCTGGGCCCATTTTATTCCAGGCTGCATTGTTTAAACTCAAAACACACTTTCAATACAGGAACCTTGTAGCCATCTTGTTGTGCTACTCTTCACTCTCTGTCTGTGCATGAGGCTCAGGGGGATCCCAGGCCTTATGTGGGCTCATACACAGACCTAAATAATCTCCTCCTATAGCTCTCTCCTCTTTGGAATTCTACCCACATTCTCAGGCTTCAGGGACCCCTCCTACATGTTTCTTAAAGTGTTTAAGCCGCCATGCTGTCACAGTTTCCTAAGACCATGTAGACCTTTCAGGTGAAATAGCAAGAGAAAAGAAAGGAAAATAATGGGCATGCCCCCACACTCTTCAGACAATAGGAGCCTCTTAACCTGTTCCTTTGTCCAGAGACACAGGCCATTTCTCAGTGAAGGCCTCTGCTCACCATAATCACCCTGCTACGGGCTGTTATTCAACTTTGGACTTCCAGGCCCCATCTGCCTGTTAGCGTTCACTTCTTAGAGTTTCAAGTGCATGCTGTTTGTCCTCTATCTTGCTCCATGCGGCTCTCAAGCCCTCGTAATATGACCACAGTTCTCGTGCCACATGTAAACATTTTAACACTTTGCAGATACTGAATTAAAAATCTATTATTGACATTGACTCCACCATTTTTATTTGCCTGCTGTGTTCATTAGAAAATTCAAAATTACATATGTGCCTGGCATTATGTATTTTTTGGTGAGCAGTGATCCAGAGGATGGAAATGTATGCCTCCTTCGACTCCTTCAACTTAACCCCACTCTGGGGCAATGTCCCAGCCAGGCAGAAACTGCAGGTGGAGCTGGAGACCTGGAAGAGTTTGGCTATACTTCCAGCTCAGCCCAAAGCCCAAGGATGATTCTGGACTTTCATTCTGACTCGTGCATTTCAGATCTTTCTGGGTTTGGACCTGGTATATACGTCCCTCCCAGCCTGCCCTGCCTGCCCCTTCAGATGTCACCCAAGCAGGATCTGGGTGGCTTGGGCACTTCTGGGTTTATTTTGGTTTTTTTGCACTTCTGTTCTTAGCGGTTCTCTCCTCCAATATACCAGGTGCGAGGTCAGGCGGACGCATAGGCGCTGATGCCAAATCTGCCACCTCGGGCGGCGGCTACTGAGCCATGTACCCTGCTCTCCAGCTTTCCTGCTCTGGTGGCCGGGGACCCATCCTGTACAGTTAGAGCCGGCCGGGGGAGAAGGGGCAGCTGCCCTGCCAAGAAGCTCAACAACCTCAAGGCAAACACCTCCAGCCCTCAGACCACCGGGGAGATTCAGAAGCGCTAGACGGTCCAGGGACGCGCATCCTCACCTGTGCGCCCCAGGGCCTGACGTGTACTCTGCGCATGCGCCACCCCTCCCTAAACTTTTGCGCCCCGCCAACGCACGCCCATTGTTCGCTCACAGGTTCCAGAGCTGCATCCCAGCAACAGGCCAAAAGGAGCGCACTCCGCTTTTGGCCGAGTTGGCAGCTGAAGGAGAGTGCTCTGGGCCCAGCTCTCTCTCCACGGACCGACCTCACCCAAGTTCTCCAGGGACAGTTACTTAGGTAGGCCCTGCCCCTCACCCTCGCCCCGGGCACTGGGGGACCAGCACCTGCCAGGAGGGCTCGGCTGCCCCCAGCCCGCTCCCCGCGCCCACCGACTTCCCGTGGCCGGCCCGGGTCACCCAGCTGTCTATGGCCGGCTATCCACTCGCAGGCCAGCCCACAAGTGTCCAGTGTCTCTGTATCTGCGCTTTGCCACAGAGTCTCTGAGATCTCATTCTACCGTCCCGCAGACCCTGATCTCCTTTCTGGGGGTCCTTATCTCCATCTTCAGGCGAGACCATCGGAAGAAGGCAGTGATGGGTGCTCGCACCTCCACGGCGTCCCGCAGCTCAGTGTCCACAGTGGACACAGCCACCGTCAGTGTGGCGCGGGGGCAGCCAGTGCCGGCCACAACACCCAGCTGTGTCCCGAACTACAGCACAGAGAAGACGGTGTTGAGGGCCCTGGGAGAGAGCGGGCAAGGGATGGCCAAGCAGGAGGAAGTCCCCACAGTCACAGGGAGGAACGAAGACCAGAGAAGCGGCCCCAATGACAATGGGGACGCACGATCTGCATTTAGGCCCCTGGGGGGCTCTTTCTTCGTGCCCAGGCCTGGACCTCTGCAGAGAGACCTCCACGCCAAGTGGGCAGAGGACAGATCCACCAGGAAACAGCAGACCTCTTCTATGAGCTCCTGCCCCCAAAGAAACGCCATCACGAGCTCATATAGCTCCACCCGAGGTTTCCTGCCAGTGGAAAGAAGGAGGGGTCCCGCCATACCGCAAGGGCTGCCCCAGAAGTCTGCAAAGACAGGGGGCGAGGAGGGCCCTCCATCGCCCTCTGCAGCTCCGGTGGTTTACCGGAGGAAAAACCAGCCTGACAAAAATGCAGAGGCAGCAAGAGGGCAGAAAGGGCCCTGGAGGAAGGGCTCCCACACATCTGACAGTCCCAGGCCCCGAAAACGCAGGATTCCTCTGCTTCCGCACAGGCGAGGGGAGCCTCTGAGGCTGTCCCCAGCCCCTTAGCCGGGTTTCCGGGTCACCGCCGAAGACCTAGACTCAGAGAAGCAAGCAGCCTTCCGGCGCATCAACAGTGCGCTGCGGGGTGAGACCTATGTCATCGGGGGCCTGGGCGCCACGCAGCCTTCCTGTCCTTTCCGCCTGCCTGCCGCAGAGGCTGCTTCTCTGCCAGCTGTCCCTGCAGACCCAGCAGGGTTCCACAGCTGGAGAGATGCGGTAGGAAGCAGGACTCCCCAGCCCCAGTGGACATCCGGGCGTCTGCTAGAGGGGCCTCCTCTGTGCATCCTTTGTCTGAGAGACAGCACAGCTCACCGGGCCGCCTCTTCTCCCTGCCGCAGCCTCTTCCAGGCACCTCTTCACACTCACGGCCCTCAGCCCCTCTCACCTTGCTGACCCCCACTTCCTCCTCAGTATCAGGCAAGGCTGGCCTGTCTGCTAGGCCCCCAGACACCTCCGCCCCTGCTACCTCCCCCGTGCCAGGCATGGCCGGTGCGATCAGAAGCCTGGCGCCTGACTGGCCCGCTCCTGCCGCTGCTGTGGCTTCCCTTCCCTGCTTCAAGTTGAAGCTCATCTCGGGGCCTCCTATGAATGGGGCAGGAGGAGGCCCTTTACAGCCCAAGGAATCAGTCACAGCTGCCATGGATGCCAGACCTGCCTTCCCTGCAGCTCCCAGCACCTGCGAAATGGAGTCCTGCGCACCCATGTGTGTGGACTCTCCTGTCTTCACCCCACAGAACCTCCCTTCCGTCACTAGCCCTACTGCCCCCCCCAAGCCTGCCCATTATGTGTACTGTCAGTTCCAGACCCTCACCTGGCACATCTGCGGGCCTGGCACCCCAGGCCGCTTCTGCCCCTGAGGTCAACCCCATGGACAACACTCCACGCTCCCATCCTCTCCTCTTGGGGTCCGCCCCTGGCTCCAGTGGGAGCCTCTTGTCTTTGACCCAGGCCTGGCAGACGCCCCCCAGTGACAGCACATCCTCATTCACAGTCACCACCAGCTGGCCTGCACTCAGGTTTTGCACCCAAACTGTGAGATTTCCTCTTCAGCCTGGAGCCACTACCCAGCCCATCTCTGGGGGCCCTGATTGGCAGCAGCGAGGAACCACCGCCTGTGGCAGCTCTCCCCAGCATAGGAAATGGAAAGCTCCAGCCTTTGCCTCTGCTCCAGGCCCCACAGCTTCAGGTGGCCCCGAACAAGCATCTTCTGGGGGTTCATCATCCACAAATTCCACCGTGGGCACCCATGCCAGCACACAGCTACATTTTGGGAGCACAGCTGCTGTCCTAGATCTGAGCTGCATGTTTGCAGCCCTGAGCATTACAGAAGGAACAAGGGGCCCCCGAGCACCCCACAGAGCAATGGGGGCAGCGTGGGCCTGAACTCCTGGGGCCCTCCTCAGCAGAGCCACTCCATGGTGACCACGGGACCCAGCAGTAAGAAGCCTGGGTTTGGAGGCACTCCTGCCCCCATCTTAAGTAACATCCCTGGGGGCCCTGATTGGCAGCAGCGAGGAACCACCGCCTGTGGCAGCTCTCCCCAGCGTAGGAAATGGAATGCTCCAGCCTTTGCCTCTGCTCCAGGACCCCCAGCTTCGGGCGGCCCCGCACAAGCATCTTCTGGGGTTCATCATCCACAAATTCCAACTTGGGCACCCTTGCCAGCACACAGCTGGGTTTTGGGAGCACAGCTGCTGTCCTAGGTCTGAGCTGCATGTTTGCAGCCCTCAGCATTACAGAAGGAACGAGGGGACCCCCGAGGACCACACACAGCAATGCGGGCAGCGTGGGCCTGAACTCCTGGGGCCCTTCTCACCAGAGCCACCCCATGGTGACCATGGGACCCAGCACTAAGAAGAAGCCTGGGTTTGGAGGCAATACTGCCCCCATCTTAAGTCACATCCCTGGGGGCCCTGATTGGCAGCAGGGAGGAACCACCGCCTGTGGCAGCTCTCCCCAGCATAGGAAACGGAAAGATCCAGCCTTTGCCTCTGTTCCAGGCCCCCCAGCTTCGGGCGGCCCAGCACAAGCATCTTCTGGGGGTTCATAATCCACAAATTCCACCGTGGGCACCCATGCCAGCACACAGGTGGGTCTTGGGAGCACAGCTGCTGTCTTAGATCTGAGCTGCATGTTTGCAGCCCTGAGCATTACAGAAGGAACGAGGGGACCCCGAGCACCACACACAGCAATGGGGGCAGCGTGGGCCTGAACTCCTGGGCCCCTCCTCCCCAGAGCCACCCCATGGTGACCACGGTACACAGCACTAAGAGGTAGCCTGGGTTTGGAGACACTACTGCCCCCATCTTATGTCACATCCCTGGGGGCTCTGATTGGCAGAAGCGAGGAACCCCCACCTGTGGCAGCTCTCCCCAGCATAGGAAACGGAAAGCTCCAGCCTTTGCCACTGCTCCAGGCCCTCCAGCTTCGGGCGGCCCTGCACAAGCATCTTCTGGGGGTTCATCATCCACAAATTCCACCGTGGGCACCCATGCCAGCATACAGCTGGGTTTTGGGAGCAGAGTGGCTGCCCCAGATCTGAGCTGCATGTTTGCAGCTCTCAGCATTACAGCAAGAACGAGGGGGGCACCGAGCACCACACGCAGCAATGGGGGCAGCGTGGGCCTGAACTCCTGGGGCCCTCCTCACCAGAGCCACTCCATGGTGACCACGGGACCCAGCGCTAAGAAGCAGCCTGGTTTGGAGGCACTACTGCCTTCATCTTAAGTCACATCCCTGGGGGCCCTGATTGGCAGCAGCGAGGAACCACCGCCTGTGGTAGCTCTCCCCAGCATAGGAAACGGAAAGCTCCAGCCTTTGCCTCTGCTCCAGGCCCCCCAGCTTCGGGCGGCCCCGAACAAGCATCTTTTGGGGGTTCATCATCCACAAATTCCACCGTGGGCCCCTATGCCAGCACACAGCTGGGTTTTGGGAGCAGAGCGGCTGCCCTAGATCTGAGCTGCATGTTTGCAGCCCTGAGCATTACAGAATGAACGAGGGGACACCCGAGCACCACACACAGCAATGGGGGCAGCGTGGGCCTGAACTTTTGGGGCCCTCCTCACCAGAGCCAACCCATGGTGACCACGGGACCCAGCCCTAAGAAGAAGCCTGGGTTTGGAGGCACTACTGCCCCCATCTTAAGTCACATCCCTGGGGTCGCACCCAGGCAGGGTCCCCCTACTCCCAGCGGAGGGCGCAGCCCGTGCCCAGCCAAGGCTGACTTTAGGGGTGTGTTGGTTCCGGCCTCTACTCCTATCAGCCTCAGCTCCGCAGTGAGCACAGCAAGGTACAGCCTTGCTCTTAGGGCCCCCTCATCACCTGCCCAGGGCTTGGCTGGACAAAAAACCACTGGGCCATCGACCAAGTCATTCTCCTCCAGGTCGCGATTCATTACCTTGGGGTTTAAGAGGAGGAAGTTGGCCTGAGCCAATAATTTTGGGGCGAGGCCATCAGTGTCCACCTCCTCCCAGGCTGGGCCTCGTGTGGAACCTGTTTCGATGTGAAACTTATAATAAAGCTTTGTTCTTGTTCTTTTGCATAATCCTCACATGTCTGTGATCTGTAGATCAAGTGTGGAAAAGCACTGGCTTGTATGAGTGGTAACATGGAAAGCCAGACCTGTTTACAGTTTCCTGTGACCCTGCTCATGGGTTGTGAAGAGTAGCACAACAAGATGGCTACAAGGGCCCTATATTAAAAGTGTGTTTTGAGTTTAAACGATGCAGCCCGGATCGATGCAGCCCGGAATAAACCTTGTCTGTTGTAATTGCTGCTTCCCCCCCACCTCTCTGGCCTGGAGGGGGCTGGGTCATCCCGAGCACACACCAGCCGCCCACAGTCTACACGTTTAGTATTTTCCAATGTAGCAGTTTCTTTGACTTTTTTTGTTTAGCTTTAATAAGTCTTAAGCAAATCATTTAGATGCACATCTCACTCAGAGTATATGTCCATACAACCTAAAGCAATCTACAGATCCAGTGCAATCCCTATCAAAATTCCAATGACAGTTTTTACATAAATAGGAAAAACAATCCTAAAATTCGTATGGAACTGCAATAGACTTCAAAAGCCACAGCAATCCTGAGAAAGAAGAACAAAGCTGGAGGCAACACTTTTCCTGATTTCAAATTATACTACAAAGCTAGAGTAATCAAAATAGTATGGTACTGGCATGAAAACAGACACATACACCAATGCAACAGAATCAAGAGCCAAGAAATAAATCCACACACATACAGGCAACTAATTGACAGAGATCCAAGAATACTCAACAGGGAAAAGATAGTCTCTTCAGTAAATGGTGTTGGGAAAACTGGATACCCACATGCAAAACAAAGAAAGTGGACCCCTATCTTACACCATTTGTAAAAATTAACTTGAAATGGATTAAAGACTTAAATGTAAGACCTGAAACTGTAAAACTCCTAGAAGAGAACATAAAGAGAAAGCTCCTTAACATTGGTCTTGGTGATGATTTTTTGGGTATGACAACAAAACCACAAGCAACAAAAACAAAAAGCAACCAATGGGACTACATCAAACTAAAAAGCTCCTGCAGAGCAAAAGAAACAACAAAATGAAAAGGCAACCTAGGAATGGGAAAAAACATTTGCAAACCTCATGTATGATAAGAGGTTAATATCCAAAATCTATAAGGAATTCGAACAACTCCATAGCAAAAAACAAACAAACAAAAACAAATAATCTGATTCTAAAATAGGCAAAGCAGGGGACTTCCCTGGTGGTCCAGTGGTTAAGACTCCACACTTCCACTGCAGGGGGCATGGGTTTGATCCCTGGTCAGGGAATTAAGGACCGTATGTCATGCAGTGTGTGTAAAAAAATAAAATAAATAAGGCAAAGCAAGACTAGGAAACAACTAAGTGTCCAACAGGTGAATGGATAAAGAAAATGTGATATATCGATATATATAGATAGACAGATAGATAGACTATTTGAACGCCATGTGTACCTGGGAAGGTTAGTTACTTAGCCCTTCTGTTTCTCAGTTCCCTGGCTAGGGATATGGAAATATTAGTAGGATCTGCTTATTCGTATTACGTTCTGAGGCTAAAAATTAGTAAATATAAAGCCTGAAGAAAAATGATGGGTACTTCATAAGTGCTACCTACATAAATGTTCAAGTATTAAATGCCTGGAAGAATAAGTAGGTTGTCTCCAGAAAGGGCACCTAGGAGGCTACAAATAGGAGGATAGAGCCTACTTTTTCACATTGATGACATGAGTAAGAAGTTTTAGAGCTCATGGAAAGAATATTATTTCTTGTGATGCATTGTGGGGTGGGCAGAGTAGGGGCTGCGACCCATATTTTATGGTTCAG
>NW_020172294.1:611808-751662 GCF_003031525.2 Neophocaena asiaeorientalis asiaeorientalis | reverse complement strand
TGTGAAGCAATTATACTCCAATAAAGGTGTTTAAAAAAAAAGAAAGAAAAGTAATGAAGTAACATTTCCCCACTTTTGCAGGATTCCAACCAAATTTGATACCAAAATCTCACAGAGAAAATACAAGAATGTAAATCACATGGTCTGCATGAATATAGGTGCAAAAATTTAAGCAAAATAAAAGCAAAGTAAATTCAGTGATATTTACAAAGGACTTATCCTCTTGTTCTTAATATTATGATCAAAATGTGTGTATTTAGGAATGCTAAGTGGGTTTAACACTCAAATAAAAGAAAAATGATATCTCAAAGCAGAAAAACGTCTCAAAATTTAACATCCATTCTTGGAATGAAAGAAAAAGAAACAAAACTCTTTTAGTCTAATAAGAATAAAAGGAAACTTTCTTAATTGGATAAAAGCTGTTTTAAAAATAAAAAGCCTATAGCATGTGTTATATTTAATGATGAAATATTGAGCCCTTTCCCTTTGAAGTCAGGAATGAGACAGTGGTTGCCATTTCTACTCACCAATTAACTCAAGGTGCTATTAGTGCAGAAGGGCAAGAAAATGAAATAAAATTTATAACTTTTGGAAAAGAAAAAATAAAACTAATTATGTGAGGATGATATGCTTGTTTATGGAGAAAATCCAAAAGAATATATGTACAAATTATTAGAATTAATAAATAAGCATAACAATGTGTTTGGGGAGAAAGTCAATAAACAAAATTTATCATCTTCCTATATACCAGCAGCACAAATTGGAAAATAAATGTCTTCAAATTACCATTTATAGGAGCATGAAAAAGCAAGATATAAATCAAAGAAAAGATGTACAAGTCCTCTGTGCAGAAATTACAGAAGAGCTAACTAATGTTGCAGGCTGGGTTTTCTGAAAGGAGATGCTGATATGAAGTTTGGGCACTATGTGTTTATTAGGGATCACCACCTATGAAAGGAAGGGGAAGGAAGAATTTGAACTGCAATACAGGCCCCACAAAGCCTTGGCCAATCTTGCAGGGAACTCTAGAATGAATATTGCCCAATCTCAGTCTGGTTTTATATCCACTTCCCCACCCCCACTCCCACACATTTCTCACTCACTAGGTACAGACTGTCCTGGAAGCAGCTGACTTAGGGTGATGCAGTTCTCTGCAGGAGACACTGGAGGTTGTCTGCTGATCACACTCCCTCCAACTGTGTAATAAGTCTTCTTATGAAGAGGAATCTGGGTGGCACATCTCCATATTTCCACACATATTCATGTATTGGAGTCTCAATATTGTTAAGAAGTCAGTTTTCCTAAAATTGTTCTAAATATTCAATGCAATCCCAATAAAAATTCCAATAGATTTTTAAACATTTTTTAAAATTGTGGTGAAACACACACAACTTAAATGTATCATTAGTGACATTTAGTACATTCACAATATTGTACTGACACTATTTCTAGAACATTTTCAACACTCCAAAAGGAAAACCTATACCAATTAAGCAGTCATTACCCATTCCCTCTCCCCACTAGCCCTTGGCAATCACTAATCTACTTTTTATCTTTTTTAAACAATATATATTTTCTATTTGTTTAGACATCCCCATGTATCTTCCTCCTCAGCCTCATCTTTTCCAGGATATGACTCTAAAGGCTGGAAGCTGGCCCAGCCCTGGAACTGCATGGAAGCAGATGAAACAAAGGCAAGCCTCTGCACAGTTTCCTCAAGGAACTGGCAGACAGGTCGAAATACACAACAACTACTTTTGAGAAAAATGTCTGTATTTCACACCATGGCCCCAGCAAGCCACACCAGGAATGTGAACCTTTGTGGAATATTACTCAGCCATAAAAAATGAAATAATGCCATTTGCAGCAACATGGATGCACCTAGAGATTATCATATAAATGTAGTCAGTCAGATAGATAGAGCCAAATATCATATGATATCACTTATTTGTGGAATCTAATAAAAAATCATACAAATGAACTTAGTTACAAAAAAGAAACATATTCACAGATCTCGAAATCAAACTTATGCATACCAAATGGGAAACATGCAGGGAAGTGATAAATTGGGAAATTGATATTAACATATACACACTACTGTATATGAGGTAACTAATAAGGACCTACTGTATAGCACAGGGAGCTCTACTCAATATTCTGTGGTGACCTACTTGGGGGAAGAATCCAAAAAAGAATAGATAAGTATATATATATATGTGTGTGTGTGTGTGTGTGTGTGTGTGTGTATACATATATATATATACACACACACATATATATGTAACTGAATTACTTTGCTGTACACCTGAAACTAACACAACACTGTAAATCAACTATACTTCAATAAAAATTAAAAAAAAATACAAAGGTAGAAATTAGACCAATGGAACAGAAACAGACAGATTCAGAAACAGACCCATATGTAAATTGTTACTTCATTTATGATAAAATGGCACTGCAGAATGGTGTATAATGGAGTGGATGTCTATATGGAAAAATATGAAAGTTGACTTCTCCCTCACACCATACACAAAAATTAATCCCAGTTGGATGGTAGATCTAAGTATGAAAGGCAAGTCAGTGAAGTTTATATAATATAAGAGTATTTTCATGACCTCGGGGTTGAGGTAGTTTATAAAAAAGCACCAATAATACAGAAAAAGATTGATAAATTGGACTACATTAAAATTAAGAACTTTGTTCATCAAACAATAGTCATGCTTCAAAATATTAACCTAGGAGCTGGGGAAAGTGGATAAAGTTGTAGATGAAAAAAAATTGGCCATGAAATGCTAATTCTTTAAGCTGGGTGTGGAGTATATGGTGGCTTATTACTTTATTCTTTCCAGTTTTGTATATGTTTAAAATTTTAAATTAAAAAAATCATTGGAGGGACTTCCCTGGTGGTCCAGCGGCTAAGACTCTGCACTCCCAATGCAGGGGGCCTGGGTTCAATCCCTGGTCAGGGAACTAGATCCCACACGCATGCCACAACTAAGAGTTCACATGCTGCAAGTAAAGATCCTGCATGCTGCAACTAAATAGCCCCCATGCTGCAACTAAAGAGCCTGCATGCAGCAACGAAGATCCTGCACACGGCAACTAAGACACAATGCAGCCTAAAGAAATACATAAATATTTAAAAAATCATTGGAAAGACTTTATTCAGATAGTACAAGTCAAATCATTGAGTGAAAAATATCTGTAACACAGATAACTGAAAAAGGGCTTGTAAAAAGAGTACATAAAGAACAGGTAAAAACCAGTAAGAATAAGAGAGACAATACAGGTATAAAAGGCATGAAAAAAAAAAAAAGCTGTCAGAAGTTCATCGAATTTGGTAGAGGGAGAGCTGAGCTGTTCAGTGTGGTAGTAGCTATTTAAAGCAACAAGCAGAAAAGGAAAGAATGCCTTGACTTTGAAGGTAACAAACAGGAGTCTAAAGAGCCTAAAACCAGAGGAAGCAAAAACTCCCCTTTCAGGAGGATGTTGTCTCACTGTTGAGGGAATCCTTTACAAAGGCTCTGGCAGTTTTATGTGTATGTATGTGTTTGTGGGGGTGGCGGGGGTGGGGAGAAATTGAGAGGGGAGGGTCAGAGTAAGCTGACTTGGAGTAAGGAAAGTGTCTTCAAGGTTTCCTGCATAAGGAGGTCTCATCAGAGATGCCTGAAGACTTCTGGCCATGGCCGCAGATAAAGAGACCTTGGAGGGGGACCTTCAAGATGGTGGAGGAGTAAGACGTGGAGATCACCTTCCTCCCCATAAATACATCAAAGATACATCTACATGTGGAACAGCTCTTACAGAACACCTACTGAACGCTGGCAGAAGACCTCAGACTTCCCAAAAGGCAAGAAACTCCCCACGTACCTGGGTAGGGCAAAAGAAAAAAGAAAAAACAGAGACAAAACAATAGGGATGGGACCTGCACTTCTGGGAGGGAGCTGTGAAGGAGGAAAGGTTTCCACACACTAGGAAGCCCCTTCACTGGCAGAGACGGGGTGTGTGTGTGTGGGGGTAGCTTCAGAGCCACGGAGGAGAGTGCAGCAACAGGGGTGCAGAGGGAAGAACAGAGAGATTCGCACAGAGGATCAGTGCCGACCAACACTCACCAGCCTGAGAGGCTTGTCTGCTCACCCGCCGGGGCGGGTGGGGGCTGGGAGCTGAGGCTTGGGCTTCAGAGGTCAGATTCCAGGGAGAGGACTGGGGTTGGCTGTGTGAACACAGCCTGAAGGGGGCTCGTGCGCCACAGCTAGCTGGGAGGGAGTCTGGGAAAAAGTCTGGACCTGCCGAAGAGGCAAGAGACCATGGTTTCGGGGTGCATGAGGAGAGAGGATTCAGATCACTACCTAAATGATAACAAATCATCCCAAAATTGAGGTGGTGGGCTTTGGGAGCAACTGTAGACTTAGGGTTTACTTTCTGCACCTAATTGGTTTCTGGTTTTATGTTTATCTTAGTTTAGTATTTAGAGCTTATTATTATTGGTAGATTTGTTTATTGATTTGGTTGCTCTCTTCTTTATATATATATATATATATATATATATGTATATATATTTTTCCTTTTCTCTTTTTTGTGAGTGTCTATGTGTGTGCTTCTTTGTGATTTTGTCTGTATAGCTTTGCTTTTACCATTTGTCCTAGGCTTCTGTCAGGTTTTTTTTTTGGTAGTTTTAGCGCTTGTTATCATTGGTGGATTTGTTTTTTGGTTTGGTTGCTCTGTTCTTTCTTTCTTTCCTTCTTTTATTTTTATTACTTATTTTTTATTTTTAATAATTTTTTATTTTATAAAAATAAAATTAATAAAAAATTTATTTTTATTCATCTTTTTCTTTCTTTGTTTCTTTCTTTCTTGTTTGCTTGCTTGCTTGCTTTCTTGCTTTTTCCTCCCTTTACTTCTGAGCCATGTGGCTGACAGAATCTTGGTGCTCCAGCTGGGTATCAGACATGAGCCTCTGAGGTGGGAGAGCCGAGTTCAGGACATTGGTCCACCGGAGACCTCCCAGCCCCATGTAATAACAAAGGGCCAACCACCCCCACCCCCCACCAAGATCTGCATCCCAATGCTAAGACCCAGCTCCACTCAATGACCAGCAAGCTACAGTGCTGGACAACATATGCCAAAAAACTAGCAAGACAGGAACACAGCCCCACCCATTAGCAGAGAGGCTGCCTAAAATCATAAGTTTATAGACACTTCAAAACACACCACCATATGTGGTCCTGCCCATCAAAAAGACAAGATACAGCCTCATCCACCAGAACATAGCCACTACTCCCCTCCACCGGGAAGCCTACACAACCCACTGAAACAAACTTAGCCACTGGGGGCAGACACCAAAAACAACAGGGACTATGAACCTGCAGCCTGCAAAGAGGAGACCCCAAACACAGTAAGATAAGCAAAATAAGAAGACATAGAAAAACACAGCAGATGAAGGAACAAAATAAAAACCCACCAGACCAAACAAATGAAGAGGAAATAGGCAGTCTACCTGAAAAATAATTCAGAGTAATGATAGTAAAGATGATCCAAAATCTTGCAAATAGAATGGAGAAAATAAAATAAACATTTAACAAGGACCTAGAAGAACTAAAGGGCAAATGAACAATGATGAACAACAAAATAAATGAAATTAAAAATTCTCAAGAAGGAATCAATAGCAGAATAACTGAGGCAGAAGAACAGATAAGTGACACGGAAGAAAAAAGAGTGGAAATAACTATCACAGAGCAGAATAAAGAAAAAAGAACGAAAAGAACTGAGGACAGTCTCAGAGACCTTTCAGACAACATTAAATGCACCAACATTCGAATTATAGGGGTCCTTGAAGAAGAAGAGAAAAAGAAAGGGACTGAGAAAATATTTGAAGAGATTATAGTTGAAAACTTCCCTAATATAGGAAAGGAAATAGTTAATCAAGTCCAGGAAGTACAGAGAGTCTTATACAGGATAAATCCAAGGAGAAACATGCCAAGACACATATTAATCAACCTATCAAAAATTAAATGCAAAGAAAAATTATTAACAGCAACAAGGGAAAAGCAACAAATATCATACAAGGGAATCCCCATAAGGTTAACAGCTGATCTTTCAGCAGAAACTCTGCTGAAATCCAGAAGGGAAAGGCAGCACATATTTAAAGTGATGAAAGGGGAAGAACTACAACCAAGGTTACTCTGCCCAGCAAGGACCTCATTCAGATTCGAAGGAGAAAATAAAACTTTCACAGACAAGCAAAAGCTAAGAGAATTCAGCACCAGCAAACCAGCTTTAGAACAAATGCTAAAGGAACTTCTCTCAGCAAGAAACACAAGATAAGGAAAAGACCTACAATAACAAACCCAAAACAATTAAGAAAATGGTAATAGGAACATACATATCAATAATTACCTTAAATGTAAATGGATTAAATGCTCCAACCAAAAGACATAGACTAGCTGAATGGATACAAAAACAAGACCCATATATATGCTGTCTAGAAGAGACCCACTTCAGACCTAGGGACACATACAGAATGAAAGTGAGGGGATGGAAAAAGATTTCCATGCAAATGGAAATCAGAAGAAAGATGGAGTAGCAATTTTCATATCAGACAAAATAGACTTTCAAATAAAGACTATTACAAGAGATAAAGAAGTACACTACATAATGATCAAGGGATCAATCCAAGAAGATATAACAATTGTAGATATTTATGCACCCATCATAGGAGCACTTCAATACATAAGGCAAATGCTAACAGCCATAAAAGGGGAAATCAACAGTAATACAATCATAGTAGGAGACTTTAACACTCCACTTTCACCAATGGACAGATCATCTAAAATGAAAATAAATAGGAAACACATGCTTTAAATGATACTTTAAACACAATGGACTTAATTAATATTTATAGGACATTCCATCCAAAAACAACAGAATACACTTGCTTCTCAAGTGTTCATGGAACATTCTCCAGGATAGATCATATCTTGGGTCACAGATCAAGCCTTGGTGAATTTAAGAAAATTGAAATCGTATCTTTCCTGATCACAATGCTATAAGACTGGATATCAATTATAGGAAAAAATCTGTTAAAAAATACAAACACATGGAGGCTACACAATACACTACTAAATAGCCAGGAGATCACTGAAGAAAAAGAGGAAGTCAAAAAATACCTAGAAACAAATGACAATGAAAACATGATGACCCAAAACCTATGGGACGTAGCAAAAACAGTTTTAAGAGGGAAGTTTATAGCAATACAATCCTACATCAAGAAATAAGAAACAGCTCAAACAAACAACCTAACCTTATACTCAAAGCAATTAGAGAAAGAAGAACAAAAAACCCCCAAAGTTAGCAGAAGGAAAGAAATCATAAAGGTCAGATCAGTAATAAATGAAAAAGAAATGAAAACAATAACAAAGATCAATAAAACTAAAAGCTTGTTCTTTGAGAAGATCAACAAAATTGATAAACGATTAGCCAGACTTATCAAGAAAAAAAGGGAGAAGACTGAAATCAATAGAATTAGAAATGAAAAAGGAGAAGTAACAACTGACACTGCAGAAATACAAAGGATCATGAGAGATTACTACAAGCAACTGTATGCCAAAAAATTGGGCAACATGGAAGAAATGGACAAATTCTTAGAAAAGCACAACCTTCCGAGACTGAAGCAGGAAGAAATAGAAAATATAAACAGACCAATCACAAGCACTGTGATTAAAAATCTTCCAACATACAAAAGCCCAGGACCAGATGGCTTCACAGGGGAATTCTATCAAACATTTAGAGAACAGCTAACACCAATTCTTCTCAAACTCTTCCAAAATATACCAAAGGGAGGAAGACTCCCAAACTCATTCTATGAGGCCACCATCACCCTGATACCAAAGGCATACAAAGATGTTACAAAAAAATATAAAACTACAGGCCAATATCACTGGTGAACAAGATGCAAATGTCCTCAACAAAATACTAGCAAACAGAATCCAAAAGCACATTAAAAGGATCATACACTGTGATCAAGTTGGGTTTATCCCAGGAGTGCAAGGATTCTTCAATTACACAAATCAATCAGTGTGATACTCCATATTAACAAATTGAATGATAAAAAACATATGATCATCTCAATAGATGCAGAAAAAGCTTTTGACAAAATTCAACACCCGTTTATGATAAAAACCCTCCAGAAAGTAGGCATAGAGGGAACTTACCTCAACATAATAAAGGCCGTATATGACAAACCCACAGCCAACATCATCCTCAAAGGTGAAAAACTGAAACCATTCCCACTAAGATCAGGAACAAGACAAGGTTGCCCACTCTCACCACTCTTATTCAACATAGTTTTGGAATTTTTAGCCTCAGCAATCAGAAAAGAAAAAGAAATAAAAGGAAACCAAATCAGAAAAGAAGAAGTAAAGCTGTCACTCTTTGCAGATGACATGATACTATACATAGAGAATCCTAAAACTGCTCCCAGAAAACTACTAGAGCTAATCAATGAATTTGGAAAGGTAGCAGGATACAAAATTAATGCACAGAAAGATCCTGCATGCCTATACATCAATGATGAAAAATCTAAAAGAGAAATTAAGGAAACACCCCCATTTACCACTGCAACAAAAAGAATAAAATACCTAGCAATAAACCTATCGAAGGAGACAAAAGATCTGTATGCAGAAAAATATGACACTGATGAGGAAATTAAAGATGATACAAACAGATGGAGAGATATACCATGTTCTTTGATTGGAAGAATCAACACTGTGAAAATGACTCTACTACCCAAAGCAATCTACAGATTCAGTACAATCCCTATGAAACTACCAATGGCACATTTTACAGAACTAGAACAAAAATTTCACAATTTGTATGGAAACACAAAAGACCCTGAACAGCCAAAGCTTTCTTGAGAAAGAAATAAGGAGCTGGAAGAAACAGGCTCCTGGACTTCAGACTATACTTCAAAGCTACAGTCATGCAGAAAATATGGTACTGGCACAAAAACAGGAATATAGATCAATGGAACAGGATAGAAAGCCCAAGGATAAACACACACACATATGGTCACCTTATTTTTGATAAAGGAGGCAAGAATATACAATGGAGAAAAGACAGCCTCTTCAATAAGTGGTGCTGGGAAAACTGGACAGCTGCATGTAAAAGAATGAAATTAGAACACTCCCTAACACCATACACAAAAATAAACTCCAAATAGATTAAAGACCTAAATGTAAGGCCAGACACTATAAAACTCTTAGAGGAAAACATAGGCAGACACTCTATGACATAAATCACTGCAAGATCGTTTTGACCCATCTCCTAGAGAAATGGAAATAAAACCAAAAATAAACAAATGGGACCTAATGAAACTTAAAAGCTTTTGTGCAGCAAAGGAAACGATAAACAAGACCAAAAGACAACCCTCAGAATGGGAGAAAATATTTGCAAATGAAGCAATTGACAAAGGATTAATCTCCAAAATTTACAAGCAGCTCATGCAGCTCAATATCAAAAAAACAAACAACTGAATCCAAAAATGGGCAGAAGACCTAAACAGACATTTCTCCAAAGAAGATATAGATTGCCAACAAACACATGAAAAGATGCTCAGCATCACTAATCGTTAGAGAAATGCAAATCAAAACTACAATGAGGTATCACTTCACACCAGTCAGAATGGCCATCATCAAAAAATCTACAAACAATAAATGCTGGAGAGGGTGTGGAGAAAAGGGAACCCTCTTGCACTGTTGGTGGGAATGTAAATTGATACAGCCACTATGGAAAACAGTATGGAGGTTCCTTATAAAACTAAAAATAGAAGTACCATATGACCCAGCAATCGCAGTACTGGGCATATACCCTGAGAAAGCAATAATTCAAAAAGTCATGTACCACAATGTTCATTGCAGATCTATTTACAGTAGCCAGGACATGGAAGCAACCTAAGTGTCCATCGACAGATGAATGGTTAAAGAGGATATGACACTTATATACAATGGAATATTACTCAGCTATAAAAAGAAACGAAATTGCGTTATTTGTAGTGAGGTGGATGGACCTAGAGACTGTGATACAGAGTGAAGTAAGTCAGAAAGAGAAAAACAAATACCGTATGCTAACACATATATATGGAATATAAAAAAAAGGTTCTGAAGAACTAGGGGCAGGACAGGAATAAAGACGCAGACGTAGAGAATAGACTTGAGGACATGGGGAGATGTAAGTGTATGTTGGGACGAAGTGAGAGAGTGGTATGGTCATATATACACTATCTAATGTAAAATAGATAGCTAGTAGGAAGCAGCTGCATAGCACAGGGAGATCAGTTTGGTGCTTTGTGTCCACCTAGAGGGGTGGCATAGGGAGGGTGGGAGGGAGACGCAAGAGGGAGGAGGTATGGGAATATATTTATATCTATAGGTGACTCACTGTTATACAGCAGAAACTAACACACCATTGTAAAGCAATTATACTCCAATAAAAATACTTTAAAAAAAAGAGAGAGAGATCTAGGAGTGAAGGCTTTTGGGGCTAGGAAAATATGCCTAAATTCGTGGACAGAGAGGGTCCTGAGTCCTTGTCTGCAACTCCCTTCAGTGACTGTAATGCACTGACTCTGTACCAAGTCTAGTGTGAGGTGAGGATAGCTTTCCCTTGTGAGTCCTGTCAGGTAAAGGCTTTGTAATTGCCTGTGGTCAGGCCTGAAAAATCACATATAGAATTTTAATCAGAAGCACAACTCCTCAAAAAGATGCTCAACTTCATTAGTAATCAGAGAAATGCAAATTAAAAACTGACAATATTAAGCGTTGCTGAGGATGTAGAGCACCAAGAATTCCCAAAGGTTGCTGACAGGGAACATAAATTAATACAATAACTTTGGAAAATAGTTTGGCATATCCTTCCATCCAGCAATTCTGATTCTAGGTTGAATAGAAACCAAAAGAAATTTGTGGACCTGTTAGCCAGGAGGCATGAGTAAGAATAGTTCCAAAAGCAGCCGTTATAATAGCCACAAACTAGAAAATGTCCAAATGTCAATCTATTGTAGAATGAATAAATAGCAGTATATTCATAAAATGGAATACTACCAACATTTTTATGAAATGAATGAAGTTTAGGTTCACAAACAATGTTGAATGAACAAAGCTAGATACAAAAGTATACTATAGGATTCTATTTATAAAACAGAAAACTGAAGTATAGTGGTAGGATTCAAAATAGGGTTTACCTTTTGGAAGAAGAGAGTCGGCAGTGATTTGCAGGGCACCCAAAGGTAATGGTTTGAAGTATGAAAACGTTGATCTGGGTGAATGTTACACAGGGGTATGCTTGTGATGATTCAGTTGTTATAAATTTGTGTTTTATGAACTTTCTATATGTGTGTAATATTTTAATTTAAAAAGTTAAAAAAAAGAAATACAAACACATTGAATTTATAAAGTAGCCACACATTTTTAAGGGGGGAAAATATATTGTATCAATAAATAATGTCCTTACCTCTTTAGGATTAATGTATTTCAGTAGCTGACGTGGCTCCCCTTGTCTTCTTATATTAATCAGACTTTTAAAGTGTTGGAATACAGCGACATTCTAAAGGTTCAAACACATAAGATTTTATGGTCAAAACTGGGTTTTCTACCTCTAATTAGCTTTTTGCCTAATTAGGGCAAAATGAGTAAAAATCATAAAATAGATTTTACATATGTAAACTAGATTTTAGAAATATTATCCAATCAAGGTTTGCTTTGATAAGTCAGGCAATATTGGTATTCTTCTCACAAAGAGTTTTACCCTTAAATTTGTAATGGTATCACTAGCAACTATAAATAAAATATCCAAAATTTTGGTTGGGTCACTTTCGTATACTCCAGTGTAATCTAGGAGAAAGACAAAATACAGCCTAGTGGTTAAGAACACTGAGCATGGCATAATATTGTCTGGGCTCAAGTGTTAGTAATTACTAGCTGTGTGATCCTGAACAAGTTGCTTAACTTCTATGATCAGTTTCTTATCTAAAATATGGGAATGACAGTACTATTTCATACAGCTATGGTTAGGAATAAATGATCTAAAATTTGTAAAGCACTTAGAACAACTTCTGGCATAAAAAAGCACTCAATAAGTATTATCTATTATTGTCATTACAGAATCCTCCTCATTCCTGTGGTAATTCCACTGATTTACAAACCCTATCTACTTTTATTGTTACTGCAAATTTAGTCAAACAACTGCAAGCAATTCTTCTATCTTGGAAAGCTATCTTTGGTAACCCTCTCCTACCTTATCCTTCCCCAAAACCTTAAGAACTCTTGGTAAACATTCCCTGACCCCTCAGTTTGCTTATATTAAATCAAAGTAAATAAATACAAGTTGAAGTAATCCATAATACTAATATAACAATTTGAAGTCCCATTGCAATTGCCTGTGGAAGATGGTGCAGCTCACCTCAACACAAATAATATTCTTTCTGAAAGGAAGATGTAATTTCTTAAGTAAAACCCCAAATTGAGTATCAAGAAACATTTATGATGGTTTAAAATCTAAATAGTATCTTCTAAACTTGTAGATTATTGTATCAAACCACCCTCAAATTTAGTGACTTAAAGCAACAACTGCTTTCTGCGGGTTGACAGGGAACTTCTATTCTTGCTTGGACTCATGTATTTGGCTGTAGTCAGTTGCCAGATCAGCTGGAGATGGGTGATTTAATATGGTCTCACACACATGTACTGGGTCTTCAGCTTGGATTGTTGGAACTTCTGTGATGGCTGGGCTTCTCTCTCCATACAGACTTTCAGTTTAGAGTTTCTTCACAGCATGTACATTTCAAAGTACGAGAGAGAGAGAGAGAGAGAGAGAGAGAGAGAGAGAGAGAGAGAGAGAGAGAGAGAGAGAGAGAGAGAGAGAGGGAGAGAGAGAGAGAGAGAGAGAGAGAGAGAGATGGAGAGAGGGAGAGAGAAAGAGACAGAGAGAGACAGAGTAGAAATTGCAAGGCTTCTCAAGGCCTTGTCTTGGAAGTCACACAGCATCACTTAGTTTGAATTCTATTGGTCAAACTCAGGACCTAGCAGACCTCAGGAGGTCAAGTGCAAAGTGTGACCCATAGGAAGTTCCATATATAATATACAGCCTCACTCAGGGGTAGCTCTGAAGAGAAATACTTACGGGGACAGAACTTCAAGCAGCATACCTGTTGTATATTATGCCTGGAAGAAAAGATGGCCAGAGGTACAGATCTACAGATGGGCAATAACGGGTGGCTTTGTTGGATGGTCAGGGATTTGGAAATAACCTGGTTAGAAAGCTTTTGCGGAAGAGGTCAGAACCCTCCAAATGGGCACCAAGTGTGGAGACATTTGTGTCCCATGTCAATTCTCATCAAAGAGCAATCTCAGCAGAGAAGAATATTAATAATCAAGTAAGCAAGATGACCCATTCTTTGGAGTCAGTCAGTCTATTTCCCTAGCCACTGCTCTCCTTGCCCAATGGGCTCATGAACAAAGTGGCCATGGCAACAGGAATGGAGGAGTGGAGGTTATTCGGGCTCAGCAACATGGATTTTTATGCACTATATCTGGCTACAACTACTGCTGAGTGCCCACTGTGCCAAGGCAGAGACCAACACTGAGCCCCTGATATGGCATCATTCCTTGAGGGAATTAGCCAGCTTCTTGTGGCACATTGATTAGTTGGAACACTTCTATTATGGAAGGGGTAACACTTGATTCTCATTGGAATTGATAATTTACACTCCTGGGTACAAAATATTTCTACAAAAACCACTATCTGTGTACCTTCAAAATATTTTATTCACTTGTCATTATATTTTGCATAGCATTGCTTCTGATCAGAGAACTTGCTTCAGAGCAAATGCAGCACATCAATGGGCCTATGCTCATGAAATTCACTGACATTACCTTGTTCCCCATCACCCTAAAGCACTTGGCCTGGTGGAATGGCATTTTGGAGACTCAGTTACAGTTAGAGTTCCACTGACAACACTTTTCAGGCTACAGTGATGTCCTTCATGTTATAGAATATGATCTGAATCTATGCCAGCCAGCATTTATGAGTTTGAAAATTAAAGGGTGGAAATAAAAGTGGCTCCCTCTCAATATTATCTCTAATAATCCACTAGTGAAAATTTTGCTTCCTTTCCTTGTACCTTTGGGTTCTGTGGATATAAAGGCCTTAGAACCCACAGGAGGAAGGCTTCCACCAAGGTACACACTAACAGTTCCATTAAAACGGAAGCTGATACTGTCACCTGGCCATTTTGAGTTCCTCATGCCAGTGAACCACCACACCAAACAAAATGAGGGGACCTTATAATTGGGAAAATAAAGAGTCTGTATAAGTCAAAGAGGGGACAGAAGAGTCAGCACCAGAGTGATGTGATGTGAGACATACTTGGTAGGTCATTGCTGGCTTTGAAAATGGAAGGAGACCATGAGCCAAGGAATGTGGGCAGCCACTAAAGGCCGGAAAAGGCATGAAAACAAATTCTTCCCTAGAGCTTCCAGAAAGAATGCAGCATTGCTGACATCTTGACTTTAGCCCAGTGAGATCCATTTCAGATTTTGGCCTCCAGAATTGTATGATAATAATTTTTTGTTGTTTAAAGCTACTAAGGTTTTGGCAGTTGTTATAGCAGCAGTAGGAAATAAATATAAGTGCTTAACCTTGTATCTAGTATTTATATGACAAGATATCATAGGTGGAGTATGACTCAGCAGGAAGAGAAATAAAAATGATTGAAAGATAAATAAAATTACTTTGGGGAAGAGGATTAGTTTGTTTTAATCTATATGAGGGATAGTTGTATCATGTTAGGTGGAAGCATAATTTTAATATTGACATTATTTGGAAGTTAAATATGGTTAGAAGAAGTAAGTATGCTAGGGTAACAAGGCATGGACTCTGCTGGATTATTCTATTGTCAACTTATTCAAGCAGGACAAAAAATGAAAATGACACATAGGCACATCGAATTTAAACTGCTAAAAACAAAACATAGAGGCAATTTAAAAGCATCCAGACAATAAAAGACATATTACTTTCAGGGTTGAAAGAGTAAAACTTGTCCTTGATTTTTTTTTTTAACAGAAACCATGGAATCCAGAATAGAATGGAATGTCATATTTAAGGTGCTAAGGGGGAAAAAAAAACCCAGAACGTGACAACTTAGATTTCTATCATGTTGATAATATTCTTCAAAAACAAAAGTGAAATAAAGATGTTTTCAGACAAACAAAAGCTGAAAGAATTTTTCACAGGAGATCTGCCCTACGACAACTACTGTAGGGAATACCTTATGTTGCAGGAAAGTAATACCATAGGGAAACACAAAACTGTAGGGAGGAATGAAGGTCCCTGGAAGGTGTAAATATCTGGAGAAATAAAAATGAATACTGAACATATGGACACCAAGGGGAGAATGTGTGGCGTGAGGTGGGATGAATTGGGAGATTGGGACTGACATATATACACTAATATGTATAAAACAGATAACTAATAAGAACCTGCTGTATAGCACAGGTAACTCTACTTCATTTCACTGTACAGTAGAAACTAACACAACATTGTAAAACAACTATACCCCTATAAAAAATAAATAAATAAATAAAAGATGAATACTGAAATTAAAGGAGACATAAATAAATGGAAAGACATACTGTGTTCATGGATTGGAAGACTTAATATTGGTAAGATGAAAATATTACCCAATCAAAATTCCAATGTCACTTTTAAAAGACATATAAAAGTACATTCTAAAATTCATGTGGAATCTCAAGGGCCCCCAAATAGCCAGACACATCCTGATGTCAATACTCGCTACAAAACAGTTTGGCATTGGCATTAGGACAGACATAAGACCAATGGAATGAATAGAGAACCCAAAAATATACTCCTACATATATAATTGACTTTGACAAGGGTGCCAAGATTATTAATGGGGAAAGGACAGTCTTTTCAACAAATGATGCTGGGAAAACTGGATATCCACATACAAAATAATGAAATTGGACATTAATGCAAAGTGGATCAAAGACCTAAAAATGAGAGCTGCAACCTAAAACTCTTAGAAGAAAATATAAGAGAAAAGCTTCATGACATTGAATTTGGCAATGATTTATTGGACATTACCCTGCAAGCACAGCAACTAAAGAAAAACAAGGATAGAGTGGACTATATCAAAATTTAAAACTTTTGCGTGGCAGAGGACACAGTCAAGAGGCTGAAAGGGCAATCCACAGAATGGAAGAAAATATTTGCAAAGCAGATATTCGATAAGGGGTTAATATCCAAAATATGTAAAGAACCCCCACACCACAACAATAAAAACAACAAATAACCCAATTCAAAAATGGGCAAAAGTCTCAAATACTCATTTCTCCAGAGAAATTTATGAATGGTCAATAAATACATAAAAAGATGTTCAACATCAATAGTCATTAAGGAAATCAAAATCACAATGAGATACAACTTCACATCCATTAGGATGGCTATCATAAAAAAATAGAAAATAAGTTTTGGCAAGAGTGTAGAGAAATTGGAAACTGTGTGCATTGCTAGTGAAAATGTAAAATGGTGCTGCCACAATGGAAAACATTTTGATCATTCCTCAAAAATTTAAACATAGAATTGCAATATGATTCGTACTTCCACTTCTAGATATGAACCCGAAAGAATTGAAAGAGGTACTCAAACAGATACTTATACAACAATTTTCATAGCAGCATTATTCACAATAGCCAAAATATGTAAACAACCCAAGATCTGTTAAAAGGGAGTGGATAAACAAAACATAGTATATAAATGCAATGGAATATTATTCAGCCTTTAAAAGGAATGAAATTCTGATGCATGCTATAAATTAGATGAAACTTGAAAACATTATACTAAATGAAATAGCAGAGACAAAAGGACAAATGTACTTATACAAACTACCTAGAATAGACAAATTCATGGATACAGAAAGTAAAATAGAGGTTACCATGGCCTAGGGGGCAGTGGAGGATGGAGAGTTATTGTTTAGTGGATACAGGAGGTTCTGTTTGAGATTATGAAAAAGTTCTAGAAGTGGATAGTGGAAATGGCTACACAACGTTGTAAATGTAATTAATGTCACTAAACTGTACACCTAAAAGTGGTTATTATGGTAAATTTTATGTTATGTATATTTACCACAATAAAAAGTAAATACTAATTGTTTAAGGCAATAAAAATAATGTCTTCTTATATTTAAAACAAAAATGTAAGTGAAAACTGACAACAAATAGCACAAAAGGGAAAGACGATAAAGGGAGTTAACCCATTTTAAGATTCTTGCATTGTTCTGGAAAGGGTAAAAGTACTAACTTAATGTAGGCATTAATTAGTCAAGGATGCATATTGTAAACTCTAAGTTACCCCATTAAGATAATATGTAACTGTTATGGTAATCTACTGCTGTGTAGCAAACTACCCCCAAAACTTAGTGATGTAAAACAACCACCATTTTATTATGCTCACAATTATGGGTTGCAAATTATGGTAGGGCAGAGTAGGGATGTCTGGTCTCACTTCCACAGTGATTGAGACTTCATCTGAGATGGATTACAAAGCTGGGAATGGCTGGGATGACTCAAGTGGGGCCCTATGTCAGGGGCCTCAATTCTAGCTATCAGGCTTGTTTCTTGGTTCTTTTTCTGTTTTATCTGCTGGGGAAGGAATATTGAAAATGGCTTTTTCAATTATGTATCTTGTAAGTGGGATGGAATAGCTGATAAATCTGGGGATGGCCAATCACCAATCTCTGTAGACAGCCTTTCCATTAGGCTAGCTTGGCATGGCAGTTTCAGGGTTGTTGTACCTTGTGGCTGGCTTCATCCAGAATGAGCATTCCATGACACAGACATGAACACTGCAATGCTTCTTTTTTATGGCCACACCACATGGCTTGCAGGATCTTAGTTCCCTGACCAGGGATTGAAACTGGGTCACCTGCAATGCTTTTTCTTTTTTTTCTTTTTAAGCTGAGCACTGTCTTTATTTTAATTTTTTTAACAACTTTATTGGGGTATAATTGATTTACAATGGTATGTTAGTTTCTGCTTTATAACAAACTGAATCAGCTATACATATATCCCCATATCTTCTCCCTCTTTCATCTCCCGCCCACCCTCCCTATCCCACCCCCAAGTTTCTTTACTCCTGTCCTGCCCCTAGGTTCTTCAGAACCACATATATATATATATACACATATATACATATATATGTGTATATATGTACATATATATGCGTATATATATATATATACATATATATATATATTTTAGATTCCATATATATGTGTAAGCACACAGTATTTGTTTTCTGCTTTCTGACTTAGTTCACTCTGTATGACAGACTCTAGGTCTATCCACATCACTACAAATAACTCAATTTTGTTTCTTTTTATGGATAGTATTCCATTGTATATATGTGCCACATCTTCTTTATCCATTCATCTGTCGATGGACACTTAGGTTTCTTCCATGTCCTGGCTATTGTAAATAGAGCTGCAGAGAACATTGTGGTACATGACTCTTTTTGAATTATGGTTTTCTCAGGGTATATGCCCAGTAGTGGGATTGCTAGGTCGTACGGTAGTTCTATTTTTAGTTTTTTAAGGAATCTCCATACTGTTCTCCATATTTATTACCTAAGCTTAGAGGTCCCAGTATGTCATGTTCTATTTTATTGGTTTTAGTGGTAAAGCAAGCCTATAATAGCCTAAATAAAAGGAAGAAGATTGCCCCTAACCTCTCAACAGAAAGAGTAGCAAATAATTTATGAACATCTTAAATCAATCAAAATAACCAAAAATTAATACAGAAGAAAATAATGATATATTAAAATCATTTAAATAATACAAAGAAATGGGAAACAGGAAAAATATATGAAGAACAGATGATAAGTAGAAAAGCAACAGCAATATGGTAGACTTAAACTAAACAAATACCATAATTATAATAAATATAAATGATCTAACCATGCTAATTAAAAGACAATGATTATTTAAGACTAACCAAAATTAGATCCAGCTCTGTATTATTCACAAAGGATGCAAAAAGTTAGAAAGTAACAGAATAAGAAAATATACCATGCAAACACTAACCAAAATTAAACTAAGGTAACTTTATCAATACAAAATAAAATAGACTTTAAGGCAAAAATTTTGGAAAATATAAGAAACAATATTTCATATTGATTAGGTTTGACTCAACAATAAGGTGTAACCATCTTGAGCTGATATGTACCTAACAACATTACTTCAAAATATGTAAAGCTAACATTAACACAATTACCAGGAGTATAAATGAATCCCCAATCATAATGGAAAACTTTAACATACTTCTCTCAAGCACTGATAGAACAAATAGGCAAAAAATTAGTAAGTCTCCTGCTATAGACTAAATGTTTCTGTCTCTCCAAAATTCATATTGAAATTCTAACCCCCAAGGTGATGGTAGGAGGAGGCTGGACCTTTGGGAGATGATTAGGTCATGAGGGTAAAGCCCTCATGAATGGGATTAGTGCCCTTATAAAAAAGGGCTCGGTCAGATGAATGGATAAAGAAGATGTGGTAAATATATACAATGGAATATTACTCAGTCATAAAAAGGAATGAAACTGGGTCATTTGTAGAGACGTGGATGGACCTAGAGACTGTCATATAGAGTGAAGTAAGTCAGAAAGAGAAAAACAAATATCATATATTAACGCATATATGTGGAATCTAGAAAAAATGGTACAGATGAACTGGTTTGCAAGCCAGAAATAGAGACACAGATGCAGAGAACAAATGTATGGACACAAAGCAGGGACAGCAGGGGGGCAGGGGTTGGTGGTGATGGGATAAATTGGGAGATTGTGATTGACATATATACACTAATTTGTATAAAGTAGGTAACTAATAAAACTAATTTAAAAGAAAAAAAAGGGCTCAGAGAGATCACTCATCCCTTCCAACATGTGAGGACATAACAAGAACCAGGAAGCAGGTTCTCAACAGGTACCAAGTCTGCTAGTGCCTTGATTTTGGACTTCCTAGCTTCCAGAACTATAATAAATAAATTTCTGTTGTTTATAATCCACCCAGCCTATAATAGCTTGTTATGGCAGCCCGAACAGACTAAGACAGCTACAAAAGATTTGAACAACATAATTAACTAACTTGACCTAACTGATAGAAGAATACATTTTTTTCTCAAGATCACATGGAAGATATATCAAAATAGAATTTTTCTGTACCAAGCAAGTTTTGAGTTATTAAAACCATTTAAAGTATGTTGTCTGGCTGCAGTGGAATTAAACCAGAAATCAATAATAAAAAGATAACTAGAAAATTCCTAAATATTTGGTCATTAATCAATGTGGCTCTAAATAACCCATGAGTCAAAAAATTACATTGGGGCTTCCCTGGTGGCACAGTGGTTGAGAGTCCGCCTGCCGATGCAGGGGACATGGGTTCGTGCCGTGGTCTGGGAAGATCCCACATGCCGCGGAGCAGCTAGGCCTGTGAGCCATGGCAGCTGAGCCTGCGCGTCTGGAGCCTGTGCTCCACAACGGGAGAGGCCACAGTAGTAAGAGGCCCACGTACCACAGAAAAAAAAAAAAAAATTACATTGAAAATTATGAAATATTCCAAGCTGAGGTAATAATTATATGACATATCAAAACCTGTGTGGATAAATCTAAAGAAATGCTGAAGGGAGAACTTTAATAGCTCAAAATACATATACTATAAAAAGAATAAAAGTTGAAAATCTAAGATCTAATTTTCCATCCCAAGAACTTTGAAAAAGAACAGCAAATAAAAGCCCCAAAATGAAAGAGAAAACAACAAAGATAAGTTTGGAAATCAATGAAATAGAAAATAGAGTTAAAATAGAGAAAACCAACAAAGCCAAAGAACAGTTTTTTTAAAAGATTAATAAAATTGATAAACTCCTAGAAATGCAGATGTAGAGAAATGAAGAGAAAAACACTTATTAACAATACCACTACAAGTCTTACAGACATTAAAAGGATAATGAAAGGAGATTGTAAGCAAATTTTGGCTAAAATAGATTTGACAATTTAAACAAAATGGACAAATTCCTTAATTTAAATCAAATCCACAACAAGATGTCACTTCAAGCCTGTTAGAGTGATTATTATCAAAAAAAAAGAAATAACAAGTGTTGGCAAAGAAGTGGAGAAAAGGGAACGCTTCTGCATTGTTTGTATGAATGGAAATTGGTTCAGCCAGTATGAAAAATGGTATGGAGATTCCTCAAAAAATAAAAAGTAGAACTACCATGTGATCTAGCAACTCCACTTCTGGGTATTTATTCGAAGAAAACAAAAACACTAATTCAAAAAGATATATGCACCCCCATGTTCATTGCAGCATTATATTCAATAGTCAAGTATGGAAACAACCTAAGTGCTCATTGATGGATAAATGGATAAAGAAGATGTGGCATATATATATATATATGTACATATATGTGTATATATATATATAACAGAATACTATTCAGCCATAAAAAATAACAAAATCTTTCCATTTGCAACTACATGGATGGAATTTGAGAACATTATGCTGAGTGAAATAAGTCAGAGAAAGACAAACACCATATGATCTTACTTATACATGGAATTTAAACAACAACAATAAGCTCATAGATAAAAAGAACAAAATGATTATTGCCAGAGGTGGGGGATGGGGGGTGGGAGAAATAGGTGAAGGGGGTCAAAAGGTACAAACTTCCAGTTATAGCATAATTAAGTCATGGGGTGTAATGTAAAGCATGGTGAATTATAGTTAATGGTACTGTATTGAATATTTGAGAGTTGCTAAGAGAGTAAATCTTAAAAGTCTTCAACACAAGAAAATAATTTTTTGTTAACTATGTATGGTGACAGATATTACCTGGACTTATTGTGGTGATTATTTCACAATATATACAAATTTTGAATGATTATGTTGCCCACTTGCAATTAATATAATGTTATATGTCAATTATACCTAAAGAAAAACAAACAAACAAAATGGACAAATTCCTTGAAAAAGTAATTTATCAAAATGGGTACAAGAAGAAGCATACATCTGAATAGTCCTGTATTATTAGAGAAATGGAACTCATAGTTAAAAACCTTTCTATATGGAAAACTCCTAGCACACATGGCTTTGCTAATGTGTTATTCCAAACATTTATAGAAAAAATAATACCAATCACACAAACTCTTAGAGATAATGAAAAAGAAGAAAAACTTCCCATTCCTTTTAGGAGACCAGCATAATACTGATACAAAACCTGGCAAGGACATTACAACAAAGAAAAATTGAATTTAAAAATAAATATGCAGAAAATCCTAAGCCAATGCTTAGCAAATCAAATCCAGGATATACCAAAAGGGTAACAATCAGGATGAAATGGAGTTTATTCCAGGAATACAAGGTTGGTTTGACATTTGAATATCAATGAATGTAATTTACCACATAAAGAGAATGAAGGAGACCATATGACCATTTAGGAGCAGCAAAAACATTAGATCAAATTCAATACCCAGAGTTTTCATAAAAACAAGAATAAAAATCTTAGCAAATGAGGAATTAAGTTAACTTCCTTAAACAGATAATGAGTTTCTACAAAAAAATACAGATAACAGCTTACAGTGGAATATTATATGCCTTCTCTCTGTGTTCAGGAAAAAGACAAGATGTCCATAATTCTTTTGAGTATTGTGCTGGAGGGTCTAGTCAGTGCAAAAAAGCAAGAACAAGAAATAACAGGTATAAAGTTTGCAAAGGAAAAATGAAAGTCATCATGCAAAGAAGACATGATTATGTGGAAAATCTGAAAGATACTCAGCTATCAAAAACAATGAATTCATGCCATTTGCAGCAACATGGATGGATCTAGAGATTATCAAACTAAGCAAAATAAGTCAGAAAGAGAAAGACCAATACCATGTGATATCACTTATATGTGGAATCTAAAATTCAATATAAATCAACATATCTACAAAACAGAAACAGACTCACCTATATAGAGAACAGACTTGTGGTTGCCAAGGGGGAGGTGGGGTAGGGGAGGAAAGGAATGTGAATTTGGGATTAGCAGAGGCAAACTATGATATATAGGATGGATAAACAACAAGGTGCCACTGTATAGCACAGGGAACTATATTCAACATCCTGTGACAAACTATAATGGAAAAGAATATGAAAAAGAATATATATATGTATAACTGAGTCACTTTGCTGTATAGCAGAAATTAACACAACACTGTAAATCAATTATACTTCAATAAAATCTAAAAAAAATCTGAAAGGACCTATTAAAAAGCAATTAGAAATAATAAATGTATATTTAGTCAGTATATAAAAATTAATATTTATATAAACTAGAAATGAACAGTTAGAAAATAAGATTTAATAAATAACACCACTTACTTTAGCATAAAAAGCCAAATAACCTAGAAATCAAATGAAAGATGTATAAGACTTCTGCACTATAAACTACAAAACATTATGGAGAGGAATTAAAGAAGATATAAATAAATGAAGAGATACACCATGTTAAAAAAAACCGTCAGCATAGTAAGATATTAGTCCTCCCCAAATTGATCAATTGATTTAATGCAATCCCAGTTATAATGCCAACAAAATTTTTTTAGAAATTAAAACAAGTTGATTCCAATGTTTATATGGAAATGCCAAAGTCCTAAAATAGGTAAAATAATCTTGAAGAACAAAGTTAGAGGACTCTATTAACATATATCCACTCTTATTATAAAGCTACAGATTAAGACAATGTGGTGTTAACCCAGATATAGACAAATAGTCCAATGCAACAGAGTAGAAACTATAGAAAGAGTTCACATACATGATTTCATGACTTTACAAAGGCACCACTGTAATTTATTGTGGAAAGATGGTATTTTTCAATAAAAGATACCTGGTCATTTGATTATCCATAAGGAAAAAATGACCTTTGTCCCTGTTATCATACACAAACATTAGTTAGAGATGGATACCAGATCTCAATGTGAAACTAAACAACTAAGCCTCTAGAAGAAACATAAGGAAAATATCTTCTGACTTTGGGTTAAACAAATATTTCTAACTCTCCTGCATCTTTATTGAGACATAACTGACATATAACATTGTGCAAATTTAAGGTATACAACATGATCATTTGATCTACATATATAGTGAAATTATTACCACAAAAATTTAGTTAACACATCCTTCACCTCACTTAATTACCATTTACTGTGTGAGTGGTAAGAATTTTAAGATCTACTCTCTTAGCAACTTTCAATTATTCAACACAATACTATTAACTAGAGTCACCATGCTGTACATTACATTCCTAGAACATATTAATCTTATAACTGGAAGTTTGTACCCTTTGATGATCTCTGCTCATCCCTCCCCTACACCCCCACCGCCCCTTCCAGCAACAATGTATCCCCTATATCTAAGAGTCCAGGGTTTTTTTGGTTCCACATATAAATGAGAGCATACATTATACAGAATTCATCATTCTCTGCCTGACTTATTTCACTTAGCATAGTGCCCTCCAGATCCATTCATGTTGTTACAAATGGCAGGATTTCCTTCCTTCTCATGGTTGAATAATATTCCATTATAAATAATATTAATATGCTATACTAATATTAAATGTTTATATATAATATCTTCACATAATATAATATATAATATATAAAACATTATCACATTTTCTTTATCCATTCATCTGTCAACAGATACTTAGGTTGTTTCTATGTTTTGGCTAGTGTAGATATGCTGCAATGAACATGGGGGTGCAGCTGTCTCTTTGAGATAGTGATTTCATTTCCTTCAGAAAAATATCCACAAGTGAAATTGCTGGATCATATGGTAGTTCTATTTTTTATTTTATTTTTTGAGTAATGTCCATGCTGCTTTCCATAGTGGTGGTACCAGTTTACATTCCCACCAAGAGTGTACAAGATTCCCTTTTATCCACATCCTCACCGGCACTTATCTCTTGTCTTTGATGGAGTCTGCTGTTGGAATTCTTTAGCTCGGTTTTTTTATTATTCAGATCTAGGATGTCTTTTTGGCTTTTTGGAGGATACCTTTTATTTCTTTGTTGAGCTTCTCACTTTGTTCATGTACTGTTTTCCCAATTTCATGTAGTTGTCTGTCTACATGTTCTTGTAGTTCCATGAACTTCCTCAAGAGGATTATTCTGAATTCTTTGTTAGTTCACAGACCCATACTTTGAGTAAATTATTGGAGCTTTATTAGTTTCTTTTGGTGGTGTCATGTTTACTTTGGTATCTGTGCATCTGAGTAAGTGGTCTTTTCTTCCAGACTCTAGAGGTTCCCTTCAGCAGAGAAAAACCTTCATCAGTTAGCTCAGCTTGGGGTACTGGATGGGTCATCTGGTAGCATCCATGGGCAGGTGGAGGCTTGCTATTGGGGTGTCTATTTGGGTGAGGTCACTGCCCATGTTCTGAGGTGGGCATGATGGCTTACTTGCTTTCAGGCAGGGCTACTAGCTGGGCTCTGCAATCACCTCTGGTTAGGTGAAGTCATAGGCTGTGTTCCCTGGCAGGGAGGTGCCACTGGCTGGACTCTGCAACTAAGCAGGGCTGCAGGCTGGGCTCTGCAATCACTCCTGGTTGGGTGAGTCCTCAGGATGTGCTCCCTTACCAGATGGTGCTGCTGGCCAGACTTCATGTTCGGGCAAAGCTACAGGCGAGGCTTTGTGGTTGGATGCAGCCACCGGCTGTGTTCTGTGATCAGGTAGGGCCATAGGCTTTGCCCCAAAGTTGTGCAAGGCTGTAGGCTAGGTTTTGTGATGGAGTAAGCTGCTGGGTGTGCTCCTCTGTTGGAGGTGGTCACTGGCCAGGCTCTCTAGTAGGACAGGGCCTCCAGCTATATCATGCAGTTGTGGGGGGTCTAGAGACTGTGCTCCTTGGTTGGATGGGGTCACTGTCCAGGGACCCTAGCTGGGTGGGACCATAGGCTATGCTCTGCAATTGGGTGGAGTCACTGGCTAGGCTCCCTTTAGCTACAGTTTTTTAAAAGGTCTTTTTAAAAATAAATTTATTTATTTATTTTTGGCTGTGTTGGGTCTTCGTTGCTGCATGTGAGCTTTCTCTAGTTGCGGCAAGCAGGGGTTGCTCTTCCTTGCGGTGCGCAGGCTTCTCCTTGCAGAGGCTTCTCTTGTTGTGGAGCACCGGCTCTAGGCGTGCAGGCTCAGTAGCTGTGGCATTCAGACTCAGTAGTTGTGGCTCACGGGCTCTAGAACGCAGGCTAGTAGTTGTGGCACATGGGCTTAGTTGTTCCGCGGCATGTGGGGTCTTCCCGGACCAGGGCTCAAACCTGTGTCCCCTGCATTGGCAGGTGGATTCTTAACCACTGTACCACCAGGGAAGTCCCTGGCTACAGTTTGTACTCAGTAATTAGGCAAGGCCATAGGCTTGGATCTGTTTCTGGGCTCCATGACTGGCTAGGCTTCCTGGTTGGGCAGGACTGAAGACTATGCTCATAAATCGGGTGGGGCTGCGAATTTGCTTCCTTGCCTAAGTGGGGCCATAAAACAGTTTCCGTACTCAGTAAAACCTGTTGGTTTGGGACCCATATCAGGTAGAATTGCCAACTGAGCTCCCTGGCCAGATGGGGCCACTGGCTCAGCTCTGCAGATGGGCAGAGCCTGGCTGAGATCTCTGCTCAGGTATTGCTGTAAGCGGTAATGCAAACTGCCAAGATCTGAGCACAGGTTGCTGTCAGCCATACCCCTCTTTTCTCTGTCTCTATCAAATCCCCAGTGGTCGAGCCCTGCAGATTCCCCCAGTGATCCCCATGAGGCAAGACCTGAGTGCACCTCCCAGGAAACATCCTGGAACACTGGGATGTTTGTGGGGGGGCCTGGACTTTTGACACCATCTTGATGACAGTACCTTCTACATAAACACTTCTTAAATGGACACAAACAGCACTAACCGTAAAGAACAAGTGATAAACTGGATCTTATTAAAATTAAAGACTTATCAAAAACACCTTTAAGAGGGAAGTGAGGTACCCTGGAAGATGATATTTTATATTGCAATAAAGGATTTGTATTCAGGATATTTGAAAAACTCCTCCAAGTGAATATTGACAAAGGAGAGGTGATGGAACTTGGGGATTTGAATACTGCAAGATATGTGAAGAAAAGGATAGGGATATTTATATCCTCATCATATATAATAAGGACTCAAGTGATCCTTTGTTAGCATGATGGAACAAGAAACAAAGGTCTTTAAAGCAGCAAGGTAAGAGACAGAGGAATTAAAACAATGATGATACTGAGGGGGGAGATAAGCAGGGTTTTGGAGGATAAGTAAGGTAAATTCTTAATCATCTTTGCAGAAAGTCAACAGATCACTTCTAAAGTTGATAAGTAAAATATAATAAGCATATTATTTAGAAGCATGGAACTAGTGACTAGAAGATCTAAAACAAAAAGTTAGATAAAAGTGGTTGCTTTTAGAGTATGAAGGTGGAAAGTAGTGAGATGGGGTAAAGACTTGCTTTTTAGTGTAAGTTCTTTTACATTATTTTAAAGAAGTACACAAAGTACTTTGATAAAAGTATTTTAAATTACAGAAAAAACTGCATTCACATTACGACGACTATGCAAATTATTCAATTACAGGGCCACATAATATGCTAAAACTATGCATCTTTATTTAGAAGTCACCCTCTGGGCCACTTGAAGTAGAATGTATCTAGAATCAAGATCAAATGTACTGAGTGAAGTAAGTCAGAAAGAGAAAAACAAATACCGTATGCTAACACATATATATGGAATCTAAAAAAAAAAAGGTTCCGATGAACTTAGGGGCAGGACAGGAATAAAGACGCAGACTTAGAGAATAGACTTGAGGACGTGGGGAGGGGGAAGGGTAAGCTGGGACGAAGTGAGAGAGTGCCATTGACATATATACACTACCAAATGTAAAATAGCTAACTAGTGGGAAGTAACCACATAGCCCAGGGAGATCAGCTCCATGCTTTGTGACAACCTAGAGGGGTGGGATGGGGTGGTGGGATAGGGAGGGTGGGAAGGATATGCAAGAGGGAGGGGATATGGGGATATATGTATACCTATAGCTGAATCACTTTGCTATACAGCAGAAGCTAACAACATTGTAAAGCAATTATACTCCAATAAAGATGTTAAAAAAAATCAAATGCATTCTATTTACATAGAGGTTAGAAATATATTAATTTGCCTTATATTTGAACCATGACTTTCATGGTTAGTTGTTTTTCGGAGTTTCTAACCTCTTTTTATTTTATCTATTTATTTTTTTGTGGAATCTAAAAAAAAAAAAGATACAAATGAATGTAGTTATCAAACAAAAACAGACTCAAAGACATAGAAAACAAACTTATGATTACCAAAGGGGAAGTCGGGGGAGGGATAAATTAAGAGCTTGGGATTAACTGATACACACAATACTCTAGATAAAATAGATAACCAACAAGGACCTACTGTATAGCATAGGGAACTATGCTCAATATCTTGTAATAAACTATAATGGAAAAAGATATATTTATATAACTGAAAAACTTTGCTGTACACCCAAAACCAACACAACATCGTAAAGCAACTACACTTCAACAAAAATTTTCAAAAAACATCTACCACCTCTGTGCAAAGTTTGAGGGTCCTTAGAGTTTGGTGTGCTGCCTGACAATTTACAAGGGTCTTGAAAACCTTCTAGCTTTTCTTTCTTTCTTTTTTTTTTTAGGTACGCGGGCCTCTCACTGTTGTGTCCTCTCCTGTTGCGATGCACAGGCTCCGGACGCACAGGCTCAGCGGCCATGGCTCACGGGCCCAGCCGCTCCGCGGCATGTGGGATCTTCCCGGACCAGGGCACGAACCCGTGTGCCCTGCATCGGCAGCCGGACTCTCAACCACTGCGCCACCAGGGAAGCCCGAAAATCTGTTAGTTTTGAGTGAAACCTAAGAAAGAGAAGTCTCTCTGGATGGTCTAGGGCTTCAGTGCAAGTGATAACATTAGTTGGCCCTTTAGGGCTGAGTAAAAACAATGACAAATGGAATTGTGATGGTGGTTCATGATGATCTGTGAAACCTATACTACTGGATGAATCACAGAAGAAACATTCAGGGTTTGGGAGTGATGCTCTATCATCACTGGGTAAGTATTCTGTATGACACACTTTTGGTCTTACATCTGGACTCTGCTGGATTCTAGTTATTTAACATGATCTTCCATAAAGTAAGTTTTGTGTTATTCTACCTGGCAAAGTGCTCTGGCCAATTGAGATGCTGGCTGAACATCAGTGAACATAGAGTGAGCAGTAGGTGGGATCAGCTGCAGCAACAAGGAATGTAGCCTCTACACAAACTTTTCTCTTGATTTTTTAATTGTAATAGTTATTTTAATTAATTTATCTCCTCTTTCCCTTATATTTCTACCACCATTTTATATTGGTAGTGTTTGTGGTGATAAAGGTAGCATAATTTCAAAGTTTTACAATATTTAAATGGAATACCAACAAAGAACAAAAGGGAATATCAACCCATAAAGTTCAGACATTTTGCCAGATTAAAAAAAAATGTCTTAAAGATCTTTATTGGTGTATAATTGTTTCACAATACTGTGTTAGTTTCTGTTGCACAACAAAGCGAATCAGCCACATGCATACACATGTCCCCATATCCACTCCCTCTTGAGCTTCCCTCCCATCCTCCCTATCCCACCCCTCTAGGTCATCGCAAAGCACCAGGCTGATCTCCCTGTGCTATGCTGCTGCTTCCCATGAGCCAACTATTTTACATTTGGTAGTGTGTATATGTGGATGCTACCCTCACTTCGCCTAAGCTTTGCCCTCCCACCCCATGTCCTCAAACCCATTTTCTATGTCTATCTCTTTATTCCTGCCCTGCAACTAGGTTCATGAGTACCATTTTTTTTTTTTTTTAGATTCCATACATATGCGTTAGCATATGGTATTTGTTTTTCTCTTTCTGACTAACTTCACTCTGTATAACAGACACTAGGTCCATCCACCTCACTACAAATAACTCAATTTCATTTCTTTTTATGGCTGAGTAATATTCCATTGTATATATGGGTCACATCTTCCTTATCCATTCATCTGTTGATGGACATTTGGGTTGGTTCCATGTCCTGGCTATTGTAAATAGTGCTGCAATGAACATTGTGGTACATGTCTCTTTTTTTTTTCTGCGGTACGCAGGCCTCTCACTGTTGTGGCCTCTCCTGTTGCGGAGCACAGGCTCCGGACGCACAGGCCCAGCGGCCATGGCTCACGGGTCCAGTCGCTCCACGACATAAGGGATCTTCCAGGACCGGGGCACGAACCAGTGCCCCCTGCATTGGCAGGTGGACTCTCAACCACTGCGCCACCAGGGAAGTCCACATGTCTCTTTTTGAATTATGGTTTTCTCTGGGTATATGCCTAGTAGAGGGATTGCTGGGTCATATGGTAATTCTATTTTTAGTTTTTTAAGGAACCTCCATACTGTTTTCCATAGTGGTTGTATCTATTTACATTCCCACCAACAGTGCAGGAGGGTTCCCTTTTCACCACACCCTTTCCAGCACGTATTGTTTCTAGATTTTTTGATAATGGCCATTCTGACTGGTGTGAGGTGATATCTCATTGTAGTTTTGATTTGCATTTCTCTAATAATTAGTGATGTGGAGCATCTTTTCATGTGACTCTTGGCCATCTGTATGTCTTCCTTGGTGAAATGTCTATTTAGGTCTTCTGCCCATTTTTACCCTGGATTGTTTGTTTTTTTGATATTGAGTTCCATGAGCTGTTTGTATATTTTGGAGATTAATCCTTTGTCTGTTGTTTCATTTGCAAATATTTTCTCCCATTCTGAGGGCTGTCTTTTCATCTTGTTTATGGTTTCCTTTGTTGTGCAAAAGCTTTTAACTTTCATTAGGTCCCATTTGTTTATTTTTGTTTTTATTTCCATTTCTCTAGGAGGTTGGTCAAAAAAGATCTTGCTGTAGTTTATGTCAAAGAGTGTTTTTCCTATGTTTTCCTCTAAGAGTTTTATAGTGTCTGGTCTTACAGTTAAGTCTTTAATCCATTTGAAGTTTATTTTTGTGTATGGTGTTAGGCAGTGTTCTAATTTCATTCTTTTACATGTAGCTCTCCAGTTTTCCTGGCACCACTTATTGAAGAAGCTGTCTTTTCTCCATTGTATGTTCTTGCCTCCTTTGTCAGAGATTAGGTGCCCATATGTGCATGGGTTTATCTTTGGGCATTCTATTCTGTACTGTTGATCTATATTTCTGTTTTTGTGCCATTGCCATACTGTTTTGATTACTGTAGCTCTGTGGTATAGTTTGAAGTCAGGGAGCCTGATTCCTCCAGCTCCGTTTGGCTTTCTCAAGATTGTTTGGTTATGCGGGGTCTTTTGTGTTTCCATACGAATTTAAAAATTTTTTGCTCTAATTCTGTGAAGAATGCTGTTGATAGTTTGATAGGGATTGCATTGAATCTGTAGATTGCTTTGGGTAGCATAGTCATTTTCACAATATTGATTCTTCCAATCCAAGTACATGGTATATTTCTCCATCTGTTTATGTCATCTTTGATTTCTTTCATCAGTGTTTTATAGTTTTCTGAGTATAAGTCTTTTGCCTCCTTAGGCAGGATTATTCCTAGGTATTTTATTGTTTTTGTTGCAATGGTAAATGGGAGTATTTCCTTAATTTCTCTTTCTGACTTTTCGTTGTTGGTGTATAGGAATGCCAGAGATTTCTGTGCATTAATTTTGTATCCTGCAAGCTTACCAAATTCAGTGATTAGTTCTAGTAGATTTCTGGTGACAACTTTAGGATTTTCTACTGTCGATTTCTCCTTTCATGGTTGTTAGCATTTGCCTTATGTATTGAGGTGCTCCTATGTCGGGTGCATAAACATTTATAATTGTTATAGCTTCTACTTGGATTGATCCTTTGATCATTATGTATTGTCTCTCCTTATCTCTTGTAACAGTCTTTATTTTAAAGTCTATTTTATCTGATATGAGTATTGCTACTCCAGCTTTCTTTTGATTTCCATTTGCATGGAATAACTTTTTCCATCCCTTCATTTTCAGGCTGTATGTGTCCCTAGGTCTGAAGTGGGTCTCTTGTAGACAGCATATATATGGATCTTGCTTTTGTATCCATTCAGCCAGTCTGTGTCTTTTGGTGGGAGCATTTAATCCATTTACATTTAAGGTAATTACCAATATGTATGTTCCTATTCCCATTTTCTTAATTCTTTTGGGTTGGTTATTGTGGGTCTTTTTCTTCTCTTGCATTTCCCACTTAGAGAAGTTCCTTTAGCATTTGTTGTAAAGTTATTTGGTGGTGCTGAATTCTCTTAGCTTTTGCTTGTCTGAAAAGCTTTTGACTTCTCCATCAAATCTGAATGAGATCCTTGCTGGGTAGAGTAATCTTGGTTGTAGGTTTTTCTCTTTCATCACTTTAAGTATATCCTGCCACTCCCTCTGGCCTGCAGAGTTTCCACTGAAGAATCAGCTGATAACCTTATGGAGATTCTTTTGTATGTTATTTTTTGTTTTTCCCTTGCTGATTTTAATATATTTTCTTTGAATTTATTTTTTCTTAGTTTGATTAACATATGTCTTGGTGTATTTTTCCTAGGGTTTATCTTGTATGGGACTGTCTGTGCTTCCTGGACTTGGGTGACTATTTCCTCTCCCATGTTAGGGTAGTTTTCAACTATAATCTCTTCAAATATTTTCTCAGACCCTTTCTTTTTCTCTTCTTCTTCTGGGACCCGTATAATTCGAATGTTGGTGTGTTTATTGTTGTCCCAGAGGTCTCTGAGACTGTCTTCAATTCTTTTCATTCTTTTTTCTTTATTCTGTTCCTTGGCAGTTTCTGTGGGGGGGGGCTTAAGCAGGTGCAAGGTTTGGGTGGTGGGTGGGGCCAATGCTCAGGACCTACAGGGCTGGAAAAGTCCCTGGGGGCTGTGGGGAGTGGGGCTTAGGCTCAAGAAACAGAAGGGGTCCAGGCACGGCAGGGGACCTCACCTGGGAGCCCAGCAGGCTTCCTGGGCTTGAGTGGGCCAGGCAATCGCTCTCTGGTCCTCTCCTGCTCTTCTCAGAGAGTCCCTCCTTCCTCCCTCTCCTGATCTCCCCAGCTTCTGGGGTGCTGATCCCATCTGGACTCCACTTCTCCTCACCCCCTCAGTCCCCCTATGTCCTACTGGTTCACTTTGGGGTTCCTCCCATCTCCTTGGGTGTCAGAGTCTCCCACCAGTAGCTGGCAGTCACCCCAGTTGTGGAGAGATGTTAACTCCACATCTTCCCACACCACCATCTTGACTCCACCTCCCTCTAATGTATTTTTAAATCCAGCTTCTCAGTCATACCTTCTATTGCATGGGGTACTATTTAGTCTCCAGATACAACCTTCCTAGCCATTCAACATAATGATCTAAGCTAAATTGATTACCATTTTTATTTCCTTCAGATTCTGTTATTTCTTTTCTTTTCTTTCTGTTTCTACATCATTGGTTTTCCTTAAATGTCAGGTGATTGTCCATTAGTAGTGACAAATGAAGGTCTGTGTCAATTTTTCTAGGGAGCTAGTGTAAGTATCCTGTGCTTTTGTGTAAGTCTCTGGTTTTCCACTGTTCACACTCATGAATGGGAAGATTGCCTTGGGCCTTTGTGAAGTGGGTGGAATAAGTTAGTGAACAGACTTTCTTAGAGGAAGTATGGTCAGGTAGTCAGCAATTACACAAGGCATCTCTCAAATACTAAAATTAAGAGGGTTTTACTGTGGAGTACCAAATCCATGCTAGAACTAGCTTTCCCAGATGCTTCATGTAAATTTTTTAAAGAGATAATCCTTCAGGGTTTGTTTCTTTTTGGTGGGGGGGATGCTGTGCTACTGCACAGCATATGAGATCTTAGTTCTCTGACCAGGGATTGAACCCACACCCCCAGCATTGGAAGCGCAGAGTCTTAATCACTGGGCTGCCAGGGAAGACCCTTGTTTTTTTTTTAATTTTTATTTATGTTGTGTTATAGTTGATTTACAATGTTGTGTTAGTTTCAGGTGTACAGCAAAGTGGATCAGTTATACATATACATATATCCATTCTTTTTCAGCTTCTGATTTGGGTTTTAAGAAGAGGACTGATCATCATGGAAACCAGAAAATTCCATCTTGAAGCCCAGCAGAAATAAATGGTGGGCATTTCCCTGAGTCATAAATGGCACAGGGGCTCAGCAATCTACCACCATGTTCTTAACAGGAAACACTCCATTTGGCTGGGGAAAGGGTCCATCTGTCTCATAGCTCAGATTAAAATTCTGAGCTAGAGAAAAGAACTAAGCCAATTGCAGGCAAGGATAAGGAAGTTACCAGATACACCTAGAGACAGCCACATCTGAGAGCTTGCCAAGCTGTCACTGAAGTTAGAATATGGACTCACAGCAGAGAGCATTGTTTTTGTGTGCTTCTTTCCAATTGTATTTCAAGTTCTTTCCAAAACAAGGCCCTGGGCTTGGTTCACTGCTGTCCTGTATTCATGCTTGGGTATTCATTCACCAACATTAAACCCCAGGATAGAAGATGTGATAAAACAGGACTCCTTTCTCCATGGAGTGAATCTTGGCTGGTTTCAGTGGTGGATGGTGGTCATCACAGAAAACACACAGGAAATTTTCCTTGGAACTGAGGTGGGATGAAAACTGCCTGCTGTGAACATCATCATCTTTTTCCTGACCTTTTACCTCCAGTTTCTGAAGATAAAGCAGAAAATAATCTTCCTTGAAGATAATGGGTAACAATTCCATAAAACAAAAACACATGCTTCCAATGCACTGTGCTTTCAGATATTCTGGGTTTAGTTCAGCTGCCAGATGAGTCAATTGATGCATTCACCTTGATAACCAGGTGAGCCCACTTCCTTGAGGAAGCCCCCTCTATTCTTGGTAGCACAATAGGCTACTTAGAGTTGCAAAGGGCATAAGAACCCTGCCATCACCTGAAAATCCTTCCCTGGGAAGGCAACTCCATGAATGAGGTCTTCCAAGCAAACGACACCAAACTTCCCCAGGTGCTCCCCAATCACTGTGTTGTCTGTCAGTGTGATGATTTTATTCTTGACCTTGGCTTGTCCACATTTAAAGATGAGTTCCTGAACAGACTTCAGATTTGCAAATCCCCAGGTCACATAAGTTTCCACTATATGAAGTGCTTTTATGGTTTAAGGGGTTACTTTCATAAAGACATCACTGAAAATCTTATTCAGGCCAAGTCTTGCAATGGTCCTCTGCACCAGTAAACTCACCCCATTAATCATTTGGATGTGTACAACAAAGGCTAAGGAGTGTTTATCTGGCACTTCCAAGCCACGAGGTTTCACTTCTCGTTGTCTGAGTCGCACCCTGTCACATAGTTGCCGCCAGGACTCATGTAGGAACCATTCTAGTTGCTTAAACTTGAGTTTTTCTCCTTTCCTCTGCTCCTTCCTTTGCAAAAGCACCTGCTTTGCCTGGGTGGCTTTGAGGGCCTGATAAGCCTTCCTCTTTTTCAGGAGATTTTCTGGAACCAAAGGGACCTTTTTTATTGGCTCTACCTCTGCCACCTTTCCAAAGCTGTGGGCTACTCTGGGTTTGTTTCTCTTATGCACAATGGTAAATATCCATCTACCAGTAGATTTTTGACTAATGATAAATATCCACCTGCCTATAGCTTTGGGTCTTGAAGTGACAGTGGAGACAACTGGCACAGCTCTTCCATGTACAAACCTTCAATTAACCCTATTGTCTATAGTCATTCTCCTTTTAGCCTTTTTAAATTGCTAAATCCTAATTGACGTCCTTTCTAGGGTTCCAATGACAAACGAGCTATCTCACTAGTGCCCCTTTAAGGTATGTATAGGCAAGTCTTCTACATAGATATGTCCAACAGGATACTACCATTTATTTTTGGTATGAGATAAAATTTCCTATTTGCTCATGAACTCCCTTCTCTCTGTTATGGGTTAACTTTCTATACATTGTCACTTCAGTTGGGTTCTAGAAGGATAGAAAGTGAAAATGTGTGTTCAGTCTACCATCTTGTTAAAATACACACACACACGTTTGTTTATGTACATGGCTTCTCTACTGAAGCTCCTTAAACACAAGGATGTATTGTAAAATGCCTAGCACAGTGTCAGGAACATAACAGGTGTTCAAAGGTATGTGGCTGATTGGATTTGAATGTGGGACAGAAGAATTACAAATGACAGAAAAGCTTAAGCCTAGATGACAAGTATGCTGTTAGAGACCAACAAAGGAATAGTAGATTTTAAAGGAAATTCTTGTTTTTTAGCTTTGGAAATCAATAGTTGTGCCCCAGCATAGGCAAATAATGGAAATTATTTTTCAAGACATCATTAACTGGTATAAAGGTACTTTTGTGTGCTAGAAAGAGAGCCATACCACTTCACACACAGAGTGTTGATGCTATCCTAGAGAAAAGAGAGAAGTCATTTCACCTCTTGGCTCTCACCTAACCCAGTAGATCAAATTGGAATATTCCTTATTGGATAAGGAGACTAATTCTACTCAGACTAGAGCATGGTGAAAACTACTACATTAATCCAGATATACTTTACGTCCTCAAGAGTAGGTACTGAATAAATATTAAATGAGTGAATGTATCCCTAACACTTGCTCACAAACCTGATTCCAGAGTCAAGATATAAAATTTTTAGAGGTGAAAGCCAAATAAGCCAATTAGTGATACTTTTGCTCATAGTAGCCATTATCAAAGTGCCTGGCCCAGATCAGAAACTCAATAAATATTAGTGAGGTTAATAAGATAATTAATTAATGCTAATTTTTTGAAACTTAAAAAAATGTCTACTTATAAAGCAAAGGGTGGTATACAACTCTTTAATATACTAAAAGCTATTGAATTGTATACTTTATTATTTTTTAAAGTCTTTATTGAATTTGTTACAATATTGCTTCTGTTCCACGTTTTGGTTTTTTGGCCACAAGGCACGTGGGATCTTAGTTCCCCAACCAGGGATCAAACCCGCACCCCCTGCATTGGAAGGCAAAGTCTTAACCACTGGACCGCCAAGGAAGTCCCTGAATTGTATACTTTAAACAGGTGAACTATATGATGTATCAATTACATCTCAATAAAGCTGCAAAAAACCAAAATAAACTCACAAGGAAACTTTTCCAGGCCTTCTGAATGACTCTGGCAGCTCTGTCTCTCTTTGTAAATTCTGATTCCTGTTTCCAAGCCATGCAAAACTCCTAAAAGAGAATAAGCAAAGGAGTATATTTTAATTTAATTTACATACTCCATTATGAAACTGTCACTAGAACTCAATGAAAATCAAATAGAAAGTATAAAGGAAATAATGAAAATGATATTTGATATCAAAATAACTATAATAAAAATTAAAATTGACACCAATAATTGATAGCCTAATATGTTCCAATTTGTCTCTTTTTTATTGAAGTATAGTTGATTTACAATATTATATTATTTTCATTATTTTTAAAGATTATACTCCATTTAACGTTATTACAAAACAATGACTATATTTCCCTGTGCTGTACAATATCCTTGTTGCTTATCTATTTTATTCATAGTAGTTTGTATCTCTTAATCCCTTATTCCTATCTTGTCCCTCCCCTTTTCCCACTCTCCACTGGTAACCACTAGCTTGTTCTCTATATCTGTAGGACTGTTTCTGTTTTATTATATACATTCATTTGTTTTAGCTTTTAGATACTCTGTGATAACATAGAGTATTTGTCTTTGTCTGACTTTTTCACTAAGCATAATATTCTCTAGGTCCATTCACATTGTTGCAAATGGCAGAATTTCATTCTTTTTTACAGCTGAGTAATATTCCATTGTATATATACATACTGCATCTTCTTTATCCATTCATCTGTTGATGGATACTTAGATTGCTTCAATATTTTGGCAATTGTACATAATGTTGCTATAAACATTGAGGTTAATATAGCTTTTTGATTTGTATTTTCTTTGGATATATACCCAGCAGTGGAATTGCTGGATCATATAATAGTTTTATTTTTAGTTTTTTGAGGAAGCTCCATACTGTTTTCCACATTTGCTGCACGAATTTACACTCCCACCAACAGTGTATGAGGGTTCCCTTTTCTCCACATCCTTGTCAATGTTTGTTACTTGTAGACTTTTTGATGATATTCTGACAGATGTGAGGTAATATCTCATAATTTTGATTTGTATTTCTCTAATGACTAGCAATGCTGAACATCTTTTCATGTGCCAGTTAGCCATCTGTATGTCTTCTTTGGAAAAATGTCTATTCAGGTCTTCTGCCCATTTTTAAATTGGATTGTTTTTTTTTTGATATTGAGCTGTATGTGCTGATTACATATTTTGATTATTACCCCTATTCTTCATACCATTTGCAAATATTTTCTCCCATTCTATAGGTTGTCTTTCTGTTTTGTTGATGGTTTCTTTTGTTGTGTGAAAGCTTTTAAGTTTAAGTAGGTCCCAGTTGGGGTGTTTTTTGCTTTTATTTCTTTTGCCTTAGGAGAATGATCCAAGAAAATATTGTTATGACTTTATCTAAGTGTGTTCTGCAAATCTTCTCTTCTAGGAGTTTTATGGTTTCAGGTTTTACATTTAGGTCTTTAAACCACTTTGAGTTTTTGTATATGGTGTGAAGGAATGTTCTAATGTCATTGTTTTATATGTGGCTGTCCATTTTTCCCAAAACCACCTGCTGAAGAGACTGTCTTTTCTTCATGTATATTCTTGCCTCCTTTGTTGTAAATTAATTGACTGTAGGTGTGTAGGTTTATTTCTGGACTCTATTCTCTTCCATTGGTCCATATGTCTGTTTTTGTGCCAATACCATGCTGTTTTGATTACTGTATAGGATTATCTGAAGTCTGGAAGTGTTATGCCTCCAGCTTTCTTCTTTTTTCTCAGGATTGCTTTGGGAATCCAGGGAGTTTTGTGGTTCCATATAAATTTTATTTTATTTTAACTTTTTATTTTATATTGCAGTATAGTTTATTAACAATGTGTGTTAGTTCCAGGTGTACAGCAAAGTGATTCAGTTATACGTATACATGTATCTATTCTTTCTCAAATTCTTTTCCCATTTAGGTAGTTACATAATATTGAGCAGAGTTCCCTGTGCTGTACAGTAGGTCCCAGTTGGTTATCCATTTATTTTTTAAAAATTTATTTGGCTGAGTTGAGTCTTTGTTACTGTGCACAGGCTTTCTCTAGTTGTGGCAAGCAGGGGCTACTCTTCATTGCGGTGCACGGGCTTCACGTTGCAGTGGCTTCTCTTGTTGTGGAGCATGGGCTCTAGGCATGAGGGCTTCAGTAGTTGTGGCTTGCGGGCTCTAGAACATAGGCTCAGTAGTTGTGGTGCATGGGCTTAGTTGCTTCGCGGCATGCTTCCTGGACCAGGGCTCAAACCTGTGTCCCCAATCTGCATTGGCAGGCAGATTCTTAACTACTGCACCACCAGGGAAGCCCGGTTATCCATTTTAACAATCGATCAATCCCAAACTCCCTAACTATCCCTCCCACCACCCCCCTCTGGAAACCATAAGTTCCTTCTCTAACTCTGAGAGTCTGTTTCTGTTTTGTAAATAAGTTCATTTGTATCATTTTTTTTAGATTCCACATATAAGTGATATCATATGATATTTGTCTTTGTCTGACCTACTTCACTCATTATGACAATCTCTAGGTTCATCCATGTTGCTGCAAATGGCATTATTTCATTCTTTTTAATGGTTGAGTAATATTCCATTGTATACATGTGTCACATCTTCTTTATTCATTCATCTGTTGATGGACATTTAGGTTGCTTCCATGTCTTGGCTATTATAAACAGTGCTGCAATGAACACTGAGGTGCATGTATCCTTTTGGACCATGTTCTTCTCCAGATATATGCCCAGGAGTGGGATTGCAGGATCATATGATAACTCCATTTTTAGTTTTTTATGGAACCTCCATACTGTTCTCCACAGTGGATATACCAATTTACATTCCCACCAGCAGGGCTCCCTCTCTCCAGCACTCTCCAGCATTTATTGTTTCTGGGTTTTTTGACGTTAGCAATTCTGACTGGTGTGGGGTGATTTCTCATTGCAGTTTTGATTTGCATTTGTTTAAATTATCAATGCTGAACATCTTTTCATGTGCCTCTTGGCCATCTGTATGTCTTCTTTGGAGAAATGTCTATTTAGGTCTTCTGCTCATTTTTTGATTGGGTTGTTTGTTTTTATATTAAGATGCATGAGCTGTTTGTAAATTTTGGAGACTAACCTGTTGTAGGTCTCGTTGTTTGCAAATATTTTCTCCCATTCTGCAGGTTGTCTTTTCATCTTGTTTATGGTTTCCTTTGCTGTGAAAAAGCTTTTGAGTTTAATTAGGTCTCATTTGTTTATTATTGTTTTTATTTCCATTACTCTGGAAGACGGATGGAAAAAGATATTGCTGCAATTTATTCAGAGAGTGTTCTGCCTATGTTTTCCTCTAAGAGTTTTATATTGTCCTGTCTTACACTTAGGTCTTTAATCCATTTGGAGTTTATTTTTGTGTATGGTGTTAGAGAGTGTTCTAATTTCATTTTTTTACTTGTAACTGTCCAGTTTTGCCAGCACCATTTACTGAGACTGTCTTTCCTCCATTGCTTCATCTTACCTCCTTTGCTGTAGATTAATTGACCATAGGTGTGCGGGTTTCTTTCTGGGCTCTCTATCCTCTTCCATTGATCTATATTTTTGTGCCAGTACCATACTGTTTTGATGACTATAACTTTGTAGTATGTTCTGAAGTCAGGGAGCCTGATTCCTCCAGCTCCGTTTTTCTTTCTCAAGATTACTTTGGCTATTCGGGGTCTTTTGTGTTTCCATACAAATTTTAAGTTTTTTGCTCTAGTTCTGTGAAAAATGCCATTGGTAACTTGATAGGGATTTCATTGAATCTGTAGATTGCATTGAGTAGTACAGTTATTTTGACAATATTGATTCTTCCAATCCAAGAACATGATATATCTTTCCATCTGCTTGTGTAGTCTTCGTTTTCTTTCATCAGCATCTTATAGTTTTCAGAGTACAGGGTTTTGTCTCCTTAGAGACATCTAGAGACTGTCATACAGAGTGAAGTAAGTCAGAAAGAGAAAAACATATATCATATATTAATGCATATATGTGGAACCTAGAAAATGGTACAGACGAACCAGTTTGCAGAGCAGAAATTGAGACACAGAAGTAGAGAACAAACGTATGGACACCAAGGGGGGAAGCGGTGGGAGGTGGGGGTTGTGGTGTGATGAATTGGGAGATTGGGATTGACATGTCTACACTGATGTGTATAAAATGGATGACTAATAAGAAAATAAATAAATAAACATTTTTAAAAAATAAAAAAAAATAAAAGCTCCTGTTGACAGCCCAAAAAAAAAAAAAAAATCACAGTTTCAATTTCAGTACTTGTGATTGGTCTGTTCATATTTTCTATTTCTTCTTGATTCAGTCTTGGGAGATTGTACCTTTATAAGAATTTGCCCATTTCTTTCAGGTTGTCCATTTTATTGAAATATAGTTGCTTGAAGTAGTTTCTTATGATCCCTTGTATTTCTGTGGTGTCAGTTGTAACTTCTCCTTTTTCATTTCTAATTTATTGATTTAAGTCATTTCTCTTTTTTTCTTGATGAATTTGGCTTAAGGTTTATCAATTTTGTCTATCTTTTCAAAGAACCAGCTTTTAGTTTCACTGATCTTTGCTATCTTTTCTTCATCTCTATTTCATTGATTTCTTCTCTGATCTTCATGATTTCTTTCCTTCTACTGACTTTAGATTTTGTTTGTTCTTCTTTCTCTAGTTGCTTTAGGTGTAAGGTTAGGTTGTTTACTTGAGATTTTTATTGTTTCCTGAGGTAAGATTGTATTGTTATAAACCTGCCTCTTAGAACTGCTTTTGCTGCGTCCCATAGGTTTTTGCTCACTGTGCTTTTGTTTTCATTTGTCTCTAGGTATTTTTTGATTTCCTCTTTGATTTCCTCAGTGATCCATTGGTTGTTTAGTAGCATATTGTTTAGTCTCCATGTGTTTGTGTTTATTACTTGTAGTTGATTTCTAATGTCATAGTGTTGTGGTCAGAAAAGATGCTTGATATGATTTCAATTTTCTTAAATTTACCGAGGCTCACTTTGTGGCCCAGCATGTAGTCAATCCTTGAGAATGTTCCATGTGCACATGAGAAGAATGTGTATTCTGCTTTTGATGGAATGCTCTATAAATATCAGTTAAATCCATCAGGTCTAATGTGTCATTTAAGGCCTGTGTTTCCTTATTGATTTTCTATCTGGAAGATCTGTCCACTGATGAAAAAGGGGTGTTAAAGTCACCCACAATTATTGTGTTACTGTCTACTTCTCCCTTTATGGCCATTAGTATTTGCCCTATATATTTAGGTGCTCCTATGTTGGTTGCATATATATTCACAATTGTTATGTCTTCTTCTTGGATTGATCCCTTGATCATTATGTAGTGTCCTTCTTTGTCTCGTTTATTTCAAAGTCCATTTTGTCTGATACAAATATTGATACTTCAGGTTTCTATTGATTTCCATTTACATGGAATACCTTTTTCCATCCCCTCACTTTTAGCCTGTATGTGTCCCTAGGTCTGAAGTGGGTCTCCTTAGACAGCATATATACACATCTTATTTTTGTAACCATTCAGCCAGTCTATGTCTTTTGGTTGGAGCATTTAATCCATTTACGTTTAAGGTTATTATTGATATGTATGTTCCTATTGTCATTTTCTTAATTGTTTTGGGTTTGTTTTTGTAGGTCTTTTTCTTCCCCTCCTCTTTTGTTCTCTTCTCTTGTGGTTTGATGACCAGCTTTAGGTTGCTTTTTCTTTTTGTGTGTGTCTATCTATTGTAGTCTTTTGTTTTGCAGTTCCCATTAGGTTTTGATGTAGCAGTCTATATATATACAAGGTTGTTTTAAGTTGCTGGTCTCTTTTACCTAGAGAAGTTCCTTTAACATTTGTTGCAAAGCTGGTCTAGTGGTGCTGAACTCTCTTAGCTTTTGCTTGTCTGTGAAGCTTTTGATTTCTCCATCACATCTGAATGAGAACTTTGCTGGGTAGAGTATTCTTTGTTTTGGGTTCTATCCTTTCATCACTTTAAATATATCATGCCACTCCCTTCTGGCCTGGAGAGGTTTTGCTGAGTAATCAGTTGATAACCTTACCAGTGTTCCTCTGTATGTTATTTTTGATTTTTCCCTTGTTGCTTTTAATATTTTTTCTTTGTCTTTAATTTTTGTTAGTTTGATTACTATGTGTCTCAGCATGTTCCTCCTTGGGTTTATCCTGTCTGGGACTCTCTTCACTTCCTGGACTAGGGTGACTGTTCCCTTTCCCATGTTAGGGTAGTTTTCAGCTATTATCTCTACAAATATTTTTTCAGGTTCTTTCTCTCTCTCTTCTCCTTTTGGGACCCGTATAAAGTGAATGTTAGTGCATCTAATATTGTCCCAGAGGTCTCTTATACTGTCTTCACTTTTTCAGTCTTTTTTCTTTATTCGGATCTGTGGCAGTGATTTCCACCATTCTGTCTTCCAGGTCACTTATCTATTCTTCTGCCTCATGTATTCTGCTATTGATCCCTTCTAGTGTATTCATTTCAGTTATTGTATTGTTCATCTCTGTCTGTTTGTTCTTTAGTTCTTTAGGTCTTTTTTAAACATTCCTTGCATTTCCTGATTCTTGCCTCCATTCTTTTTCTGAGATCTTGGATCATCTTAACTATTATTATTCTGAATTCTTTTTCTGGTAGATTGGCTATCTCAACTTCACCTAGTTGTTTTCTGGGGTTTCATCTTGTTCCTTCATCTGGGACAAATTCCTCTGCCATCTCATTTTTTTAAAAATTATTTATTTAATTAATTTAGTTTTGGCTGTGTTGGGTCTTTGTTGCTGTGCGTGGGCTTTCTCTAGTTGTGGCAAGTGGGGGTTATTCTTTGTTGTAGTGCGCAGGCTTCTCACTGTGGTGGCTTCTCTTGTTGTGGAGCACAGGCTCTAGGCACGCAGGCTTCAGTAGTTGCGGCATGCAGGTTCAGTAGCTGTGATTCACAGGCTCTAGAGTGCAGACTCAGTAGTTGTGGTGGGAAGTCCACAACTCTCACCATGTGGGAAGTCCCTGCCATCTCATTTTGACTAACTTTCTGTGATTGCATTTTCTGTTCTACAGGTTGAAGGATTGTAGTTCTTTTTTCTGCTCTCTGCCCTCTGGTAGATAAGGCTGTCTAAGAGGATTGTGCAGGTTTCCTGACGGGAGGGGCTGGTTCCTGGTCAGTGGTGGGTGGATCTGGGTCTTGTCCCTCTGGTGAGCAGGGCCATGCTCAGGGAGAGTTTAAGCCACTTTTCTGCTGATGGGTAGGGCTGTGTTCCTGCCCTGTTTGTTGTTTGGCCTTAGGTGACCCAGCACTGGAGACTACAGGCTGTTTGGTGGGCTAATGGTGGCCTCCAGGAGGGTTCATGCCAGTGGGGACTTCCCAGAACTGCTGCTGCCAGTGTTCTTTTTCCCTACAGTGAGCCCCAGCTGTCCCCCACCTCTGCAGGAGACCCTCCAATACTTGCAGGTGGGTTTGGTCCAGTCTCTTATGGGTTCACTGCTTTTTTCCCCTGGATCCTGGTACACACAAGACTTTGTGTGCATCCTCCACGAATGGAGATTCTTTTTCCCCCAGTCTGTGGAAGTCCTGCAATCAAACCCCGCTGGCCTTCATAGCCAGATTCTCTGGGGACTCCTCCTCCTGTTGCCGGACCCCCAGGCTGGGAAGCCTGACGTGGGGCTCAAAACTTTCACTCCTGTGGGATAACTTCTGTGGTATAATTGTTTTCCAGTTTCTGGGTCACTCACCAGTGGGTATGGGATATGATTTTATCACAATTGTGCCCATCCTACCATCTCATTGTGGCTTCTTTTTTGTCTTAGGGTATCTTTTTTGGTGTGTTCCATCATTTTTTGGTGATGGTTGTTCAGCAGTTAGTTGTGATTTTGGTGTTTTCGTAAGAAGGGGTTGAGCTCACATCCTTCTATTCCACCATCTTTAGCTCTCAACATCTCCATATAAATTTTAGGATTATCCTAGTTCTATGAAAAATGTCATGGGTATTTCGACAGGAATTGCATTAAATCTGTATATTGCCTTGGGTAGTATGGCCATTTTAACAATATTAATTCCTCTAATCCAAAGCCATGGTATATGTTTCCATTTCTTTGACTAATCTTCAGTTTCCTTCATCAGTGTTTTATAGTTTTTGGATATAGGTTTTTCACCTCCTTGGTTTATGTTTATTCTTCAGTTTTTTTGCTTTTTTGTTTTGGATGCAATTTTATTTTTTTATTTTTGACAGCATTTGGTCTTTGGTGCTGTGCATGGGCTTTCTCTGGTTGCTTCGAGCAGGGGCTGCTCTTCATTGCATTACATGGGCTTCTCATTGTGGTGGCTTCTCTTGTTGCAGAGCATGGGCTCTAGGCTTGCAAGCGTCAGCAGTTGTGGCATGTGGGCTCAGTAGTTGTGGCTCGTGGGCTCTAGAGTGCAGGCTCATTAGTTGTGGTACACAGGCTTAGTTGCTCCGTGGCATGTGGGATCTTCCTGGACAAGGGATCAAACCTGTGTCCCCTGCATTGGCAGGTGGATTCTTAACCACTGTGCCACCAGGGAAGTCCCTGGATGCAATTTTAAATGGATTTCTTTCCTTTCTTTTTCTGATACTTCATTACTAGTATATAGAAACACGACAGATTTCTGTACGCTAGTCTTGTATTCTGCAACCTTGCTGAATTCATTTATTATTCTAGTATTTTTTGCGTGGAGATTTTAGGGTTTTCTATGTCGTCAGCAAACAGTGACAGTTTTGAGGAGACCTTCAAGATGGCAGAAGAGTAAGATGTGGAGATCACCTTCTTCCCCACAAATAAATCAGATATACATCGACACATGGAACAACTCCTACAAAACACCTACTGAACGCTGGCAGAAGACCTCAGACTTCCCAAAAGGCAAGAAACTCCCCACGTACATGGGTAGGGCAAAAGAAAAAACTGAGACAAAAGAATAGGGACGGGATCTGCACCACCGGGAGGGAGCTGTGAAGGCGGAAACGTTTCCACACACTAGGAAGCCCCTTCACTGGCGGAGACGGGGGCGGTGGGTAGCGGCGGGGGGGAAGCTTCGGAGCCACAGAGGAGAGAGCGCAGCACCAGGCGTGCAGAGGACAAAGCAGAGAGATTCCCACACCGAGGATTGGCGCCAACCAGCACTCAACAGCCTGAGAGGCTTGTCTGCTTACCTGCCGGCCGCGACGGTTGGGGGCTGGGAGCTGAAGCTCGGGTTTCGGAGGTCAGACCCCAGGGAAGCGACTGGGGTTGTCAGCGTGAACACAGCCTGAAGGGGGCTCGTGTGACACAGCTAGCTGGGAGGGAGTCTGGGAAAAAATCTGGACCTGCCTAAGAGGCAAGAGACCATTGTTTCAGGGTGCGCGAGGAGAGGGGATTCAGAGCACTTCCTAAACGAGCTTCAGAGACGGGCGTGAACCGCGGCTATCAGCGCGGACACCAGAGATGGGCATGAGATGTTAAGACTGCTGCTGCAGCCACCAAAAAGCCTATGTGCAAGCGCAGGTAACTATCCACACCTCCCCTCCTGGGAGCCTGTGCAGCCTGCCACTACCAGGGTCCCTGAACCAGGGACGAATTTCCCGGGAGAACACAGGGCATGCCTCAGGCTGTTGCAATATAATGCTGGCCTTTGCCACGGCAGGCTCTCCCTGCATTCCATACCCCTCCCTCTCCCCAGCCTGAGTGAGCCAGAGCCCCTTAATCAGCTGTACTTTAACCCCATCCTGTCTGAGCGAGGAACAGATGCCCTCAGGCGACCTACATGCAGTGGCGGGGCCACATCCAAAGCTGAACCCCAGGAGATGTGTGAACAAAGAAGAGAAAGGGAAATCTCTCCCAGCAGCCTCAGGACCTGCGGATTAAATCTCCACAATCAACTTGTACCTTGCATCTGTGGAATACCTGAATAGAAAATGAATTATTCCAAAATTGAGGTGGTGGACTTTGGGAGCAATGTTATATATTTTTTCCTTTTTCTCTTTTTGTGAGTATGTATGTATATGCTTCTTTGTGTGATTTTGTCTGTATAGCTTTGCTTTTATCATTTGTCCTAGGGTTCTGTCTGCTTTTTTTTTTTTTTTAAGTATAATTTTTGGCACTTGTTAACATTGCTGGATTTGTTTTTTAGTTTGGTTGCTGTCTTCTTTCTGTTTTTTGTTACTTTTTAATATGTTTTATTTTTAATAATGATGTTTTATTTTAATAACTTTATTTTATTTACTTTACATTTTTCCTTCTTTCTTTCTTTCTCTTTCTTTCTTTCTTTTTTCTCCCTTTTCATCTGAGGCGTGTGGCTCTGACAGGGTCTTGGTGCTCCTTCCAGGTGTCAGGCCTCTGCCTCTGAGGTGTGAGAGCTGAGTTCAGGACATTAGTCCACCAGAGACTTCACAGATCCACATAATATCAAATGGCAAAAGCTCTCCCAGAGATCTCCATCTCAATGCTAAGACCCAGCTCCACTCAATGACCAGCAAGCTAGAGTGCTGCACACCCTATGCCAAACAACTAGCAAGACAGGAACACAACACCACCCATTAGCAGAGAGGCTGCTTAAAATCATAATAAGTTTACAGACAACACAAAGCACACCACCGGATGCTGTCCTGCCCACAAGAAAGACAAGATCCAGCCTCATCCACCAGAACACAGCCACTACTCCCCTCCACCAGGAAGCCTACACAACCCACTGAACCAACCTTAGCAATTGGGGCAGACACCAAAAACAATGGGAACTACGAACCAGCAGCCTGCAAAAAGGAGACCCCAAGCACAGTAAGTTAAGCAAAATGAGAAGCCAGAGAAAAACAAGGCAGATGAAGGAACAAAGTAAAAACGCACCAGACCAAACAAATGAAGAGGAAATAGGCAGTCGACCTGAAAAACAATTTGGAGTAATGATAACAAGGATGATCCAAAATCTTGCAAATAGAATGGAGAAAATACAAGAAACGTTTAACAAGGAATTAGAAGAACTAAAGAGCAAACAAACAATGAAGAACAACAAAATAAATGAAATTAAAAATTCTCGAGAAGGAATCAATAGCAGAATAACTGAGGCAGAAGAACGGATAAGTGACGTGGAAGGAAAAGGAGTGGAAATAACTACCACAGAGCAGAATAAAGTAAAAAGAATGAAAAGAACTGAGGACAGTCTCAGAGACCTCTGGGACAATATTAAACACACTAACATTCGAATTATAGGGGTCCAGAGAAGAAGAGAAAAAGAAAAGGAATGAGAAAATATTTGAAGAGATTATAGTTGAAAACGTCCTGAATATGGGAAAGGAAATAGTTAATCAAATCCAGGAAGCATAGAGAGTCCTATACAGGATAAATCCAAGGAGAAACAAACCAACACACATATTAATCGAACTATCAAAAATTAAATACAAAGAAAAAATATTAACAGCAGCGAGGCAAAAGCAACAAATTAATTAAAGGGGAATCCCCATAAGGTTAACAGCTGATCTTTCAGCAGAAACTCTGCAATCCAGAAGGGAATGGCAGGACATATTTAACGTGATGAAAGGGAAAATCCTACAACCAAGATTACTCTGCCCAGCAAGGATCTCATTCAGATTCGAGGGAGAAATTAAAACCTTTACAGACAAGCAAAAACTAAGAGAATTCAGCACCAGCAAATGAGCTTTAGAACAAATGCTAAAGGAACTTCTCTCAGCAAGAAACACAAGATAAGGAAAAGACCTACAATAACAAACCCAAAACAATTAAGAAAATGGTAATAGGAACATACATATCAATAATTACCTTAAATGAAAATGGATTAAATCCTCCAACCAAAAGACATAGACTAGCTGAATGGATACAAAAACAAGACCCATATATATGCTGTCTAGAAGAGACCCACTTCAGACCTAGGGACACATACAGAATGAAAGTGAGGGGATGGAAAAAGATTTCCATGCAAATGGAAATCAGAAGAAAGCTGGAGTAGCAACACTCATATCAGACAAAACAGACTTTAAAATAAAGACTATTACAAGAGATAAAGAAGTACCTACATAATGATCAAGGGATCAATCCAAGAAGATATAACAATTGTAAATATTTATGCACCCAACATAAGAGCACATCAATACATAAGGCAAATGCTAACAGCCATAAAAGGGGAAATTAACATTAACACAATCATAGTAGGGGACTTTAACACTCCACTTTCACCAATGGACAGATCATCTAAAATGAAAATAAATAAGGAAACACAGCTTTAATTGATACATTAAACACGATGGACTTAATTAGAATTTTTAGGACATACCATCCAAATACAACAGAATACACTTTCTTCTCAAGTGCTCATGGAACATTCTCCAGGATAGATCATATCTTGGGTCACAGATCAAGCCTTGGTAAATTTAAGAAAATTGAAATCGTATCAAGTATCTTTTCCGATCACAAGGCTATGAGACTAGATATCAATTACAGGAAAATATCTGTAAAAAATACAAACACATGGAGACTAAACAATACACTACTAAATAGCTAAGAGATCACTGAAGAAGTCAAAGAGGAAATCAAAAAATACCTAGAAACAAATGACAATGAAAACACGATGACCCAAAACCTATGGGATGCAGCAAAAGCAGTTTTAAGAGGGAAGTTTATAGCAATACAATCCTACATCAAGAAACAAGAAACATCTCAAATAAACAAACCTAACCTTACACCCAAAGCAGAGAAAGAACAAAAACCCCTCAAAGTTAGCAGAAGGAAAGAAATCATAAGGATCAGATCAGAAATAAATGAAAAAGAAATGAAGGAAACAATAACAATGATCAATAAAACTAAAAGCTTGTTCTTTGAGAAGATCAACAAAATTGATAAATCATTAGCCAGACTCATCAAGAAAAAAAGGGAGAAGACTGAAATCAATAGAATTAGAAATGAAAAAGGAGAAGTAACAAATGACACTGAAGAAATAAGAAGGATCATGAGAGATTACTACAAGCAACTCTATGCCAATAAATTGGACAACCTGGAAGAAATGGACAAATTCTTAGAAAAGCACAAACTTCTGAGACTGAAGCAGTAAGAAATAGAAAATATAAACAGACCAATCATAAGCACTGAAATTGAGACTGTGATTAAAAATCTTCCAACACACAAAAGCCCAGGACCAGATGGCTTCACAGGGGAATTCTATCAAACATTTAGAGAACAGCTAACACCTATTCTTCTCAAACTCTTCCAAAACATAGCAGAGGGAGGAACACTCCCAAACTCATTCTACAAGGCCACCATCACCCTGATACCAAAACCATACAAAGATGTCACAAAGAAAAACTACAGGTCCATATCACTGATGAAAATAGATTCAAAAATCCTCAACAAAATACTGGCAAGCAGAATCCAACAGCACATTAAAAGGATCCTACACCATGATCAAGTGGGGTTTATTCCAGGAATGCAAGGATTCTTCAATATACGCAAATCAATCAATGTGATACACCATGTTAACAAATTGAAGGAGAAAAACCATATGATCATCTCAATAGATACAGAGAAAGCGTTTGACAAAATTTAACACCAATTTATGATAAAAAAAAAAACCTCCAGAAAGTAGGCATAGAGGGAACTTACCTCAACATAATAAAGGCCATATATGACAAACCCACAGCCAACATTGTTCTCAATGATTAAAAACTGAAAGCATTTCCACTAAGATCAGGAACAAGACAAGGTTGCCCCTCTCACCATTATTATTTAAAAAGTTTTGGAAGCCTTAGCCATGGCAATCAGAGAAGAAAAAGAAATAAAAGGAATCCAAGTTGGAAAAGAAGTAAAGCTGTCACTGTTTGCAGATGACATGATACTATACAAAGAGAATCCTAAAAATGCTACCAAAAAACTACTAGCTAATCAATGAATTTGGTAAGGTAGCAGGATACAAAATTAATGCACAGAAATCTCTTGCATTTCTATACACTAATGATGAAAAATCTGAAAGAGAAATTAAGAAAACACTCCGATTTACCATTGCAACAAAAAGAATAAAATACCCAGCAATAAACCTACCTAAGGAGACAAAAGACCTGTATGCAGAAAAGTAGAAGACACTGGTGAAAGAAAATAAAGGTGATACAAACAGATGGAGAGATATACCATGTTCTTGGATTGGAAGAATCAATATTGTGAAAATGACTATACTACCCAAAGCAATCTACAGATTCACTGCACTTCCTATCAAACTACCAATGACATTTTTCACAGAAGTAGAACAAAACGTTTCACAATTTGTATGGAAACACAAAGACCCCTGATAACCAAAGAAATATTGAGAAAGAAAAATGGAGCTGGAGTAATCAGGCTCCTGGACTTCAGAGTATACTACAATGCTACAGTAATCACAACAGTATGGTACTAGCACAAAAACAGAAATACAGATCAATGGAACAGGATAGGAAGCCCAGAGATAAACCCACGCACATATGGTCACCTTATTTTTGATAAAGGAGGCAAGAATATTCAATCGAGAAAAGACAGCCTCTTCAATAAGTGGTGATAGGAAAACTGGACAGCTACCTGTAAAAGAATGAATTTAGAACACTCCCTAACACCATACACAAAAATAAACTGAAAATGGATTAAAGACCTAAATGTAAGGCCAGACACTATAAAACTCTTAGAGGAAAACATAGGCAGAATATTCTATGACATAAATCACAGCAAGATCGTTTTTGACCCACCTCCTGTAGAAATGGAAATAAAACCAAAAATAAACAAATGGGACCTAATGAAACTTAAAAGCTTTTGCACAGCAAAGGAATCCATAATCAAAACAAAAAGACAACCCTCAGAATGGAGAAAATATGTGCAATTGAAGTAACTGACAAAAGATTAATCTCCAAAATTTACAAGCAGCTCATGCAGCTCAATATCAAAACACAAACTACCCAATCCAAAAATGGGCAAAGACCTAAATAGACATTTCTCTAAAGAAGATATACAGATTGCCAACAAACATATGAAAGAATGCTTAACATCACTAATCATTAGAGAAATGCAAATGAAAACTACAATGAGGTATCACCTCACAACAGTCAGAATGGCCATCATCAAAAAATCTCCAAACAACAAATACTAGAGAGGGTGTGGAGAAAACAGAACCCTCTTGCACTGTTGGTGGCAATGTTAACTGATACTGCTACTATGAAGAACAGTATGGAGGTTTCTTATAAAACTAAAAATAGAACCACAATATGACCCAGCAATTCCAGTACTGGGCATATACCCTGAGAAAACCATAATTCAAAAAGAGTCATGTACCACAGTGTTCACTGCATCTCTATTTACAATAGCCAGAACATGGAATCAACCTAAGTGTCCACTGACAGGTGAATGGATAAAGAAGATGTGGCACATATATACAATGGAATATTACTCAGCCATAAAAAGAAACGAAATTGAGTTATTTGTAGTGAGGTGGATGGACCAAGAGTCTGTCATTCAGAGTGAAGTAAGTCAGAAAGAGAAAAACAAATACCATATGCTAACACATATACATGGAATCTAAAAAAAAAAAGAAATAGGTTCTGAAGAACGTAGGGGCAGGAGAAGGATAAAGACGGAGATGTAGAGAATGGACTTGAGGACATGGGGAAGGGGAAGTGTAAGCTCGGACAAAGTGAGAGAGTGTCATGGACTTATATATACTACCAAATGTAAAATAGGTAGCTAGCGGGAAGCAGCTGCATACCACAGGGAGACCAACTCGGTGCTTTGTGACCACTTATAGGGGTGGGATAGCGAGGCTGGGAGGGTGACACAGAGGGAGGAGATATGGAGATATATGTATATGTATAGCTGATTCACTTTGTTATAAAGCAGAAACTAACACATCATTTTAAGGCAATTATACTCCAATAAAGATGTTAAAAAAAAAGAAACAGTGACAGTTTTACCTCTTCCCTACTTTTAATTTTTTCTTGTCTGATTGTTGTGGCTAGGACTTCAGTACTATGTTAGATAGTAGTGGTAAGAGTGCACACCCTTGTCTGATTCTTGAATTTAGTGGGAAGGCTATCAGCTTTTCACCATTGAGTATGGTGCCTGCTGTGGGTTTGATGCAACTGACCTTTATTATGTTGATATATCTTCCCTCTATACCCACTTTGATGAGAGTTTTTATCATGAATGGATGTTGAATTTTGTCAAATGCTTTTTTTGCATCTAGTAAAAAGACTGAATCAGTAATAAAAAATCTCCTGCTCATCACCTGATGGCTTCACTAGTGAATTTTAGCAAACTTTGAAAGAAGAAGAAATGTCAATCCTTCTCAAGCTTTTCCTCTTCAAAAAATTGAAGAGGAGGGTACACTTCCTAGCTCATTCTATGAGGTCAGCTTTATCCTGATACCAAAGCCAGACAAAGACACTACAGTAAGAGAAAACTACAGACCAATAACCCTATGAACATTGATGCAAAAATCCTCAACAAAATACTAGCAAACAGAATACAGCAGCATATTAAAATTATTATCACATTGAACAAGCTGGATCTATTCTTGGAATGCAAGGATGGTTCAAGATACAAAAATCAATCAATGCTCTCAACAAATCCAGTATAGAGGGGAACATATCTCAACATTATAAAGGCCATCCAAGCCCACAGCTAACATTACACTCAATAGTTAAATGCTGATAGCATTTCATTAAAGATCAGGAACAAAATGAGCGTGCCCACAGTCACCAGTTTTACTCAACATAGTATTGAAAGTCCTAGCCAGAGCATTTAAGCAAGAAAAAGAAATGAAAGGTATCCACTTGGAGAGGAAGAAGTAACACTGTCCCTTCACATAGATGACATGATATTATATATAGAAAACCCTAAAGACTCCACCAAAAAACTGTTAGAGCTAATAAATGAATTCAGTAAAGCTGTAGGATGCAAAGCAAACATACAAAATCTGTTGCACTTCTATACACTAATAATGAACTATCAGATAGAGAAATTAAGAAAACAATTCCATTCACAATTGCATCAAAAAGAATAAAATATCTAAGAATAAATTTAACCAATGTGGAGACTTCCCTGGTGGTCCATGGGCTAAGACACTGCACTCCCAATGTAGGGGGTCCAGGTTTAATCCCTGGTCAGGGACCTAGATCTCATATACCTCAACTAAGAGTTCACACGTCACAGCTAAAGATGCTGTATGCCGCAACTAAGACCTGGTGCAGCCAAATAAATAAATAAATATTTTAAAAGTTTAACCAAGGATGTGAATGACCTGTGTATTGAAAATTACAAGACATTAATGAAAGACATTAAAGACAGAAATAAATGGAAAACCATTCCATGCTCATGTATTAAAAGAATTAATATTATTAAAATGTCAATACTTCCTAAAGCAATCTACAGATTCAATGTAATCCCTATCAAAATTCCAATGGCATTTTTCACAGAAATAGAACAAACAATCCTAAAATTTGTATGGAACCATTAAAGACTCCTATTAGCCAAAGCAATCTTGAGAAAGAAGAACAAAGCTGGAGGCATCATGTTCCCTGATTTTGAATTATATTTAAAATCTATAATAATTAAAACAGCATGGTACTGGCATAAAAAAACAGAAACACAGATCAATGGAATAGAATAGACAGTATAGAAAAAAACCACACATATATAATCAATTAATTTATGACAAAGGAGACAAGAATATACAATGGGGGAAGAAGAGTCTTTTCAATAAGTGGTGCAGGGAAAATTGGACAGCAACATGCAAAAGAATGAAACTGGACCACTATGTTACACCATACAGAAAAATTAACTCAAAATGGATTAAAAATTTGAACATAGGACCTGAACCATAAAACTCCTGGAAGAAAACAAAGGTGATAAGCTCCTTGACATAGGTTTTGGCAATGACTTTTTAATATGACACCAAAAGCAAAAGCAACAATGCAAAAATAAACAAGTGGGACTATATTAAACTAAAATCTTCTGCACAGCAAAGGAAACCATCAACAAAATGAAAAGGCAAACTACTGAATGGGAGAAAATCTTTGCAAATCATATATCCGATAAGGGGCTAAAATCCAAAATATGTTAAAAAACTCATACAACGCAATAGAAAACAAACAATCCAATTTAAAAATGGGCAGAAGATCTGAATAGACATTCTCCCAAAGAAGACATACAGATGGCCAACAAGTACATGAAAAGATGTTCTACATCCTTAATCATCAGGGAAGTGTAAATCAAAACCACAATGAGATATCACCTTACACCTGTTAGAATGGCTATTATAAAAAAGACTAGAAATAACAAGTGTTGGTGAGGATGTGGAGAAAAGGGAACCCTTATGCACTGCTGATAGGGATGTAAATTTGTGCAGCCACTATGGAAAACAGTGTGAAGTTTCCTGAAAAAATTAAAAATGTAACTACTGTATGATCCAGCAATGTTACTTCTAGATATTTACCTGAAGAAAATGAAAACACTAACTCGAAAAGATATATATACCCCATGTTCATCGCAGCATTATTTACAATAGCCAAACAGTTCAGTGGTATATGGAAACAAGCTGAGTGTCCCATAGATTGATGAATGGATAAAGAAGATGTGGAATATATACAAAATGGAATATAAATCAGCCATAAAATAATAAGAAAATTTTGCTATTTGTGACAACATGTACAGACCCTAGGGCATTATGCTAAGTGAAATGTCAGACAGAGAAGGATAAATACCTTATGATCTCTCTTATATATGAAATATATATATTAAAAAAAAAAGAAAAACAGAAAAATAAGTAAATAGAAAACCAAGCTTATATATACAGAGAACAGACTGGTAACCTCCAGAGGTGGAGAGACAGTGGAGGGTGGGTGAAATAGTTTAATCATTTTGGGGTTTTTCTTTTTTTTAGCTTAGATAAATTGAATTTTTTTAAAAAAAGAAATGTATGAATTTTCACTTAGAGCTTTGGATTATCCTATCTGGTAGTTGTCATATGACAAGATGTAATCTCTGAGTCTTCAATTAGTAGAAAAATATACAAATCAGAAAGTAATGTAATGGAAGTCTTAAGATGAAGTCCTATAATGTCTGCCTCAAGCAGGATCTGAATTAACATGTGATGTAGGGACTGTGTCTACTACTAGGCATACTCTTAGGATCTCAACTAGTATTGACCTGACCACACCTCAGATATTATTATATTTCCTGTAGGCTACTGAAGCTTTATTAATTTCATTTATTTATCTATTTTCCTATTATATTGTGTTAAAAAATCAATCAATATAATATAAAACATTAACAGAAGTAAGGAAAAAACCTACATGATTATCTCAATTGATGCAGGAAATGCATTTGATAAAATTTAGCACCCTTTTATGATAATAACACTCAATAAACTTGGAATAGAAGGAAACTAGCTCAACATAAAAGTCATAAATGAAAATTCCACAGTGTACATTATACTCAATGGTGAAAGACTGAAAGCTTTTACTCTGAAATCAGGAATAAGGCAAGGATATCCACTTTTGCCACTTCTATTCAACATAATACTCAAAATTCTAGTCAGAGTAATTTGTCAAGAGAGAGAAATACAAGGCACCAAACTGGAAAGGAAGAAGTAAAATTATCTCTGTTCACAGATAATGTCATCTTATATGTACAAAACCTTAACGATTCCACCATAAAAACCTCAAAACCCAAAAAACAAAAAGCCCTTTTAGAACTAGTAAATGAATTCAGCAAAGTAGCAGGATACAAAGTCAGCACATAAAAATCAGTTGCATTTCTAGACACTAACAATGAACAATCTAGAAAGGAAATTACAATAGCAGTTCTATTTACAATAGAATAAGATACTTAGGAATTAACTTTACCAAGGAAGTGAAAGATCTGTCCATTGAAAACTACAAAACATTGCTGAATGAAATTAAAGAAGACAAATAAATGGAAATACATCCCTTGTTCATGGATTGGAAAACTTAACTTTGTTAAGATGTCAAAACTACCCAAAACAATCTACAGATTCAGTGCAACCTCTATCAAAATCCTAATGACATTTTTTTGCAGAAATGGAAAAACCCATCCTAAAATTTATATGGAGCCTCAAGCGACCAAGAATAGTCAAAACAATCTGGAAAAAGAAAAAGCTGGAGAACTCACACTTTCTGATTTCAAAACTTACAGCAAAGCTACAGTATTCAAAACGATGTGACACTGGCATAAGGACAAACATTAGATGAATGGAATAGGATAGAGAACCCAAAAATATACTCTCCTATATATGGTGAAATGATTTTTATCGAGGATGCCAAGATAATTCAATGGAGAAAAAGACAGTCTTTTCAATAAATGGTGCTGAGAAAACTGAATATTTACATGCAAAAGAATGAAATTTGACCCTTATCAATCATCATACACAAAATTTAACTCAAAATGGATCAAAAACAAATGTAAGACCTAAAACCATAAACCTTTTCAAAGAAAACATAGGGCAAAATCTTCATGACATTGCATTTGGCAATGCATCAAAGGCACAAGACAACGGATGAAAAAAAACAGACAAAGTGAACTTCATGAAAGTTAAGCATTCTGTGCATCAAAAGACAGCATTAACAGAGTAAAAAAGCAAATCAGAGAATGGGAGAAAATATTTTCAAATCATATATCTGGCAAAGGATTAATATCCATAATACTTGGAGAACTAAAACGCAACAACAACCACAACAAAAACAAAAAACAATCAAGCTGATTTTAAATGTGAAAGGACTTGAATAGACATTGCTCCAAAGAAGACATACAAATGGCCAATAATCATATGAAAGGATGGTCAACATCATTAATCATTAGGGAAATGCAAATCAAAACTGCAGTGAGATAACATCTCATGCCCATTATGATATTACTACAAAAAAGTTTTGGTAAGGATGTGGAGAAACTGGAACCCTTGTGCACTGCTAGTGGCAATAAGAAATGGTACAACCACTATGGAAAAAAATATGGTGATTCCTCAAAAAACTAAAAATAGAATTACCATATGATCTAGTAATTCACATCTGGGTATTTCCCTGGAAGAATTGAAAGTAGGGTCTCTAAGAGAGATCTCTATACACCCATGTTCATAGTAGCATTTTTAACAATAGCTAAATGTGGGAAACCATGTATCCATTAAAAATGAATGGATAAACAAAATGTAATATATACATACAATGGAATATTATTCTTCCATTAAAAGAAGGGAAATCGGACATATGATATAACATAGATGAACCTTGAGGACATTATGCTAATTGAAAGAAAAATAGTCGCAAAAAAAACCCAAAACAGATAGTGTATGATTCCCTTTATATGAAGTACTTATAGTAGTCAAAATTATAGAGACAGAAAGAATGGTGGTGCCGGGAGTTTGGAGCGGGTATGGAGGGTTATTGTTTAATGGGTATAGAATTTCAAGATGAAAAGAGTTCTGGAGATGGATGGTGGCAATAGTTGCACAACATTATGAATGTATTTAATACCACTGAACTGTACACTTAATAATGGTTAAGATGATAAATTTCATCTTATGTGTATTTTACTACACAAACTGGAGTAAGCTAAATTCTTATTTATGCTGCTTAAACATTTATTATCCTAAAAAGGATCTCATCCAAAATTGAATGATTGAGTAGGTCAAATAATTAAACTTTTCCAATATTGTCCCAGTTCTATCAGAAAAGTGTAATGCAAGAATTTTGTTTATTTAGGTTATATAAATTAATACAGGAATTATATTCATTTTCCAGTATACATAATGAGAGGAAATACAAGGTATATATAAGATTTGCAAGTAACCTGTTGTTTTGGTAGTTTTCTTACACATAATCAGGAAAGGAAGCCTACTGAACTGAAAGACTGAAGATGTATTTTAGTTTTAGTTCACAGCGCTACTTAACATAACCAAGGACAAATAGCTTAACATCTTTTGGCTTCCATTTCATTGTTTGTAAAATAAAAGCACTGTAATAAATTAACTCCAAAGAGACTTTCAATTTCACAAGTCTCTGAGTTTACCTTATAAAGGACACAAGGCTCCAATGGTCAAAAAAAAGAAAAGGGGAAAAAAGGCCCTATACTGAACACAGAGAGAAACATGGATTTTACTTAATCTCAGAGTTATTAATACTTCATTGTATAAATGTCACTCATTACATTTGCAGTAGCAGCATGGTTCTGAGATGCTTTATCATAGTCCAAACTAAGTGAATATAGTTCTACTTAAAATTTAAAAATTCTGAACTGTTACTTGTAAAATGCTAAATTTAAAAGGACTTACAAATTCCAAAGTCCTGAAGTATTTAGGACTGTATATATAACACACATCTACTAATATGTGCATTATATTTAGAGAGACAGAGACCAAACAGAAAAACTGTCTAAAAGATATGTCATTTATAAGGAAAAATGAAAGAAAAACCTATTTACATATTTTATTTAAATTGTTTTTCTCTTTTGATGTTTAAACTTACATGGAGGCTTAAAACTAAAGAAGTTTTCTTCCTAACTGTGTATATTGCTGAGTTTTAAAAATTGGAACTTTTAAGAGTAAGGAGAAAATGATTTATGAGAAGAATGCTCTGTGACTTTTTCATTTCTCTTCAAATAGGTTTAATAATATAGGAGGCATGTGGTTATAGGTTAAATCTTTGGGTCTGAAGTAAGACAGATCAGTGTTTAAATCATATTCTACCTCATACTTAGTTGTGTGATCTTATAAAAGTTATTTAACTTATTCCAACTTCAGTTTCCTCATCTGTAAAATATGGGGAGGCATAGTACCCACTTCATAGAATTGTGAGGATTAAATCAGATGATACAGGCAAAGCATTTAGTACAATTTCTGGTCCATCATAACCATTCAATATATTGTATCTATTATTATAATATAAACTATTTTCAAATATAAGAATTCACATGCATTATTCTGGATAAAAAAACATGACTGAACATTATAAGCATTCTCATAACTTATAAATAACTATTAACATAAATAATAGTAGGAATGATATTTGGTACTTAAAAGATTTGTTAATTTCTTTGTAAATAGTGTGATAATCAGTTTTAATAATTTTTAAGGACACTGTCACTACTTCTATCATTAAAAGGGATAAACACAGAAGAAAACTTTGCTTCTGAGATTTATCATAAATAAAAATCGTATCAAAATTTTAATTTTCAAATGTGAGGAAAAAATAGGAAAATAATTATACTGAATTTTGAAACATGGTGGTCACTTCAATTCATTACTTTTTCTGTAATTCATGTTCTTTTGCATTGTTCAACATACAGAACACTGTTACCTGGTTATTCACAAATAACCATAGAAACAGGGCAATATTTAAACAGCATTAGAAAAATAGATAAATATCATTCCCTGTTTAACATTTCATTTCTGCTTAAAATCCAAAATTATTCATAGCATTGCCTAGATTTATCTACTCTAAAAGTTATTATGTAAATAATACACATATACATTCTTGTAATAAAAATTTCAAACAATATAGTACTGTAGAGTAAAAAGCGAAAATACCCCATTCCCCATTTCTTCTAGTCCAGTCCTCTGTTCAAAGGTTATCTTTATCTCTATTAATAGGTATGTGATTCTTCCAGCTCTTTTCTTATATATTTAAATTTGGACTATATATATGTATATATACATATACACACACATACCATAGAGGATTGTTTATTTGCATTAATGTGATGAAATGATACATATTTTCTGCTTTCTTTACTTAACAATATATGTTGGAGATTTTCCATGTTAATACATATAGATCTTCCTCATTCTTTTTATAGTTGCACAGTATTTCTAAGTATAGATATGTCATAATTTATTTACTCTTTATTATTGGACATTCAAATTGTTTCTATTTTTTTTGCTATTACAATTACAAAATGAATATCCTTATACATATATTTTTGTACATGTGCAATTATTTCTGTTGGATGGACTTTTATAAGTGGAAATGTTATGAGAAAAGGTATGCATATATATATTTGCATTGACTCTCTCTGAAAGGGGATATAAGAAAACTGCTGATTGTCTCTGGGGAGGGACAAGGGGGACTAAGGGACTGGATTTAGGAATGAAAAGGAGATTTTATTTTGGTATATTCTTTTATACTGTGTGATTTTGTTTCTATGATGTGTATGTAGCTCAGATATAGATAACTTCACAAAAAAAGAGTGAGCTGTGACAAAGCAAGAGAGAGGCATGGACATACATATACTACTAAACGTAAGGTAGATAGCTAGCGGGAAGCAGCCGCATAGCACAGGGAGATCAGCTCGGTGCTTTGTGACCACCTGGAGGAGTGGGATAGGGAGGATGGGAGGGAGAGAGACGCAAGAGGGAAGAGATATGGGAACATATGTATATGTATAACTGATTCACTTTGTTATAAAGCAGAAACTAACACACCATAGTAAAGCAATTATACCCCAATAAAGATGTTTAAAAAAAAAAGTATGCACACTAAAATTTTGACACAGCCAATTGTCCTCAAAAATGTTAATCAGTTTACACCTATAAGCATTCTATGAGAGTGCATAACTTCTAGATTTTACAAAAGTGAGAAACTAAACATAAATGGGACATTTTTGTCCCATTGGGACAAAATGGGACATATTTATTGTGGGTCTTTAATATGCTTTCTAATAATCAACTTTATGTGAGTTTTACCCCTGTTAGCAATGCTTAGTGATTGAAGGTATAAAGCAACGTATGTGAGAGTGTGTGTGTGTGTGTGTGTGTGTGTGTGTATGATAGCACAAGATACCATTAGTGTTGATTCATGCAAATTACATAATTTTCCCCAAAACATTCTCAATTGTAGTCCAAGAGTAGGTGATCAATAAATAATATTTGCTGCTGACTGAATAGAAAATTGGTTAAATAAATTATCATGCTTTCATAAAATAGAATCCTGTGAGAATATTAAAAATGATGCTGTAAATGTACACATTGACATGGAAAATGTTTCATATTACAATGTTCAATTTTCAAAGAGCAGTTTATTAAACAGTTATCTGTAATAAGCTATTTGTCTTAGCTTCTCCCTCCCTTATTCAAATAGATAAGTCTTGTATATATATAACTATGTACATACAAATATGAATGTTAACCGTGCTGATAGAATTGAGGAATTTAAAATATGTTTTTTTCGCTTATGTCTATAATGAACATGTACTACCTGAATAATAATAACAGTTTTAAAAAATTAATTTGTTACCAGCAGGAGAACAATTCACTGTAGGCTTAACTTGAAAAGTTAGCAGAAATAGGGTGTGGGAAGGATAGGGTATAAGGGGTTGGAGCGAATCTCCTGTAGGTGGATCTCTAAAAGCTATACTACTTTGAGTGTGGTCCACAGACCTATGCCAGTCTCTGAACTACATGTTACCAGAAGAGATAAGTAAAGAAATTGACAGTAGTTTGAAGCTTTTATAGCAATTTTACACTGTTGTGGTGCACACACACACACACACACACACACACGATCAGTGGGTTTGTAGATCTGTTATTTTTTTTCTTTCTCTAGTAATTCATTTTTATTTTACAAAAGCAATGGTCTGCAACACATTGGAAATAACATTTTAAAAAGTTTCTTCACCACTGAAGATTGATCTAAGTTTAGTCTTGGAATCAGGGCCAGGAGTTACATTTAGTTACATACAGTTCATGTAGGGTCAATAGCATTTGCTTAACATTCTAGAAACTGGAATCTACCAATACCTGATGCCTCTGTACATATATCAGACACCACTCATAAGGATCTTAATCTTGGTTAATGATCTTGTTATTAGTATTGCTTTAGTTCTCTTGTTTAGACTGAGTTTAGTATGATGAATGTTGGGGATTAGAGGCAGATTTTAACCTTTCATTAATATAATGCACCAATTAAAAGAGTTTTAAATAAATATTTATTGGAGGGAATAATACAATAAGTGACAAAGGAGGCTAAAAATTCTACATATTATATTAATTCTTTGTTGTTTAAGCAGAAACTTGAATGAAGTGGAATGAGCCATTTACATACACAAAGAGCTTTTTAGGCAGACAGAACAGCAAGTGTGAAGGCAATGAAATAGGAAACTGGAACAGGAAGAAGGCCAGTGTGACTGCAGCCAACTATAGAGAAAAAGAGTGATAGATAAAAGCAGAGAGGTAGTGGCATCACAGATTACATAGTGCTTTCCATGGTAAAAAGTTAGAATTTTATTGTAACTGTGATGGGAAGCTGCTGGAGGGTTATACCAGAGGAGTAACATAATCTGACTTGTGTATTTTAAGTGTCACCCTGAAAGGGGGCAAAAAAAAAAAGAAAAAAAACCCCAAAACTAAATTATTGTTATGGCTCAGTATGAATAAGTATACAACCATAACTATGTTAATATTAATCCTCCCAAAATGTATGATACAACAACAGTAATACCCCATAATTATATACCCTATGATAATGCCACCCCCAATAATATGAATTTGGATACAACATGATTGGTGACTGGTTCTTGACTCCAAAGCAGGCTTACCCTGGATATTTAATTAGAGTTGACCCTTGAACATGGGTTTGTACTGCATGGGTACATTTACATGCAAAGTTTTCAATAAATATATTGGAAAAAATTTTGGGAGATTTGTAACAGTTTGAAAAAACTTATAAGGTGAACTGCATAGCCAAGGAATATCAAAAAATAAAGAGGTATGTCATGACGGCATAAAATATATGTAGATACTAGTCTATTTTATCATTTGCTAGTGTAAAATATACACGAATCTATTAAAAAAGTTAAAATTTATCAAAACTTAATGCACACACAGACTGAACATGGTGCCATTTGCAGTTGAGAGAATAGTAAACAAATGTAAAGATGCAGTATTAAACATACCTGCATAAAATTAATTGTAGAACATACCGTACCAGTGTAGTAATTTCATAGCCACCTCTTGTTGCTATTGCAGTGAGCTCAAGTGTTGAATCTGCTTAAAATGCTGTGTGACACTAATCATCTCCATGTGAGCAGATCACCTCTCCAGTGAATTGCATATCACAGTGAAAAGTGATCTCTCGCAGTTCTCACCTATTTTTCATCATGTTTAATGTAAACCCTGAATAACACCATGGGACCCATACAAAGAGCTGCTAGTGATGCTGGAAGTGTTCGAAGAAACAGAGTTCATGACATTACAAGATAAAGTTGAATTGCTTAACATGTACTGTAGATTGAGGTCTGCAGCTGCAGTTGCCTGCCATTTTGAGATAAATGAATCCAGTGTAAGGACCACTGTAAAAAAAAAAAAAAAAGAAAGGAAAGGAAATTCATGAAGCTGTCACTGCAGCTATGCCATCAGATGTGAAAACCTTGCACTTTTTGCTGAAATACCTTTTTGTCTTATATTGAAAATGTAGCTTTTATGTGGGTGAAGGATTGCTATAAGAAAGCCATACCTACAGACTCTAATATGATTCAAGAAAAAGTGAAGTCATTATAGGACAACTTAAAGCAAAAGGAAGGTGAAGGATCTAAAGCTGAAGAATTTAATGCCAGCAAAGGGTGGTTTGATAATTTTAGAAAACGGTTTGGCTTTAAAAAATGTAAAGATAATAGGAGAAGCAGCTTCTGCCAACTAAGAGGCAGCAGACGAGTTCAGATGCCCACTGAAGAGAAAGGAAAGGCTATCTCCTTGAACAGGTTCTAAGTGCATATGAAAGTGACCTATTCTGGAAAAAAAAGTGCCACAAAGGACATTTATTAGTAAGGAAGAGAAGTGAGTACCGGGATTCAAGGCAAGAAGGGATAGGCTAACTCTACTGTTTTGTACAAATGCAGTTGGGTTTATGATCAGGACTGCCCTTATTTATAAACTTGCTAACCCTTAATAATTGAAGGGAAAAGATAAATGCCAGCTGCCAGTCTTTTGGCTGTACAAGAAGACCCAGACAACCAGTACACTTTTACTGAATTGATTCCATCAATGCTTTGTCTCTGAAGTCAGGAAGTACCTTGCCAATAAGGGACTGCCTTTTAAAGTTCTTTTGATATTGGACAATGCCCCTGGTCACTCAGAACTCCATGAATTCATCACTGAATGCATCGATGTGGTCTACTTGACCTGAAAACACAACGTCTCTAATTCAGCCTCCAGGCCAGGGTGTCAATAAGGACCTTGAAGGCTCATTACACATGGTACTCTATGGAAAGGATTGTCAACCTCTATCAGAGAACCTCAATAGAGAGACCAACGTGGAAGTCTAGAAGGATTACACCATAAAAGATACCATCGTTGTTATACAAAAAGCAACGAAAGCCATCAAGCCTGAAACAATAAATTCCTGCTGGAGAAAACTGTGTCCAGATGTTGTGCATGACCTCACAGGATTTATTACAGAGCTAGTCAAGAAAATCATGAAAGGGATTGTGGATATGGCAAAAAAGGTAGGGGGTAAAGGGTTGCATGATATGGATCTTGGCGACATTCAAGGGCTAATAGACACCACATCAGAGGAATCAGAAGGCGACTTGATGGAGATGAGTGCTTCTGAACCAGTTCCAGGTGATAAGGAAGAAAATGTAAAAGAAGCAGTGCCAGAAAACAAATTGACATTTAGACAATCTGGCAGAAGAGTTCTTATTATTCAAGACTGCTTTTGACTTCTTTTACAACATGGACTCTTCTATGCTCTGGACACTGAAACTAAAGTAAACAGTGGAAGAAGGATTAGAAACATGTAGAAACATTTTTAGAGAAATGAAAAAGCAAAAAGACAGAAATTATGACCTATTTCTGTAAAGTTGCACTGAGTATGCTGGCCTCTCCTACCTCCCTTTTCACCTCCTATATTTCTTCTGCTTCTGCCACCCTGGGACAGCAAAGACCAATCCCTCCTCTTACTCAGCCTACTCAACGTGAAGATGATGAGGATGAAGATCTTTATGATTATACCTTTCCACTTAATAAATAGTAAATAATAATCATGCTGTATAGTTAATAAACTTATCTGTTATGTATGTGTGTGAGTGTCTTCATGTGAAAATCTAGTAACCATTATAGTGTGCCTCATTCTCCCTGTAATTGGAGAAACTGAATATGTCCATCATCACAGGTAAGTGGCTTAAAAATGTTAACAATGTTTTCAGTGCTGTACTATGAATATGACTAGCACTGTACAACATAAAAATTTTATAATTCATTCATTTGTATATAGGCCAGGCTACTGTGAAGCAATCGTATCAATTGCACTAGGCTACCATAAAGCAATCATATTTCTGCCCCTTCATTATCAATGTATGAATCATTATACCTGTAGATTAATATGATTTTTTTCACATTATCTTCATTTTTGATGTCTAGTGTTAGTAATACATAAAATGTCTATGGGGCTTTGTACCATATAAGACAATAATGTTGAAGGTATGACAGAAGGACAATTCATCATGTAAACAGATGATGTAAACTCATGGCACCAACAAATACAGTACTGTAAATGTATTTTCTCTTCCTTATGATTTTCTTAATAACATTCTTTTCTCTAGTTTACTTTATTATAAGAATACAGTATATAATACATATAACATACAAAATATGTGTTAATCATCTGTTTATGTTATCAGTAAGGTTACTGTAGTTAAGTTTTGGGAGAGTTAAAAGTTGTATTCGAATTTTCAACTGCAGGGGGTGGTCAGCAACCCTAATCCCACGTTGTTCAGGGTCAACTGGGCTTTGTAATAACTCATCCTTATATTGAATGCAGTTAAATTTTTGGAAGCTACTTAGCGTTATGACATGATTTTTTTTTTTTAATTAGGAAGATGAGGGTAGAGAATCAGTGTGTATATGTACATATGGTTGGTGTAAGAGAGCTAAATTCTCATTTTATATTTTAAGAGGCTACCAGAAAACAGCCAAATCTAAAAGAAATCAAGACACACTACTATATATAAAATAGATAACTAGCAAGAACCTATTGTATAGCAAAGGGAACTCTACTCAGTACTCTGTAATGATGTATATGGGAAAAGAATCTAAAAGAGTGGATATATGTATATGTATAACTGATTCACTTTGATTCACTTTATTAGCAGAAACTAATGCAACATTGTAAATCAACTAAACTCCAATAAAAATTAATTTAAAAAATAAGAAAAAAAGAAATCAAAAATAAGTAGAATAACATGTTATTTAAAATATGGCTGTAGAAACCAAAATAAGTGCATGTGCAATGAAGATAAAAGAGTAGGGATAGAGAATGACCAAGGGGTATTTTAGTACAAACAGCCAAGGAAGGCCTCTCTAATTAGGAGACACTACTTTTCATGATGCAAAGAGGGAACCATGGGAAAATGGTAGAAGAGGGTTGCAGGCACAGGGAACAAAAGATAAAAATGTCTTGAGATAAGGAGCTTGGTGTGTTGAAGTGGTAGAAAGGAAGAAAACTGTGCCATTGGAGCGCAGAGAAGAGACAGAAGAGTGGGAGGTAAGGTAAAAAAAATAGGCAGGAGCGACTATAATTATATGGGAAATTGACTGGCATGGTTTGGCAATGTACTAAGTTGACTTTGGTTCAGTAGAGCCAAATTTTAAATTTTTGAGAATTTTGTGAGTTAGTTTTTGAACACAGTCATTATTTTAAAATTAAATTAAGCTTACAGTTAAATAAAATAAAGGTAATACACACTCAAAACTCATCACTTACTAATTACTTTACTATTGAAGGGGATCAGAATATACCACCCCAAAATATGCTACTTCGGCATAAGGATTATTTTGAGCTTAAGGCAATTGAGAAATAGCATATGTAGGAAAAGCTCTCTATCCTCCCTTTATCTGCCTAAAAGCAGGACATACATTTCCCTGTGTGGAGGTGTTCCCCCTCTTCTCTCCCATACCTGGAGGAGAAAAATAACCATTATCACTGGAGACAAAATAACCATTATCACTGGCACTGAAATGGGTCTGCACAAACCAGCCTTACTTAAATAACCCTTACCCTCCATGAGCTTTCCCCAAATATTTACCCTCCCACAATTTACCACCTCTAAAAACCCAAATCTCTTTCCCTTTGTCTTGTCACTTCACAAATTTATCAACTTTGTTAAAATAATATACAAGCTTCAAGGGCTAAGCACCCCTTTGGGTTTTCACTTCCTTTCCTGTATATATGTAAAATTAAAATATTAACATCAAATAAAATTTGTATGTCTTTTCTCCTGTTAATCTGTATTTTGTCGGTTTAATTTGCAGGCTCCAAGCACCAAACCTGAGAGTACAGAAAAAAATTTTTCCTCTCTTACACTATTTTTTACTACTATTTATTTTCTTGCAGTTATTTATTTTTATTGCAGGGTTCCTCAACAGTGACCCATTGATGTTCTGGGCTGGGTTCTTTGTTGTGAGGGTTGTTCTGTGCACAATAGGAAGTTTAGCAGAATCCCTGCCTTATACTCACCAGATGCAGTAGCACAGTTGTGACAATCGAAAATATCTCCAGACATTGCCAAATGTCCCCTGGGGAGCAAAGTCACCCAAGGTTGAGAACTACTGGTCTCTGCATATTATCTACTGGTATCTGCATGGTGGAAACAATATCATGGTGCATGACCGCACATGCCTTTCCAGTTCCTGAGGCATGTTGGTAGCTTGAAATTGGCCAGTGTGGGAGTATTTATATTATAGAAATTGACAAATGTTACAAATCGGGGCTTGATTTATTGTTTTGCTGGTTGTCCAGATTTAAGATAGTAGCATTTGAAAATGTTAACTTGCAGACTAATTCCACATGTCACCATTACACTATGAATAGCACAAAATAGTGATGAAATATTTTTCAGTATTCAAAATTATTACCTGACTCAGAAATGAGTCACATTACTGAGGAATGATAAAGTTCCACACATTTCAAGAAAGAGAAGTGCTCAATTGTGGAGAGTCAAGTAAATGGAGGATAAAGAATTAGATTTGGCCAACTAAAGTTGCTTATTGGAGCAGCAAGGAAGAAAGCCTGTGTTGAGGAAGTGGGAACGCTGAGACAGTGAATATGTAAATGGTTCTTTGGAGTGCTGTCAGGGAGCAGAGATAAGGGGTATTTGCTGGAAGGTGGGAATGGATTCAAGAAATTTTTTAAAATATGGGAGACATTAAGGCACATTAAGATGTTGTTAGCTATGAAGGGTAAAGTCTTTCGAGTAGTTTAAAAGGACAAGGTCCAGAGAAGAAAAGAGGGTAAGGACAGTTGCTGGCCTTAAATAAAAAGCAATACTGATGTCACATGGTTATTATGAGGCTCCAAATAAATTAATGTGAAAACACTTCAGAAATTCTAAGATACTAAAAAGTATTAGCAAGCCACTGTTCAGGTCATAAGGATTTTACATCTGGGTTCCACTTGCAGATTCAGAGATAAGATTTTTATCTATCCCAATTCAAAAACTTTTTGTATAATAGATCATGGCTCCGCTGATCTATTCAGGCTTCATGAGAAAAAGATTACAAGGTAAGTCTTTGAAATCTAAGTTCCATTTACTTCTTTAAAAGTTTGAAAATAGAATTAAAATTAATTTGCTGGGATTAGAACCTATGCTTCCCATTTTGTTTCCCCTACTGTTTTATTGAATAAACAAATGTTTCGCGATCTTTACCAATTTTGTAATTTCGCTTTTCCTTTTCTTCTGTGGTCCTTTATAACAAGAGCGGAAGAGGTAAAAAAAAAAAAACTGCTTAGCCTCCTCCTTAAAAACGATTTTGCCCTTTCCATCTCTAAATAATGAAATGAAAAGACAGAAAACCATTTCATGAATCGAACAGGAAAGAAGTCCAGAAAAACACGTGAGGTAGGTTAAGTATTTCCCGTATTTCCCGCTCGGCCTGAAGGTGGACTAGACAGTATCTGCGCGGTGAGTGGGGCACTGAGAGCGCGAAGGATGGGCCGGGAGCTCTTTTCAACCAGAGGAACGCGAGTTCACCGAGGGCAAGGAGAGGAAACACGGAAACACGGGGGAAGGGGTTAATCCTGGCCAAGATTTTAAACGAGAGGCTAGATGCCCAATGGGGGTTTCAGAGAAACAAAACTTAATTAAGAGGGCTGGATAGGGCTGGGACCTCAAGGACCGGGGGCCGTCAACACACTGAACTAGAGGAGGTTCAGACCCAGCAGCCCCAGAGGCAAGCCGAGTGGGAGCAGTACCGGCTGAGGGGGAGGGGACACCATTCCCTTCACCTGCCAATCGCCGCCGCCTGAGCTCCACTTGTGCCCCAGGTAACGCCGCAGACAGAAATGACGTAAATCTAGTTCCGCTTTGTTAGGCGGGGCTTGGCCCCGTTCGTCCCGCCTCTTGGCCCCGCCCTTCGGCTCCGAGCCTCGGTGCGTCCCCGACCTCTGCGAGTCGCGGAGATCCAAAATCGGGGAATGTGAACGTGCTTGGACCTCTTAGAAGCTCTCACAGCGGCTGTCAGTGGCTTTCAGGCAAAGGGTTTGGGACGGGAGAGAAACTGAAGGGACTTTCTGCGAAGCTGGGCTCAATATTTTATAACGCCCGGTTGCTTCAACCAAGGAATTTAAAGATATTGGAGAAGTGTGGTGAAATCCTTTCTACTGAATTAATTTATTCGTTTGTAAATAAAAGAACTGACTCTTCTAGCTTTTTGAGACATCCTGCGTAGGATCAAAGAATAAGTGACACGTGACTGCAGTCCAATGCTACTTCTAAATTTAAGCTATTTAGCTGGTAAAGCCTAAACCAATTTTTAAGTGAAAACAGATGACCTCTTAAATGAATTCCTAGATAACTTTAAATTATACAAATATGCAGATCTAAAGCAAGTTTGATTTGCTTGAATTCCAGATGTCTCACACTTGGCCCTGTTTTAGTTTGTCACTTATTGCAATGTCAAATAATCTTGCTCAGAAACTGCCCGGTTCTGCTATTTTCCTCCTATGCTCATGCAAGTAATACAATTAGTTTGTAAGGAAGATTAACGTCTAGGGGAAAAAAAACAGCTGAAGAAAATGTTCCCTACATAATACAGAATTGTACAGAAGAAATTCCCTATAGGCTAATTCATTGACTCCCTGAGTTTCCAGAGTTCTTTAAAATTATTTTCACAAATCAGAATAAGCAGATGTGAGCTTTAGTTCCCTTTCAGGTAGTTACTTGATACATTAATACACAGTAGCTATGAATAATAAACTGTAAAAATATAGTCATGGAAACATGTATATTTGTACTTTTTGTTTATATGTTACTTTATAAATAAGCCCTACATATTTTTAATGGAGTGCCAGTCTGAATCACTTAAAAAAAGAAAAAAAGATTATAATGTTTACTATTTGAGCATGTATTAATATTATTTTACCTTTAACCTGATCTAGAAGAATTCAGTAATTCCTTAATAATAGGCTCAGACCTTTTTCTATTGCTCTAATACATGTAAAAATATTTTAATTTTTTAAACGAAAAAGTATGTTTAAAGTAGTCACAAAGGATCATTAAGACTTAAAACCATAAGTTTTTCTATTTATTTATTAATATGCACCTGCTTCAATCTAGGACAATTTACTAGGAAACAGAACTCAGAGGAACTTCTGGGTGGTTTTATAAAAACCTTTCTTTCCTTCCTTCCCTCTGTTCGCCATATCCTTCCTTATTCTCATCTTTTTTTTTCTCTCTCCTTTTTCTTATTATTGTACAGTATGTACTATTATATTAACGAAATTAATATTCTTGCTTTCCAGTTAGAAGGCAAAGATTTATAAGCGATGTAAAGACAAGAGATAAGGAAAAATATTGAATTGGTATAAGAGAAGGGGATATATATTTTTTTATTAGTCATCCATTTTGTGCACATCAGTGTATACATGTCAATCCCAATCTCCCAATTCATCACACCCCCACCCCCACCCCCATTTTTGGATTGGGTTGGTTTTTTTTTTAATATTGAGCTGCATGAGCTGTTTATATATTTTGGAGATTAATCCTTTGTCTGTTGATTTGATTTGAAAATCTTTTCTCCCATTCTGAGGGTTGTCTTTTCTTCTTGTTTATGGTTTCCTTTGCTGTGCAAACGCTTTGAAGTTTCATTAGGTCCCATTTGTTTATTTTTGTTTTTATTTCCGTTACTCTAGGAGGTGGATCAAAAAAGATCTTGCTGTGATTTATGTCAAAGAGTGTCCTTCCTATGTTTTCCTCTAAGAGTTTCATAGTGTCCGGTCTTATATTTAGGTCTCTAATCCATTTTGAGTTTATTTTTGCGTATGGTGTTAGGGAGTGTTCTAATTTCGTTCTTTTACATGTAGCTGTCCAGTTTTCCCAGTACCACTTATTGAAGAGACTGTCATTTCTCCATTGTATATCTTTGCCTACTTTGTCATAGATTAGTTGACCATAGGTGCGTGGGTTTATCTCTGGGCTTTCTATGTTGTTCCATTGATCTATATTTCTGTTTTTGTGCCAGTACCATATTGTCTTGATGACTGTAGCTTTGTAGTATAGTCTGAAGTCAGGGAGTCTGATTCCTCAAGCTCTGCTCTTTTCCCTCATGAGTGCTTTGGCTATTCAGGGTCTTTTGTCTCTCCAAACAAATTTTAAGGATTTTTGTTCTAATTCTGTTAAAAAATGCCATTGGTAATTTGATAAGGATTGCATTGAATCTGTAGATTGCTTTGGGTAGTATAGTCATTTTCAAAATATTGATTCTTCCAATCCAGGAACATGGTATATATCTCCATCTGTTGGTATCATATTTAATTTCTTTCATTAGTGTCTTATAGTTTTCTGCATACAGGTCATTTGTTTCCTTAGGTAGGTTTATTCCTAGGTATTTTATTCTTTTTGTTGCCATGGTAAATGGGAGTGTTTCCTTAATTTCTTTCAGATTTTTCATCATTAGTATATAGGAATGCAAGAGATTTCTATGCATTAATTTTGTATTCTGCAACTTTACCAAATTCATTGATTAGCTCTAGTAGTTTTTTGGTACCATCTTTAGGATTCTCTATATATAGTATCATGTCATCTGCAAACAGTGACACTTTTATTTCTTCTTTTCCAATTTGTATTCCTTTTATTCCTTTTTCTTCTCTGATTGCCATGACTAGGACTTCCAAAACTATGCTGAATAATAGTGGTGAGAGTTGACATCCTTGTCTTGTTCCTGATCTTAGAGGAAATGCTTTCAGTTTTTCACCATTGAGAATGATGTTAGCTGTGGGTTTGTCATATATGGCCTTTATTATATTGAAGTAGGTTCCCTCTATGCCCACTTTCTGGAGAGTTTTTTAATCATAAATGGGTGTTGAGTTTTGTCAAAAGATTTTTCTGCATCTATTGAGATGATCATATGGTTTTCCTTCTTCAGTTTGTTAATATGGTGTATCATATTGATTGATTTGCGTATATTGAAGAATCCTTGAATCCTTGGGATAAATCCCACTTGATCATGGTGTATGATCCTTTTAATGTGTTGTTGGATTCTGTTTGCTAGTATTTTGTTCAGAATTTTTGCGTCTATATTCATCAGTGATATTGGTCTGTAATATTCTTTTTTTTGTAGTATCTTTGTCTTGTTTTGGTATCAGGGCGATGGTGGCCTCGTAGAATGAGTTTGGGAGTGTTCCTTTCTCTGCAGTTTTTTAGAAGAGTTTGAGAAGGATGGGTGTTAGCTCTTCTTTAAATGTTTGATAGAATTCACCTGTGAAGCCACCTGGTCCTGGACTTTTGTTTGTTGGAAGATTTTTAATCACAGTTTCAATTTCATTACTTGTGATTGGTCTGTTCATATTTTTTATTTCTTCCTGGTTCAGTCTTGGAAGGTTATACCTTTCTAAGAATTTGTCCATTTCTTCCAGGTTGTCCATTTTATTGGCAAAGAGTTGCTTGTAGTAGTCTCTTAGGATGCTTGGTATTTCTGCGGTGTCTGTTTTAACTTCTCTTTCGTTTCTACTTTTATTGATTTGAGTCCTCTCCGTTTCTTGATGAGTCTGGCTAATGGTTTCTCAATTTTGTTTATCTTCTGAAATAACCAGCTTTTAGTTTTATTGATCTTTGCTATTCTTTTCTATTTTTTTTTATTTCTGCTCTGATCTTTATGATTTCTTTCCTTCTGTTAACTTTGGGTTTTGTTTGTTCTTCTTTCTCTAGTTCCTTTAGGTGTAACGTTAGATTGTTTATTTGAGATATTTCTTGTTACTTGAGGTAGGCTTGTATAGTTATAAACGTCCCTCTTAGAACTGCTTTTGCTGCATCCCATAGGTTTTGGATCATCGTGTTTTCATTGTCATTTGTCTCTAGGTATTTTTTGATTTCCTCTTTGATTTCTTCAGTGATCTCTTGGTTATTTAGTAATGTATTGTTTAGCCTCCATGTGTTTGTGTTTTTTACGTTTTTTTCCCTGTAATTTATTTCTAATCTCATAGCGTTGTGGTCAGAAAAGATGCTTGATATGATTTCAATTTTCTTAAATTTACTGAGGCTTGATTTGTGACCCAAGATGTGGTCTATCCTGGAGAATGTTCTGTGTGCGCTTGGAGGAAAGTGTAATCTGCTGTTTTTGGATGGAATGTCCTATAAATATCAATTAAATCTATGTGGTCTATTGTGTCATTTAAAGCTTGTGTTTCCTTACTAATTTTCTGTTTGGATGATCTGTCCATTGGTGTAAGTGAGGTGTTAAAGTCCCCCACTATTATCGTGTTACTGTCGATTTCCTCTTTTATAGCTGTTAGCAGTTGCCTTATGTATTGAGGTGCTCCTATGTTGGGTGCATATATATTTATAACTGTTATATCTTCTTCTTGGATTGATCCCTTGATCATTATGTAGTGTCCATCCTTGTCTCTTGTAACATTCTTTATTTTAAAGTCTATTTTATCTGATATGAGTATTGCTACTCCAGCTTTCTTTTGATTTCATTTGCATGGAATATCTTTTTCCATCCCCTCACTTTCAGTCTATATGTGTCCCTAGTTCTGAAGTGGGTCTCTTGTAGACAGCATATACATGGGTCTTGTTTCTGTACGTATTCAGCAAGCCTGTTTCTGTTGGTTGGAGCATTTAATCCATTCACATTTAAGGTAATTATCGATATGTATGTTCCTGTTACCATTTTCTTAATTGTTTTGGGTTTGGTTTTGTAGGTCCTTTTCTTCTTTTGTGTTTCCCACTTAGAGAAGTTCCTGTAGCATTTGTTGTAGAGTTGGTTTGGTGGTGCTGAATTCTCTTAGCTTTTGCTTGTCTGTAAAGCTTTTGATTTCCCATTGAATCTGAATAAGATCCTTGTCAGGTAGAGTAATCTTGGTTTTAGGTTTTTCCCTTTCATCACTTTAAGTATATCCTGCCACTCCCTTCTGGCTTGTAGAATTTCTGCTGAAGAATCAGCTGTTAACCTTATGGGAGTTCCCTTGTATGTTATTTGTCTATTTTCCCTTGCTGCTTTCAATAATTTTTCTTTGTCTTTAATTTTTGCCAATTTGATTACTATGTCTCCGTGTGTTTCTCCTTGGGTTTATCCTGTATGGGACTCTGTGCACTTCCCGCACTTGCGTGGCTATTTCCTTTCCTATGTTAGGGAAATTTTCGACTATAATATCTTCAAATATTTTCTCGGGTCCTTTCTCTCTCTCTTCTTCTGGGACCCCTATAATGTGAATGTTGTTGCCTTTTAATGTTGTCCCAGAGGTCTCTTAGGCTGTCTTAATATCTTTTCATTCTTTTTTCTTTTTTCTGTTCTACAGCAGTGAATTCCACCATTCTGTCATCCAGGTCACTTATCTGTTCTTCTGCCTCAGTTATTCTACTATTGATTCCTTCTAGTGTTTTTTTCATTTCAGTTATTGTATTGTTTATCTCTGTTTGTTTGTTCTTTAATTCTTCTAGGTCTTTGTTAAACATTTCTTGCATCTTCTCAATCTTTGCCTCCATTCTTTTTCCAAGGTCCTGGATCATCTTCACTATCATTATTCTGAATTCTTTTTCTGGAAGATTGCCTATCTCCACTTCATTTAGTTGTTTTTCTGGGGTTTTATCTTGTTCTTTCATCTGGTACATAGCTCTCTGCCTTTTCATCTTGTCTATCCTTCTGTGAATGTGGTATTTGTTCCACAGGCTGCAGGATTCTAGTTCTTCTTGCTTCTGCTGTCTGCCCTCTGGTGGATGAGGCTATCTAAGAGGCTTGTGCAAGTTTCCTGATGGGAGGGACTGGTGGTTGGTAGAGGTGGGTGTTGCTCTGGTGAGCAGAGCTCAGTAAAACTTTAATATGCTTGTCTGCTGATGGGTGGGGCTGCATTCCCTCCCTGTTGGTTGTTTGGCCTGAGTCAACCCAACACTGGAGCCTACCTGGGCTCTTTGGTGGGGCTAATGGCAGACTCTGGGAGGGCTCATGCCAAGGAGTACTTCCTAGAACTTCCACTGCCAGTGTTCCTGTCCTCACGGTGAGACAGAGCCACACGCCGCCTCTGCAGGAGACCCTCCAACACCAGCAGGTAGGTCTGGTTCAGTCTCATATGGGGTCACTGCTCCTTCCCCTATGTCCCAATGCACACACTACTTTGTGTGTGCCCTCCAAGAGTGGAGTCTCTGTTTTCCCCCAGTTCTGTCGAAGTCCTGCAATCAAATCCTGCTAGCCTTCAAAGTCTGATTCTTTAGGAATTCCTCCATGGGCAGAAGACAAGTCATTTTTCTTGGAGGACTTATTCAGCCCATGTAGGTGACAAGTGCTTGTTCCATAGCTGCAGTGCTAGTGGTACCAGTGACATAGGTGGTGGCAGAAGGTTCTTGTTACTCTTAAGGAGAAAGAATGGGGGTGGGGTGGGGTATGAAGGAGAAACAGCTCTTATATTCCTTTAGCTGGTTCACTGTCATCTGAAGCATGTTACTTCTTGCTGTCCACTAGCTCACATTAAAGATGTGGATAAAAACCCTTAGAAATCAGAGAGAGACTACACTGTGCCTGTTTAAAATATCCCCTTATCGTATACTATGAACTAAAGTATATGGGATTTGGTTAACACATACTGTAATACTCAGGTATTTGTCCCAAACCTTCTGGAGTGAGGTTGATCTTGCTACTTCATTCCCTCGAATCAAGTCTGGTGACTTAGGTAGTCCTCAGTTCCAAGGCTCTCAGAGGTGTTGTGATATTATTAAAAATATACCTGATCTTTGTCTCTGGTTCCTGGTAGAGAGTTTCGAAAACCTTAGAATTTCCTGAGTGATAGAAAGAAGTCTCTAATGAGGTATTAATGGTGGGACTCTTAGGTAGCTTCAGAATGGGACTGATCACCAAAAAGACCAAGCACATGATTAGAGGATTGGGACTTCAGCTGTCCAAACTCCTGGGAGGGGAAGGAGGCTGGATATTGAGTTCAATCACATGGTCAGTGGTTTAGTCCATTGACCATGCCTACATAATGAGACTCCCCCCAAAACTCTGGACACCAAAGCTCAGTGTAGCTTCCTGATTAGTAGCACAATGATGAGGGTGACATGCCCTGGCCTCCCAGAGAGAGGGCATGAAAGCTTTGTGCTCCTTTCTAGACCATGCCCTATGGGTATCCTTTAAAATGAAACTGTAGTAGTTAAGTATAGCATTTTCCTGGATTCTCTGAGTTGTTTTAGAGAATTATTGAACCTTAGAGGGGTCATGGGAACCCTGCATTTGCAGCCAGTTGGTCAGAAGTGTGGGTAGCCTGGGGACCTCACTTTTGCCTGATGTCTGTAAAGGCAGTCTTGTGGAACAGTGAGTCCTACACCTGTGGGATCTGATGCTGAATCTGGGTGGTTAGCATCAAATTGTATTGAAGTACACCTAGTTTGGGGTGAAACAAAACAGGTAGCTCATGAAAATATTTCTTCTTTTCTAACTTTCTTTCCTCACTTCTGGCTGCATATAACTCCCTCTACATAAGCCACCCCCTACCCTCCCCGTGCACACTTCCAGGATTTGCTATTTCTTCCCAGTCTTCTTCTTTTCTTGTGTCTAAGAAATGTTGCAGTGTTGGTTATCACAGTAAAGTTTAGTGTGGCTTCTTCTTCCACACAGCTCTACAGAGAGAACTTGGCTTAAAAGAGACAACTTTGATCTCAGCAAGTGGAATGGCTCCACGAGAGGCTGGTGTGAGGTAGGCACAGCAGTGGTTGGGATAGGGTAAACTGTGGTTCTATGCATAAAAGAGGGATTTTTACAGTCTGGTTAATTTTGTCCTCAACTATTTGAAGTCAAACATGCCTTACCACCACAAGGATGATTTCTTATCCCTCCAAATAAGAAATTTATATTTCTTCTAACCTTGGCCTTATTATGTTAGGGGAGAATTTTTCCTCTCCCTGCCTGCTATGGACTGAAAGTTTGTCCCCACCCCACCCCCCAAATTAATATGTTGAAACCCTCATCCCTAATGTGATGGTATTTGGAGACAGAGCCTTTGAGAGCTAATTAGGTCATAAGGGTGGAGTCCTCATGATGGGATTAGTGCCCTTATAAGAAGAGAGAGGAGATAGCTTGCTTCCTCTCTCTTTGCTTTCTGCCATGTGAGGATACAATGAGAATGCATCAGTCCACAAACCAGAAAGTGGGCTCTCATCAGACATCAGATCTGCTGGCACTTTGATCTTGGACTTCCAGCCTCCAGAACTGTGAGAAATAAATATTTGCTGTCAAAGCCACCCAGTCTATGGTATATTTGTTATAATGGTAGCGTGAACTGACAAAGACACTGCACTTAACAGTATTTGCACCTGAAATAACAGAAAATAACGGTGTCAAGCCCAAATATCTTTTCCTTTAATATTAATTTCTACTCACTAGGGATTTAGTGTTTGTGGTAGAAGTTTTGATCCATTTATTCATGAAGACATAATAGAATTAAAATTAGACCAACCCAGTTACAGAAATACCAAAGCTATAGGTGATTAAATCCTCTTTCTTAAAAAACAAGTTTATCTGTTTCAAAATTTTATTTAGAAAATTTACTTTATTTAAAATGTGTAAATAATATGTCACATGATATAAAATTCTAGACATAGTAGATTTAAAAACAGCATAATGGAAAATATAAATATCCATTTTATTTTCCTATGTATATCTTTTGTGCATTTATTTTCTTTTCCTAGGTTTGTATTTTTCTTTATTGTCCAATCTGATTCATACTTACAGTAAAAGCATTTTAAATATCATAGACAGGTATAAGACAAAAAGTAAAAATTCCCTTCTCTCCATTTTCCTCAGATATTGGTGAATATCCTTCTAAACTTTCAATCACATGGATATATTTTTTTACATAAATGTTTTCACATTATATGTGTTGTTCTGTAACTTGCTTTTTACACTGAACACTGTCATGGAAATCTTTCATGATTGATAGTGCATTTAGAGCTAGTTCATTCTTTTAAATGGTTGTACTGTATTCCTTGATGTATAGCTATATATTTAGCTAGCTCCCTCATGATGGCTATTTAAGGTGTTTCCAACATTTTATTAATAAAAACAAAATGTTGATAGCTTATTTTGACAAATGTAGTTATTATATTAACTTACATATCGTCACACCCCTCTTCTCCTTAGGATCTGGTCACTGTACAGCTTGCCCTTTATTTTATACTTGTGTACTTGTGCTTTTGAACAACTGGTGGGTATTAGTGTTTTCCATGGATACTTGGCTTTGATTACACTGTTACTAAATGTGCTTTTGCTTTTGTCTAGTTAAAAAAATTCTGTGCCCCTAGTAATGTTCAGTAAAGAATAGATATGACTATTTTAAAGTGGTTACATTGTCTTCCAGGTTAAGTAAATATTTCAATTAGGAGAGTAAATATTTTTAAATTGGAGTGTGGATATTTCTTGTTTTGGGAGTGTGTTCCTAATGAATTGAATCTCATATTGGTGGTATTATAAGGAACGTGTAATGAATTTCTGGGTCTTAAGACTTCACCCTGTCCTAAAAGGCAAAGGAAATTTCCAAAGTTTTTATCTTAGCAATACAGCACAGTGAAATAGAGGAGGGGTGCGGTGAAGAATGGATGCTTGCTTTTGTCATTAGTTTATTAGTGAATCCCAAGATACCAGGCTTCCTGCAGCTTGTTTCAGAGGTTTTTCAAGTATACCTTTTAAAGATTAAAAAGAATTAAAGATCCCTATCTGACTACAGTTATCATTTATCTATTCAATATATAGATAATGAAGATACCGATAGGATGCTGTCATCTACTTTAATAACTGTGTTGTCCTTGATGGGTGTCCAACTGAGATAGACTGGGAATTAACTAGCTTAAGGCACTACCTCTCCTTAATTTTGTCTCAGCCCTTGGTAATACTTAGTTAAAAAGATATGAATGAGCTTTAAAATAATTTCCCTTCATAGTCTCCAATCTACCTTTAATAACAGAGTCATTCTCATCTTCCTTCATTATTCATATCAGACCTTCCAAGAGGAAACCTGCTATTACTGAATGCCAAAAGCAGCTTGTAGGAGGAGAAGTTATGCAGTGAGGGGGTAAAAAAAGCCCTGCAAAAATATTTTTTCTTCATCATTGGAAAGGGAAGAGGGAAAGTGAACAAGGGATAGAAACAAACCAATAAATACAATGTAAACAGTTTCATAGAGAGTTACTTATATTTTGGCAAGCCTCTCTATCTACTATGATCCCCAAGTTTTCTTTTCAGAGAAACTATGATGCTGATAATAGCAGTGTTTACTCAAAAGATATTAATATCCTAAGATATTTGGTAATACTTGCTCTAATATTGCTCTATCCATCCACATTATATGAAGCCACCAAGAGAAGCAGTCCCCTGCATACAGTCTTCCAGGCTGTCTTCACAGTCTTCACAGCTTAGATTCTATCTGAATGCTGCCATGGAAGATGTTGCCGGCATATACAGGAGTGTGAATATGGGCTGACTTAAAGCTCTTCTCTTAAAGGCCTTTTCCTGTGGCACTGGCAGATAGATGCACTGTCATTCGGCTGAGGAACAAGTTCCATTCCATCACGTATTTCGGGTTTGCTGGTCTGGCGCTCAGCGTATTTCTGGAATGTGTTTGAAGGCAATGGAAAGATTAGTCCAAACTTCATTCCACTGAATCCTCCCCGCTCCCCTCATGCTATTGTTTCTAGTGGCTATGTATCTTCAGACTAAAACCAAAGGTCTGGTTTATCTCAGTCCTAAAGTTACCTTTTAACTTTAGTTATTACAGGCACTAGTGCGATATTTCATAATCTAGCAAGGAGCCCCATCCACTATTTTATGTATAGGAAAGAAGCCTCTTGTAACGGGATGTCCCTACTTGAACAACAGCACCTCTCGAATTCATCCTCCATGTGTTAATGAATAATTAACTTTGCTGAATATTCAAATCAGTGAACAAAGATGATAAGCATCTCACAATAAAGTTGGTGGTTTCACACATCCTTCCCTTTAGGCCTGTAGTCTCACACACTTTGTAAATGGCGACAGGCCTGTGAAATGTCTCTCCTTTTTGGCCACTGACTGAAATATTCCTATACATTGGATTTTTCAGTTCAGTGGTTCCATGTACATTTAGCTGTACATTCCTTCCTGGGTCAAATCCAACAAAATACTGACATGTGTACATGAACCTAATTAATATTTCAGAGGGAGAAACTCCTATCATTAAAATTACAGCCAGACTAGCAGAGGGAAAAGAACTCATTTAAGAAAAAGGCTGCTTCTAATAAATGGAGTAATTAATCATTTTAATTTTTCTGTGAGAGGCTAGTAGCCTCAGGCATCTGAGGAAATTTATTTTTTTTCTGCCTCACAGAAAAATAAGTTTAAGTTAACAACAAAAACATAATTTCTTATTTTTCTCTTCTGGCTAAATTTTACTGAGTAAAACACAAGTTAATTATACAAAGAACCAATCCTTGAATTCTTGGAAGTACAGTAAATATCTGTACTTCAGAATTCAGCCCTAAGGTTTTAGATTATAAATAAAGCTGACCCTTAAACAATGTCGGGGTTAGGAGTACTGACCCTCGGCACAGCTGAAAATCTGTGTATAACTTATAGCTGGCCCTCCATATATGTGATTCCTCAGTATGCATGGTTCCATGTCCGTGGGTTCAACCAACCTTGGATTGTGTAGTACTGTAGTATTTACTACTAAAAAAATCCACATGTAAGTGGACCTGCACAGTTCAAAACCATGTTGTTGAAGGGTCAACTGTATTTTTCATTTGTTTGTTTTATACAACAAATTAAATATTTGTTTTCCATCCTGTACTGATAGCAAAAGCGTGGCTCTTAAGCAGTAAGGAGAACAAAGAGGTAGATATTTTGAGCAGAAAGAGATGTTAATGATCTCTAGTCCAACCCTCCTATTTTCCATATTAGAAAAGATTTTCTCTGAGGTTCAGAGATTTTAATCTATATTTGTAATGGCGCTAAGCATTGTTTTTCATAATACTGAATGGAGATAAAAATATGGAGGCCACAAAGGGACTTAGCACTATCTTGCTATAGGCTGGCGCCTCAGCATAGCCAGAGCTCCACAGGCTGACTGACTCTTGAACACCTCCAGGAAGCAAGCATTCAGGCCATGCATTTGGTCTGAGGACACTCAACCAAGCAGATGGATCCTCTGAACTGACCTGTAGTACTCTGTAATAGTAGCAGTAAAGCCTGTGGGGCTGTAGTAGATCTCTAGCAGTCAACTGCCCTTCTTTTGCAATCTTCTTGGCTTCTTCATCATTTTCCTGAAAAGTTTAAAAAGAAACAATGAATGAAGATTACTCCTGTGACTCACAAAGAAAGCTAATTGTGAATGTGAGGTAGGACAGACGTAGGGTTGAATGTGAACAGCAGGGAGAGATGAAACATAAAAATATAACTTAAGGGCTTCCCTGGTGGCGCCGTGGTTGAGAGTCCGCCTGCCGATGCAAGGGATACGGGTTCGTGCCCCGGTCCGGGAAGATCCCACATGCCGCGGAGTGGCTGGGCCCGTGAGCCATGGCCGCTGAGCCTGCGCGTTTGGAGCCTGTGCTCCGCAACGGGAGAGGCCACAACAGTGAGAGGCCCGCGTACGGCAAAAAAAAAAAAAAAAGTTTTGTGTATATATATATAACTTAAGAATTAGGTTATGGAAATTGACAAAGTACTTTCCTAGAAATCTCTGCTATATAGAAATAATCATACCTGTTTGGATCCCCCCTCACCCAGTGCAACAACCCACATACAGCCCCTATCATGACTATCTTGGTACTTTCCTAGCTACTCAGGAAGTCTAGGGCTCATCATCTGTTCCCCTAGTCTAACCCTCTCTGCCTGATATTAAAATACAACTAAAATAGAATGAATTAGTTTTTATAACATCTCTTAAAAGCTCCATTTAAATATGTAGTCTGAGCCAAAAAGTTGTTGTAAAATGGTACCTATGAAAGACTATATTATTGTAGTAATAAAAAATTCAGTTATTAGTACCCATAGGTTGTTCCTTCAGTACCAGGAATAGTCAGCATTCCTAATTATACTTTTAGAAAATAGCTAATATTCTATCATGCTGCCCACAGGAAAAGCCATTTGCAAGCAATTCTGACTCTTTATAAAGGGTCACAAAAATATTCTGCCTCAGGGGCACCCAGTTATTTCCATAGCCACATTGCTTCTCAGAAACAAAATAAAGTCTTACAGTGGAAGGGTAAATTTTATAATTTCACAATAAAACACAAGAACTTTTAAAACACTTTTCCTTTTTTAAAAAAAGAGTTCTTATTTTATGGGAAACTTGTGATTCTTTAAGAACTTGTTATCCAGAGAAAACCATAATTCGAAAAGATACATTCACCACAATGTTCATTGCAGCACTATTTACAATAGCCAGGACATGGAAGCAACCTAAATGTCCATTGAGAGAGGAATGGATAAAGAAGATGTGGTACATATATGCAATGGAGTATCACTCAGCCATAAAAAAGAACAAAATAATGCCATTAGCAGTGACATGGATGGACCTAGAGATTGTCATACTGAGTGAAGTAAGTCAGAGAAAGACAAATATATGATATCACTTACATGTGGAATCTAAAAAAAATGGTGCAAATGAACCTATTTACCAAACAGAAATAGAGTCACAGATATAGAAAACAAACTTATAGTTACCAAGGGGGAAAGAGTCGGGAGAGGGATAAATTGGGAGATTGGGATTGACATAAAATAGATAACTAATAAGAACATACTGTATAGCATAGGGAACTCTACTCAATACTCTGTAATGACATATATGGGAATAGAATCTAAAAAAGAGTGGATATATGTATATACGTAACTGGTTTACTTTGCTGTACAGCAGAAACTAACATAACATTGTAAATCAACTATACTCCAATAAAAATTAATTAAAAAAAGAACTTGTGCCTTTTTTTCTAACTGGGGAAAACAGAAGTGTACCATAATTGCTTTAAATGTTTTCTTGTGCATAAAGCACTTTAACCCTGGTCTTTTTAATCTGTAATTTGCATTTGGTGTGTGTAATTTGCATTTGGTATGTGTGCATGAATAAGGATACTTTAGAAAAATCTATATTCTATATAACATTGGACTTCAAGTCTTCTAAAAATCCTCAAACATACTGATAGAGGGTATTCAAAATCGTCCTGATGTTGATTCTTCAGATATTTCAAGGGAACAAAAATTTCACAAAATAACATTTCTTTTGACTAAATTATGTCAAATTAAATTGTGTTATGATGGAACTCATGTAACTAATACTGGTGAATTTGTGATTGCCTAAAGAAACTAAAATGGCAGAAAGCATACCTTGGCCCATTCAACTTTCTCTAGTAGATCGCTAAGATTTCTTTTAATTGGAACATAATGTTTCCAAGGCTTTAGTGCCATATAAAAATGTTCATAATATGGTGAATCCTGCTTCAGAACCAAACTGTCACCAAGCATGAGGTATGGATATCTATAAGCAGCCACAGTCCCGTCCACATTCACTTGATACTTGTACTAAAAGATTAAAACAAACATAAACAAAAATTTTAACAGTCATTTGTTTCACTTCTGCTTCTTGTCAACACTGTAACATTAAATATAAAGAAGTTATTTCCCAACTTTAGTATTTACAAGTTTTATATTTTATTTTGTAACACACATCTTCTCTTTGTATTAAAATCATAAGTATCATTTAACAGGTCAATTTTAAGAAATACAACACATTTAAAGATAATAAATAATTTTAGGAAATAGGACTACCTATTTCAACTATGTCTATGTAATGGGAAATTCAGATTTCTGTAACCAGGTAAGAAAACTATTTCCAAAGCTCTATATTTAGCAAAGCTTAATATTGATAACAATTTACACTTTCATTTATTTCATTTGTTCCTTATACCCATGTTAGTATAAAAAAGGAAGGCATTATTATCTCAAAGTTCAGTTTTAGAGTTCAGGAGACAGAAGCCTGGAGAAGACTAAGGACTAGTGTGATGCTGGTGACACAGTATGGACATATTTGTTGGATTAATAAACTTTGATTTACATTTAAAGTCACTTTTCATTCAATTATAATAATGTGAAGATGTTATCATCTCCCTCTCTTTTTTTTTATTAATGATAAAATTTGTTTCAGAGATCTATGAGCCCAAATCCCATGCTCTCTTCATTATATCACACTGAGAGTAACAGGATATACTAACAGATTCGGTAATTACTTTTTTCTTAAATAATTGGTACCAAGGACTTTACCAGCCAGTCAGATTTTGTCACATTGTCACACCTCTACCTCCTTTGAGCCTTATACGGTGCTCTGAAGGAGCTAGGCAGGCTCACACATGTTAGAGGCGAGAAGTGCTAAGAGATGAAAGCCCCACTGTTCGTGGCAGAGGCAGGACCGGAGGCAGGACTTGAACCCTATTTTACTAGCATAGAATTCATACTCTTTTTATTTACAAGATAATTTTATGTAAAAGACATTTATATTCCCAGTTTATTAAAAAAGAGAAAAACAGGGAAATATACCAAAACTCTAGGTTAATCCTTGTACTGTATTTTGAGTATTAAATACAGTTCTGAGCTATTTGTTAGACAAAGTTAACAACTACAACAAACAAAAAAGAAACTGCATGAGTTTCATAATTCCCTATGCCTGATAAGAAAGTGTGTGTTGGGTCACAAGATGGGAGAAATCTGCCCAACCCCAGCTATTTGGTTGACTTTTAATACAAGTTTATCACTTCATATGTATCCAGGAAGACTTAATTGCATACCTTAAAGAAGTCAAAGAAACCTATCAATTTAGCTTTTCCAAGCTCCTTTTCTTTTTCTTGGAAGAAGAAATATCCTGTAATTCCTGCATCTAGTAGCTGTGGATTATCTTTGGACAGCTGCACCAACTGGAGCCTCTCCTCTCGGCTATCTCTACCTCTAAAGAAAGCTTTCTCTGTTTTATTGATCCAGGAAGGTCCTAGAGGTTTGAGACCATAAAAAAATACAATTATGAATTTGACATTTTTATATTATGGTAAGTATAATCATCTTTAATCTACCTTTGTCATTTAAGATGCTAAAGCTCTTTTATCATCAACACATCTAAAGTAAATGTTACTTTCGAAAAATATGCTCTAATTTTATCCTTTAGTGTACTAGTGAGAGGTCACTCAAAAAGTGGAGTTTCTATTGCATGACATTAGGAATTATCCAAAATAATGCTGGATCAAGTTCAAAGCAAAAAGAGATTCCGTGACTTGGCTCACTCATCAAGGCATTAGTTTCTTCCAACTTTTGTGCTTCACAAAAAAAAAAAAAAAAAAAAAAAAGCTCTAGGCTTTTGTTCTTAGAGTGACTAGAACAAAGTAGAGAATTAAGTAACATCCACACATCTTTAATTCTTAGGTTGCTCAGAATTTTGAGCATATCACTTTTGAATACAGTGCAGAATTTTTCTAATATGTTGTTAAATGCAAATAAGTTTTGCATAACTTAACTATGTATATATATTTATATCCTCTCTTTCCTGGGAGCGAAATAATCTGGAAGAATTAATTTAACTCTCTTTCTATTATTCTAAAAAGAAGTCATTAGTTAACACCTGTCAGTGTTCTAAGGGATAAATCATAAAACATAGAAACTGTAGGGGGTCAACCTCTTTACTATTTTAGCATACTTTTCAGGAATTTACTGTTATCAAATAAAAAGTAGGTCAGTTTTCATTTCCCATTACCTTTAGAGAGTTTACAAGGAGTCTCTAGACTTGTCTACTAAATAAGTCCACTAAACTGCTCTAAACAGAAATAGAGACTTATTAAGACAAGGCAGGGATTTTTTCTACTCAGGGAGTTCGGTTTAATAAAAAGGTGTGTAGTACCATAAACCTAAGGTCATCAAATAGGAGGAAAGGAATTCAGATTGTAAAGGATCAAGAGAGGCAGAAAGAGGGAAGAGGAGAATTTCTTATGGTGCTGGAGGTTGTAATATCCAAATTATACTGTTATCACAATTCTCTTACATATGAATATAATTTTATATTTTTCAGAATTCTCTCTCATTTCATCCAGCAATATAAAGGCACTGGAGTCAGAATTAAGTTAAGTGATAGTTTTACCAAATATGTATTTTCCAATGGTATTTACAAGTGACCAACTCAAAGGAGACTCAGTTACACTAGGTTCTGGACATTACTAGCCTAATCCACATATCTTAAATTTCTGGATTAGAAGAATCCTAAACAAAAACCACTTTAGAGTTTAGAGTGCTGTTTTTCTTTTTTCCTGGCTAGAAAATAAGAACAATGGTTATTTAAATATATTCACATACTCTCTCTGATTGAACATTCCTTTCACCTTTCTTACTTCTAAGCTTTTTCTTAGAGAATGACTTTTACCTGTATTTCCTTGAATAGAGAGAAGATCATTTGTAACACCCCTCATAGCTTCAAGTGTGGAGTGGGTGATGTCATATGTTGGAAGGATAACATCTCGTGAATCCAGAGAGCCACACCATGAAATGATAGGTAAAGGGCCAGGGGTTTCATTGACTTTTCGATGCTCCAAAGGCCAATCTCCAAGATTAACATAAAATTCTAAATCTGGGAGAAGGACCTAAATAAACAAAAGAATGCTTATCAGTGCTGGGAAGACCTCAGTCTTTGGTATTAAATGCTTCATTTCTTTGGCTTTTAAAATATTTCTGATAAAACTGAAATTTGAAAATAGTAGAAGAGAGAAGGATGCCTCTCAGTCATCAGTAGTATCAGAAAATCAAGGGTGAGGATTGTACATGACAATTCACTTGAGCAGGAGTTAGCTACCTCTGTTCAGAGGTGACATTTAAAACTGTTGTGTATTATAGATATGGAAACTGTGTAGAAAGGTGTGAATGAGTGGCTTCAAGCACCTTTTCTGCCAGCTGCTTAAGTGAGAACCTACAAAGTTAGACCCAAGCCCTTGTTTTCCTTCACTATCAAGCCTTTTTATAACATCTATGTTTGTTTCTGGAATCTGCTATCCATTTCTATCTCCATGGTCAATGCCTTAGTTTAGGCCTTTTTCATCTCTTACCTAGATTGTTGCAATAGTTGTCCCTTACTAGATGTTCTGATTCTAGCCTCTCCCCACTCTAATCTGCTCTCCACATTACTGTCCAAATTTTTAAAACACAAATTAATGTTACTATCAAGCTTAACAGAAATTTAAGCCTATAGGACAAGGTCTAAACTCTCTGGCTGGAATTCAGGCCCCACTCTCTTACTCCAGCTTAGCTCTGAATCCATCTTCCATCTGCCCGTGTACCAGAAAACTTTACTTACTCTCTGAAAATGCCACCCACTTTAATACGTAATTCTCTTCACCTAGAATGCCCTTCTCCTACTTATTCACTTGGCAGTCTCCTTTCTCATCCTTCACACTCAGAGCTAATGTTACCTCCTCTATGACTCGCCTTCCTCAGACATTTTAACCCTGGGTACCTACTTTTCTTATGGGCCTATCGTGTTGTGGTACAATTACTTGTTTGTATTTACATCCCATCCTCACTTCTGAATAACAAAAACAAGTTCCACTAGAGTGAGCTGTTCAAAGACCAGAGGTGAGTCTCACTTATCGTAAGTCTCCTTTCAGTCACTGGGCAAAGAACCTGGAACAAAAGGGAAGGGCAAAGGGATATGACTATTCACCTTAGTGCTTCCCTGTTATCATTTAGTAGCTCATTAGTAAGCTCCACATCAGAAGTTCTCACTGTAGAGCAGGATTTCTCAATCTTGGCACTATTGATATTTTGGTGTGGATAATTCTTTCCTGTGGGGGCTGTCCTGTGCATTGTAGAATGATTAGCAGAATCCCTGGCCTCTACCCACCAGATGCTAGTAGCAACTCCCCAGTTGCGATAACCAAAATGTCCCTAGGCATTGACAAATTCCTTTAAGGGGCAAAATCATTCCTAGTTAAAAACCACATGAGTACAAGATACAGAAATACAGGGCAGAGTAGATTGATGGTAGCCCAGGAAGAAAGAACCGCCTTTAGGATCAGATGCCCATAATATGCTCATATGCTCATACGGTGGGCTGATGGGGAGACAGGAGGCAACTGCTATTTAAAATAAGAATTGATTGCAGCCCTACATTCCATGTGCTTGGGAACTTGTATAACTCACATCAGGAAAGCTGGCTTTTGATTTAGAAAACTACCTTGATGGTCCTTCTGGGTGAAAAAGGTAAAAAATGCCCATCCTCATCTTTTACTCTGCATAATCAGGAACAAGAAAGAACAAAAGGCAGTTTGAATTGCTCTGCTTAAGAGGAATTTATAGGAATTTGGCAAATGTGGAAAGAGGGGCTGAATAGAGGGATTGGGGGAGGAGTTGCTGGGGATGTGGAGAAGTCTTTTGAAAGACAGAAGCCCCAGTCATATTTAGTAAGAAGCCAAGACTTGAAAATCAAGGACAGCCAGTGAGAAATTCCCAGAGGCAAGGATGACTGAGAGTCTGATTAACACAGGGATGTCTATTTTTAAATGTTAGGATTTTTGTTTTGTTTTGTTTACTCTGCATTGGCACAAAATAACCTCTCTCAGTTACCCCAACATTCAATAAAGTGTGCAATGCACTTAGGATAAAACAAGGAAAATGTGTCCTCAGTTCAACTTATTCTGAGGTGACAAGAAGAAAGTGAAATCTGAATGGAAGGAGTACTCAGCAGGATTGGGGAACTTGAAGAAGTCACCTTGCAGCTGTAAATGTCTGGGAGTTCACAGAAACCTTGGGAGAGCACTATATGGCCTACTTACCTGGGATGGGGGCTCAAGCCATTTAACTTAAATATTAAAGGAAAGAGATATCCATAAAGGTGAAGAACTTATGAGCACTCAGGTGGCAGACAGATGCACACTTTCAATCCTGGAATCCATTTCCATTCTTTACCATTATTATTCTAAGAATTAAATGTTACAAATAAATAATTAAACTATTTTTAGAATCAATGAATTCATTCTCATACCTTTCTTGCCAGTGACAGCAAAATCTCATCTGAGAACATTTTGAAGTCTGTGTATTTCCCTAAAGATCTCCGGTAGATTAGGTTACTGAGAATCGTGTAATGAACAATAGCACCCCTCTCATCCCCAAACCTTTTTGGAACTTCGTTTAGCATCTGCTGGAGATTGATGCTGGGAAAAGAAGAAAAATCTTTTGCAATCTGTGGCTCCTTGGCTGGACAAGACAGAGTTTTCTGCCAGGCCTGAGGATCCTCTTCTGGACACTCACAGTACTCATGGTACACTGGTCCTAAGGAAAGCAAAACACATACAACGCCAAGTTCCATTAACATGCACTGCAACACAGGAAGTTGTTTCTGCCCCTGCTGTGAGCATGGGATGACTTCTTGGTAAATTCTAAGATTATCCAGACAGGGATAATCTGTCCTAAACAAATCAGTGGTAAAAGTAGTAATGTCAGAGTCTTGTGCTCTCACCTTCTATCCCCCTTTCATCCCACCCTAGATAACCTAGTATAGCATATGCTCTCTCCCAATATAACCTACTCTCAGTCAATTTATTGAAAAATTTATTTCTAATGAGTTATAAATGGCTGATGAGCATAAAACAACTTACGTTTTAACAAGGAAAAAGAGAATGTATTACTTTTCAGGCATGATAATGTAGTAGGGGTGGTGATTTTTTAAGACAAGATGAGGTCTCTTTCTCTGAGTCCCTAAAACTACCTCCATCAGCACATCTCAAAGAGGAAATATGAAACCTAAGGGCATCTTGCAGTGTAATTTTAAAGTGGCCAGACATAATTATAAAACTATTCTGAAGACTCATTTAAAAAAGAATTTATGCAGAATTTATATATTATTTCAAAATATATCCATATTTATTTTAATATAAAAATAATTTTTTAAAGTTATTCAATTTTCATGAGAATTTCTACTTCAGAAAAGTAATAGGGACCAATTTACCCTCCTACCTGAAACTACCAAAAAACAGATAAAATATATGAAATAACATTTTTTTTTAAGACATTGGACATCAGGCAATGGACAATGAGTTTGAGAGATGAGAAACAAATGAGGTAAACCCTACAGTTCCTAAAGCTTACTGCCTAAGGGAGTTTCTAGGTTGTGGAACATGGAGGAGGAATCCAGGTAGACCCCAGCAGTCTCACTGAGCTGAGGAGACAAGAGCTGAAAGTCCAGTGAGATCAAGGCAGCTAAAAGTTGTAGGACATACTCACTGCATGGAGAGGACTCCAGAGATCTGTACATGTTCCCTTCAAATATTTAAGGCATACTGACCAATATATATGTTTGAGGAAACTATCCAAGGCAGAGAAAGGACCATCCATAAGGATTAGAGGCAACAATACCCATTGTTCATACAGGGCTGGGAATAGTGCCTATTCATACAAGCCAGACTGGAAAGCATTCTAATTCACAGAGGTTGGATAGAGTATGCAGAGATGTATTGCCTGAGTAGTAAGGAATAATTAGCCCTAGACTAAACATGGCTCTGGGCCTGCCTAATAAATTGTAAAAGAAAATTTGAAGGATAAAACTAATTCCCAATAACTTAACTGCATCCTAGAGAAAAGCTCAAGAAAATGAGAAAGCATCAAGCAATGAAGAATACACTGGATGGAATTAATGACAAATTGGGCATTATAGAAGAAAAGATTAGTGAACTTAAAGAAATAGCAATAGAAACTATACAAAACGAAATGGAGAAAAAACATATTTTTAAATGAAAAGAGCATAATTGAGTCGTGGGATAATTTCAAGTTTAATGTATGGGTAATTAGAATTCTTGGAGGGGAGCTGGGGTAGAACAGAAAAAATATTTGAAGAAATAATGGCCAAATTTTTTCTGGATTTAATGAAAGCTATAAACCCAAAGATCCACAAACCCTAAGCACAAGAAACATGAAGAAACCTACACCAAAGCACATAATAATCAAATTGCTCAAAAAAAACTGATAAAGAGAAAACCTTTAGCAGAGGATCAAAGATATAGATGATGGAAGATTTATCATGGGAAATAATGCAAGTGAGAAGACAGTGGAACAGTATATTTCAAGTACTAAAAGAAAAAGACATCTGTCTTTCAAAAATAAAGGCAAAATAAAGACTTTTTCAGATATCCAAAAGCTAGAAGAACTAATCATCAGCGTTCTCACATTAAAAGAAAAGCTAATGGGAATCCTTCAGGTAGAAGGCAAATGGTACTAGATGAAAATATGTATGTATGCAAAAGAATGAAGAGTACTAAAAATGGTAACTACCCCAGTAAACACACAAGATTTTTCTGCTTGTCATTTAAATCGCTTTAAATTACTTAGTTTTTCTCTCCCTTAAAATATCTAGTTAAATTGAGCTCCAGAAGATACATATATAATGATTACCCTGTTGCACATACTTTAAGGTTATCATAACGCATTCTGAAAGCCATGGAGTCTACTCATAAGGCTGGCTCTGGTTTATGTAATAATTACTTACCTTTCAAAATATAGGGAGACTGAGCGACATGTTCATCACCATAAAGGACCTCTATCTTCAGCCCTTCACTGACAGTTTCATACATCCTATATCGCATCAAAAATGTCCCATCATTCCTGTCCAAAGGTTTAGGGATGTGAATCCGAACTAACTCTTTAGGTGAGAGAGATTTGATTACTACTTTGAATAGTGTTTGGCCTGAAAGAAAAAAAATATATGAGTAATTCTACTATTTCATGATTATTTTGTTTTACTAATTATTGGGTAAGTGTCTTTATGCAGAAGTTATTTTTTCAGTACTATCAATGGTAAACAAAATTATTTTAGTTTGGAAGATCCTTGAGGCCAGGAACTACATTTGATTTATGTCTCAAAACCAAGGATCTGATTCAACATTTGATTCCTTAGTCATTCAATAAGATTGATTGAGTGAACAAAATCATTGAATAAAATAATTCTTAAAAAAACAAGGAAGAGATTAATTTTTTGCCTATTTGATCTTTTCTCCTTTGGGTAGGTTTAAAAGCCCAGGTAGTTAAAAATCCATAAACTTTTAGGATGACATAGCTCTAAGGCAATCTAACTTACTCCTTATAAAGTATGCACAAGCTTTCTTTGTAAACCATTTTAATACCTAATAAACCTCAATTGTGAAGAAATTTCCTTTTTATTAACCCAAATTTCAAGCTATACTCCAAGCCCATTTCCTTAAGTAGAGAGAGATTATAGCTAGTTACTAGACTCTGCACAAATGCAACACACTCATACGTACACACAAACTCACATACCTTTGTAAATACTAGAGTTTACTTCTCTAAATTTGTTTCCTCAAGTTGAAATGAAACAGTTATACTAGGATGATCTACTAGGATGATCTAACAACCTTTTCAAACCCAGAATTCTTTGGGTTTTCTTTTCCAGGATAGACAATACCTACTTAGCAAACTTTCCCTTCTCTTTTTGCAGTATATTAGCTGACTTTTCAGGCTTTGAAACAATACTGTTGCAGGAATAAATGTTGGGACTTCTTTCTTCAGAGAGTACAGTGGACATACCTGCACTCAGTACAGATCTGATCCTCAGGCGCTTTAAGAATAAAGATCAGTTAATGTCTTAACCACAGTCAATCACCTATCAAAGCAATTGTTAAAAAAAAGGTGGTGAATCCTCTGAAATACACAGTCCTAGTACACAATAATTTGTGATCAAATAGTCTTTCATCTCACACTATCATATTTCATAATATTCAAATATTAAGCATATTTTTTGTTTTTTAAAATTAATTTTTATTGGAATATAGTTGCTTTATTTTTTAATTTTATTGTATTAAGCATATTTAACATATATTTTTGAAATTACTAAAGAAAAAAGTTTGTTCCTCCTATTCTTAGTTTCTAAATCTAGTGAGTGATGTTTCTACTTTTTTTGATCTTCAAGGGTTTCATTTTTTCTTGTGGGTCAGAAAAAAATGTTTCTCAGTCTCTTCAATTTAGTAATAGTAATGTAGTATCTGACATATTGCTACTACATAATTAAGTACCAAACACATGCATTTTAGGATTCTTGAAAGAAGTGTGATAAAGTTATGAAAGACAACTGCTAAAAAAAATGAACTATAACAGATAAATGTAAGGGCTTTATTAAAAAAAAGAGTAATAACTTAATGTGAAATTATTATAAATGTTGGCCAATTACCTGAAATGCTTAATGAAACATGTAAGTTGCTTTACGTTATTTCCTGCTTAAGTTTCAGAAAGGCAATGTGGTATGGTAGACTGAAAATCAGGAAGTCAGAGCCTGGAGACTAAAAAGCCACCATTCTCTCCCCAGACTGGAAACAGGACAGAAAAGTCTTATCTCCTATCAAATAGTGCTATTCTCCGTAAGTTTATGATTTTTAAATAAACAAAACAGATATAAGACAAGCATATTAATGACTATGTGATATTTTGGAAGGAGCTGGATTTACAAAAGAAAACTATCTCCAAAACACTTCATTATTTTTAAATTGATCACACTAAAATAGAAATAAGCAATTCCAACATCATAAAAGAGAAAATGAGAAGAATGCCATTTCAAATTGCTTCAGACAGAAGGAACGTGAATTCTCATTTGCCCTGGGGGCTAATATAATGGAACAGAATCAAGCTCAGCTTGAGCTTTTCTATTCCACAGATCCACACTTGTTTAGGAAAGATAGCTAATTGAATGAGAATGCAGTGACTAAAGGAGACAAAAGGAGGTTGGCAGTATCAAAGCCTTACATCATTAGAATCAGAAATTTTGCAGACTTTTGATATGGAAAGAACACATTTTTTAAAAATTCACTTACTTAGACAGGGGGACTGGGCCAGTCCCTGAGCTTGAGATTATCATATGCATTTTCTTATTTATTTCCTCCAAGAACTTGTGAGGAAGGTATTTGCCACCCCATTTTACAGATCAGGAAGCCAAGGCTCCCTTGAAGAATTTAAGTATATACCTTGCCCAAGGTCTCATACCTATGAGTAGCAGAGCCAAAATTTGCACACAGCTTGAATCTTTCTTCTTTCAAAGCCCATTCTGAATCCAACTTGTCACATTGAGTAATGTTAACATACAGGTTCCCAAAATTCATAGTTGGAGAAATAACCTCTGACATTCCTGGTACAATGGAGTCAGCACCTCCCTTGTTGTTTAGGAATTTTATTAAGGCTCTCTACAGCTGCAACAAAAGTGTTGACTCCATCTGGCCAAGGGAACAGAGTCCCTGAAGGCCAACTTGTTACACCTTGAGGCTAAATGGAAATCCTCCCAAATGTCTGGCTGCCTGCTTACCATGCATACTCTATAGGATCTTAGTGAAAACTGGTTCACAGTGATCATATTACCAGTGATTTGATAAAAGGGAAAGACCATTGAACTAGATATTGAAAGGGTTGGGTATCTGGTTTTGACTCTGATCCTTATCCACTGTAGGGCCACAGGAAAGACATTTATTTTCACTAACCTGGTTTCTTATAGAAAAAGTGAACGGAATAGTATCTACCCTTCCTACCTCACAGGATGCTTAAGGAGAGCAAATTAAACACGACACAGTTAAAACACTGAAGTGCTACACAGCTAGGAGGTAAGATAAGTTTATGAAGATATCATTACTGATGAAGGTAGAGGATGACTGAGGAGAAAATGAGTACTTGTATCCTGCCATCCTGACATACTCCAACCACCCTCTCTCCACCCCTTCTTTCTTTTCTTCTACAATATTTACTGAGCAACTTTGCCGGGTATTATGTTAGATGCTGGGAATATAACAGTGGCAACAGGTTCTGCCTACATTCATAATAGAAGGAAATAATCTAAGTCAGACATTAGTGAAAATAAAGATATAAATTGGTTTTTTTCCTCATTCAAGGTCACAAGGGATTGAGTAGGATAGTCAAAATCAAGGGATTGAGTAGGAAAGTCAAATAGTTAGCATAGAAACCCCATTAGGGAATTGTAGATAGAGAGGGAAATTTAGGGGGCTTTGGGAGACCACAGTAAGATTAATGATCACTCAAGAAAGTAATGGGAGGGACTTTCCTGGTGGCGCAGTGGTTGAGGGTCCGCCTGCCGATGCAGGGGACGTGGGTTCGTGTCCCGGTCCGGGAGGATCCCACGTGCCGCGGAGTGGACGGGCCCGTGAGCCATGGCCGCTGGGCCTGTGCGTCCGGAGCCTGTGCTCCGCAGCGGGAGAGGCCACAGCAGCGAGAGGCCCGCGTACCGCAAAAAAAAATATCACTCAAGAAAGTAATGGGAAAATCCTGAAACAATGTGGGCTTGCTTGACTCATAAAGCAGAACAAGTTGCTTAGCATCAAAGCCAGATTGGCTTGCTTAACAACAAAATCAAGCTAACTTGATTAGCAACAAAATCATGCAACAGAAGCACGAGACATGCCCCAAAACAATAGTAGCATGAGACCTACATCCTGCCTAGTGAGTTCAGTAAGTTAATGACCCCCAAAACATGCTTTTTGTCTGATGCCCTAAAAACAACAAAACAATAGTGGAGAATAAGGCCTACAACCTGCCTAGTGGTGTCATCAAGTTAATGACCCCCAGCACATGCTCTGTGCACACACAAAAAAACAATCATTTATGGAAATGTGACATCTACCCAAGAGAGACAAAGGTCTTCTCCCCGTCCCCTGTGTACCTTTGATTATAAAACTGTAACCCACTAAGCACTCAGGGGAGAGCAACTTGCCTGCCCACTTGTAAGCCTCACAAGTGTTCTATTCTAATTAATCACTTCTTATCTATCACTTTGCCTTTGCTGAATTCTTTCTGTGTTGAGACATAAAGGACCAGCCTCCTTGGAGCCCCCCTGAAACGACACCTATCAGTTTCAAAAGGGCATGGACATTTTTCATAAATGATATATTTTTTAAAAATTACATTTTCTAACTGTTGAAACTCATTTTTGCACATTAGATTTGTAAATGTTTAAGACTTTTCATATGTTGGGAAAATTACTTTCCAGAAACATTTGACCAATTGTGCTCCCACCAGCGGAGGATAAAGGTCATTGTCTGAGAGTATCTCATTAGCAGCTTTGAGTATTACCACTTAAAATTTTTTTGCCATTATTTTTAGATTAAAAAATGGAATTTTATTTGAATTTATAGTTCTTTCATTAAAAGTAAGATTAACAGTATTTCCTTTTGGATCATGTAACTTTCCTTTTTCATGTATAAATTAATTTTTTCCTTAGTTTTCCATCTTCTTTTCTTTCTAAAGTCGTCCCCCATTTATAACATTATAAAATTAATTTTAGAAAACTATAAAGAAGAAAATACACCCCATGGTGAAAGACTGAATCTGGGTTTAAGAATCTTTTTATCTGATCCTTAGGGCCATGGAGAGTCTTTCTAAAACTGAAAAAAAAAGTACTCAGTTTTCCACCGCCAGCGGAAGGGGCACTGGGTATTCTGATTGTCTCTTTGTTGATAAAACAGGGTGCCAGTTAGCAAGACATAATTTAGACATAAATTATCAAATCTTGACTGGCAACAACTTGAAACTAGCGGGACAAGTTGTAAGACGTTGCAAAGGTAAGATATTAAAGAGAACGTGGGAGGATGACTGGGCAGAAGGGATTCAGGACGATATCCACCCTCGGTAGAGGTAAAACCTAATGCGTTGAGTTTCGCTAATTCCTGCAATCTGCTTTCAAGAACTCAAAACTCTAAGAAAATAACCTAGTCTGCAAAACTGCCTCCTTTCTGCCTACTGCTGTGATATTTCCTTTGTGTAGGAGGGAGCTGTTTCAAACCCATTAGGCCTAAGCAGTGTAACCCCATCCGATTCTTGGGCTTGATGACTCAACACGTGAAGGCACTCCCTGCAAGCTGTGACAGATCAGACAACTAGTCAGCGGTGGAAAGACCATCTCCAACTTGAGACTCACACTGCATTCATTAACACCCTGGGTGCCATCCATTCGGAATGTCAGTCCTTGCACGTTAACTAAGGAAGGGCCCTCGGAGTTCATTTATTCATTCAGCAGACTCTTGTTGCAACTGCCTCCCGCCTTCGGGTCCAGGGAACGGGGAGAGAAGAGGAAGTGACCGGACTCGGGGGAAGGACGCCACGCCGGTGGCGGGCGGATTCCCGAGAGGCACGGTCGCGGCGGGGACGCGCGGCGGGGACGGAGGGGAGCGGGCAGCTGAGCGAGGGAGGCCCGCGGCCGAACGCTACCTGGGGGCGAGCGAGTGAGGTTTTGGCCCTCCGAGTTGACGGCCTGCAGGTAGAAATAGCGGACGGGCAAAACGACGCCCGCCCGCAGCCCGGGCCCCCACACCAGGCTCTGCGGCGCGCTGACCGGAGCCTCGGGGGCCTCCGCGGCCACGAGCAGGGCGAGCTGCAGCAGTAGCAGCGGAACCAGCGGGAGGCGGCGCATGGTCTCCGGGCCGCTGCGGTCCAGCTCGGCTGCGGCGGGGAGGGGACGGGAGCGCGGCGGGCCGGAGCTCGGCCCACCCCGGGGCGGGCTGTGCGCCGCCGCCCGCCGTCCCCCCTCCGGCCCCCTTCCGGCCGGAACGCGAGGGCGCGCCACAGGCTACTGCGTCGGGCGCTGCCGGGGGTCCGCGATGGACTCGTCACTTCCCCCACCGCCCTCCCGCCCCCCAGCCGCGCAGGGTTGAGGACCAGGGTCGAGAGGCGGACACTGAGACCAGGGTGCTTGAGGCTGCACCCGGCCCCCACCTCTGGTTGCTGGAGTTTGGCACCTGTTTAGTGGAAACCGTGTTTTGAAGGACGCAAACACAGTGGTGATTGCTAGGGGACTAGAGAAAAGGCCCAGCGGCGAACAGCTTTGAAGAGTTTAGGGAAATGCCTTCAAACAAGGAATTTCACTGGGTTTACGAGACGCTGAGCAAATATCACTCCCCTGATCCCCTACAAGGCCAAATCTCCCAGCCCTTTTGTTCACATCAGCACCAAATTTTATTACCTATCTCTTGTTTGTTTTCTGCTCAGCAGTCTCCCTCACTGGACTGTGACTCTCTCCGTTCTCCCTAATCCCCTAACCCTAGCTTCCCTTCTTTCAACAAGTGTTTGCTGAGCATCCACTGAGTTTGGGCCAAGCCTCAAGCCAGGAGCCAGGAGCTGGGCACTGGAGTAGCAGAAGTCACGGTTGAGGCTGGTGGGTGAGCGTCACCTCAAAGTCAGAAGCTGCTGTCCCCTGTAATTGATGAGGAATGATTGGTCTTGATTACTCCTCAGATGCTGAAAGTTGGATCTGGGAAGAGACTGGCAAGGGCCCTATTAGCGGGAAGCCACTGTCTGCCTCTCTTTTTGGACCATCTTATCTATATTAGTTAATTATTTTTCCTTCTTTTATCTGTTTATGGTTTTAATCTATTCAAAGAAAATAAAAGTTCTTCGCAGGCTGGGTGAGCCAGGGAAAATTCACGTACCAGTATGGACACAGGATTTCTTTCTTTTTTAAAAATTTATTTATTTATTTATTTATGGCTGCGTTGGGTCTTCATTGCTGCACGCAGGCTTTCTCTAGTTGTGGCGAGCGGGGGCTACTCTTCGTTGCAGTGCGCGGGCTTCTCATTGTAGTGACTTCTCTTGTTGTGGAGCATGGGCTCCAGGCACGCAGGCTTCAGTAGTTGCAGCACACAGGCTCAGTAGTTGTTGCTGCTACGAACCCGTGTCCCCTGCATCGGCAGGCGGACTCCCAACCACTGTGCCACCAGGGAAGCCCGGCAGTGGATTCTTAACCACTGCACCACCAGGGAAGTCCCTGGAACAGAGACTGCATCCTCCTGATAATTTCTTAATCCAGAGTCGCCAAAATCAGGCCCTTGGGCTGCTCAGCATTCCCGCTATGACCAAGGTTTACCAGGGCAAAATCTTTACCATATTTTCCCCACTTCTCTTGACCTATTTTAATAATACTGAGCAGAGTTTGTAGATAGTGTTCTTTGTACTTCGGAAAAATTTTTAGAAACCAATAGTAAAGCACTGATAAATGGCAGGGCTAAAGTGTAGCATTACTTTCACTGCTAAATTTTATTTTCTGGGAGTGTCTGCATACTTTAAATTGAAAAATTTGCTCTGCTCTAGCTATCACTTAAAAGGTTGTTTGGAACACATTGTGTTTGCATTCTTTCAAAATAAATACTAAATTTTTTATTCAGAGAAGTAATCTGAGGTTTAGCTGGTACTGGATGATAGTAGAATATGGCCTAATAACATTCCATCCAAAAACAACAGAATACAGTTTCTTCTCAAGTGCTCATGGAACATTCTCCAGGATAGATCATATCTTGGGTCACAAATCAAGCCTTGGTAAATTAGAGAAAATTGAAATCATATCAAGTATCTTTTCTGACCACAACGCTATGAGACTAGATATCAATTACAGGAAAAAATCTGTAAAAAATACAAACACATGGAAGCTAAACAACACAGTACTAAATAGCCAAGAGATCACTGAAGAAATCAAAGAGGAAATCAGAAAATACCTAGAAACAAATGACAATGAAAATACGATGACCCAAAACCTATGGGTTGCAGCAAAAGCAGTTCTAAGAGGGAAGTTTATAGCAATACAATCCTACCTTAAGAAACAAGAGACATCTCAAATAAACAACCTAAACTTACACCCAAAGCAATTAGAGAAAGAAGAACAAAAAACCCCAAAGTTAGCAGAAGGAAAGAAATCATAAAGATCAGAGCAGAAATAAATGAAAAAGAAATGAAGGAAACAATAGCAAATTTCAATAAAACTAAAAGCTGTTTCTTTGAGAGGATAAAAAAAAATTGATAAACCATTAGCCAGACTCATCAAGAAAAAAAGGGAGAAGACTCAAATCAATAGAATTAGAAATGAAAAAGGAGAAGTAACAGCTGACACTGTAGAAATACAAAGGATCATGAGAAATTACTACAAGCAACTCTATGCCAATAAAATAGACAACCTGGAAGAAATGGACAAATTCTTAGAAAAGCACAACGTAATGAGACTGAAGCAGGAAGAAATAGAAAATATAAACAGACCAATCACAAGCACTGAAATTGAGACTGATTAAAATTCTTCCAACAAAAACCCAGGACCAGATGGCTTCACAGGGGAATTCTGTCAAATATTTAGAGAAGAGCTAACACCTATCCTTCTCACACTCTTCCAAAATATAGCAGAGGGAGGAACACTCCCAAACTCATTCTACAAGACCACCATCACCCTGATACCAAAACCAGACAAAAATGTCACAAGTAAAGAAAACTACAGGCCAATATCACTGATGAACATAGATGCAAAAATCCTCAACAAAATATTAGCAAACAGAATCCAACAGTACATTAAAAGGATCATACAACACGATCGAGTGGGGTTTATCCCAGGAATGCAAGGATTCTTCAATATACGCAAATCAATCAAATTAACAAATTGAAGGATAAAAACCGTATGATCATCTCAATAGATGCAGAAAAAGCTTTTGACGAAATGCAGCACCGATTTATGGTAAAAATCCTCCAGAAAGTAGGCATAGAGGGAACCTACCTCAACATAATAAAGGCCATATATGACAAACCTACAGCCAACATCGTTCTCAATGGTGAAAAACTGAAACTGTTTCCTCTAAGATCAGGAACAAGACAAGGTTGTCCACTCTCACCGCTATTAGTCAACATAGTTTTGGAAGTTTTAGCCACAGCAATCAGAGAAGAAGAAGAAATATAAGAAATCCAAATCGGAAAAGAGGTAAAGCTGTCAGTTTGCAGATGACATGATACTATACAAAGAGAATCCTAAAAATGCTCCCCGAAAACTACTGCAGCTAATCAATGAATTTGATAAAGTTGCAGGATACAAAATTAATGCACAGAAATCTCTTACATTCCTATACACTAATGATGAAAAATCTGAAAGAGAAATTAAGGAAACACTCCCATTTACCATTGCAACAAAAAGAATAAAATACCCAGCAGTAAACCTACCTAAGGAGACAAAACTATAGACTATAGAAACTATAGAAAACTATAAGACACTGATGAAAGAAATTAAAGATGATACAGATGGAGAGATATACCATGTTCTTGGATTGGAAGAATCAACATTATGAAAATGACTATACTACACAAAGCAATCTACAGATTCAATGCAATCCCTATCAAACTACCAATGGCATTTTTCACAGAACTAGAACAAAACATTTCACAATTTGTGTGGAAATACAAAAGACCCTGAGTAGCCAAAGCAATATTGAGAAAGAAAAATCGAGCTGGAGGAATCAGGCTCCTGACTTCAGGCTGTACTACAAAGCTACAGTAATCAAGACAGTATGGTACTGGCACAAAAACAGAAATATAGATCAATGGAACAGGATAGAAAGCCCAGAGATAAACCCATGCACATATGTCACCTTATTTTTGATAAAGGAGGGAAGAATATACAATGGAGAAAAGACAGCCTCTTCAATAAGTGGTGCTGGGAAAACTAGACAGCTACATGTAAAATGATGAAATTAGAACACTCCCTAACACTATACACAAAAATAAACTCAAAATGGATTAGACACCTAAATGTAAGACAGGACACTATAAAACTCTTAGAGGAAAACATAGGAAGGACATTCTTTGACATAAATCACAGCAAGATCCTTTTTGACCCACCTCCTAGAGAAATGGAAATAAAAGCAAAAATAAACAAATGGGACCTAATGAAACTTAAAAGCTTTTGCGCAGCAAAGGAAACCATAAACAAATGAAAAGACAACCCTCAGAATGGGAGAAAATATTTGCAAATGAAGCAACTGACAAAGGATTAATCTCCAAAATTTACAAGCATCTCATGCAGCTCGATATCAAAAAAACAAGCAACCCAATCCAAAAATGGGCAGAAGACCTAAATAGATATTTCTACAAAGATGATATACAGATTGGCAACAAACACATGAAAGGATGCTCAATATCACAAATCATTAGAGAAATGCAAATCAAAACTACAATGAGGTATCACCTCACACCAGTCAGAATGGCCATCATCAAAAAATCTACAAACAATAAATGCTAGAGAGGGTGTGGAGAAAACGGAACCCTCTTGCACTGTTGGTGGGAATGTAAATTGAAACAACCACTGTGGAGAACAGTATAGAGGTTCCTTAAAAAACGAAAAATAGAAGTACCATACGACCCAGCAATCCCACCACTGGGCATATACCCTGAAAAAAGCATAATTCAAAAAGACCCATGTACCACAATATTCATTGCAGTTCTATTTGCAGTAGCCAGGTATGGAAGCCACCTAAGTGTCCATCGACAGATGAATGGATAAAGAAGATGTGGCACATATATACAATGGAATATTACTCAGCCATAAATAGAAACAAAATTGAGTTATTTGTAGTGAGGTGGATGGACCTAGAGTCTGTCATACAGAGTGAAGTAAGTCAGAAAGAGAAAAACAAATACCGTATGCTAACACATATATATGGAATCTAAAAAAAAAAAATGGTTCTGAAGAACTGGCGGCAGGACAGGAATAAAGACGCAGACGTAGAGAATGGACTTGAGGACATGGAGAGGGGGAAGGGTAAGCTGGGACGAAGTGAGAGAGTGGAATGGGCATATATACATTACCAAATGTAAAATAGCTAGTTGGAAGCAGCCACATAGCACAGGTAGATCATCTTGGTGCTTTGTGACCACCTAGAAAGGTGGGATAAGGAGGGTGGGAGGGAGGTGCAAGAGGGAGGAGATATGGGGATATATGTATATGTATACCTGATTCACTTTTTTATAAAGCAGAAACACCATTGTAAAGCAATTATCCTCCAATAAAGATGTTAAAAAAATATGGCCTAATAAATTAGATAACACGTGGTAACACTATTTTTGAGAACAGATCAAGGAAGCCATATAATTGTATCTGAACACTTGTTTAGCTGTACTGAGTCTATTGCAACCTGTTTTCTTTCTCATCCTAATCCATATCTTAAAAAGTATATCTCTTCAAATCAACCAATGCCTTGACTAGATTCTTTATAATAAATATAATATCATTCACTCAACAAACATTTATTCCATGCCTACTATGTTTTACACATTATACTTTGACTTCACAGCTCCTGTGGTTTAGTGGAGAAGAAAGATGAAGAGGAAATGTAAATAGTGTTATAGGTGCTAAAACATGGGTGTCAAGAACTGTATAATGTCTGAAATTTTACCCTATTTACAAGCTAATAAGTTAGTCTGTTACTGTTTCACGGATGCTGTCAAAGGACACAAGACTCCTGGGTCAGAGACAAAGAACAATATTATTCATTGTAAAAGCAGTAACCAGAGCTTGTTTTGGTTTGTGTTGGATCCCCATATCTCTTGTTATATGCTGAAATGAGTTCCTCCATAATTCATATGTAGAGGTGTTAACCCTAGTACCTCAGAACATCACTGTATTTGGAGACAGTACCTTTAAAGAGATGATTAAGTCAAAAGCAAGTCATTAGGGTGGGCCCTAATCCAATCTAACTGGTGTCCTAGTAAGAAGAGGAAATTTGGGCACACAGAGAGACACCAGGAGTTCTTGGTTACAGGAGACAGACCATGTGAGGATGCAGTGAGAAGGTAGCCATCTGCAATCCAAGGAGAGAGGAGTCAGGAGAAATCAAATTTGATCTTGGACTTCTAGCCTCCAGAACTGTGAGAAAATAAATCTTGCCATTTAAGCCAATCAGTCTGTGGAATTTTGTTATGGTGGCCCTAGCAAATGAATACACTCTCTCCACCCACCTCCCCCCCCAACAAAAGTCCTGTGGGGACAATGCAAAAGGCCTGTCCTGGATGCCTGAAGTGAGTTGCATTACAAGAGATACACTCTAAATTCAGGGGCTTACCATTTTTAGAGTAAGGGGAATTAAGTCTGTTCCTTGTCAGTGGGGAGATGTTTTCTCATCCCTCTAGGATGCTTGCTGCAAACACACCCTGTACCTTTACACCATGGGTAAAGAATAGTCAAGAACTTACATTCTTGGCATACCCAGCAAAAATGTTCAGATATGTCCAGGGCCCATGGCAGATTGCCTCTACCAGCATAAGTACATCAGATGAGGCCCAGTTAACCCAAACTTGGGAGAACTGAGATGCTTTCTGAAAGAGATGACATCTATGCTGACTCATGAAGGTCAAATAAAAATTTGCTGCAGGAAGAGGGGGAGAAGGGCATTCCAGGCAGGACAAAAGTCATGCACAAAAGTTGAAATAAATGACACACTTCAAGAAGTTTTCTGTTCCCTTTCACATTCATCTATATATTGAGGTCCAATCTCAGACACCTAGAATTATAGTCTGTGTGTGACTCTGGAAGGTCAACATTCAATATGTATGCTTTTATGAATTGCACTGGCCCCTGGAGTCTTCACATTAAAGCTATGTAAAATTCACAGCTATTGATTATTCACTCAGTTCATCATTTTCTACCTTTTCTAGAAACTGTTCCTCTTTTTTTTTTTTTTTTTAGTATACTACACAATCCAGAGTTAACAGTGAGGCTTTGCAAAACATGACCTTAACCCATGGCCATAGTTGATTGGTCCATAGTTTAGGACCTGCCTCATACCGAACCAGTCGGAATCTTTTCCTTGGGAGTTTAAAATCAGGGTTAAGAGATTTCAAATTGTAACTATTCTCTTAAACAGAGGCAACGTAAACGTCATGTTTTTTGCATTTAGACTGAAAATGGAGGAGAAATATAGAAAACTCTCTGGGTTTTCTATACAGTGCACTATAGAGGCTTGGTACAGTTCATAAGCAGCATCTTTGCCCTTGGTTTCTGGGATATCCCTGTGTCATTATAATAAATTCATCTTTTAACATTAGAGAATTGTCTAATTTTCAATGTTATTAATAAAAACCTTACTTGGGCTTAGACAAGCTTAGATCTCATAAAAATTCATAAAAATTTATTTTTGATTATTTCAGTAATATTTATTCAGCACCCACTTTTTGTCATGCATTCTGCAAGGTGCTGGGGATATAAACTCAGTGGCTGCATTTCCATACATTACAGTTCCAAGGGTGGATTTTAGATTATGAGACAACTGGTTTAAATATTAACTTGCATTTAGAATCAGAATACAGGTGTATTTCCTCCTAAAACACACTACTTATTGGTCCAGTCTGAATCAGGCACTCATTCCTGAACCAATCAATTGTACTCAGACTCTTAGGGTCTTGTAAGAACATTGATTTTTCCACAGTGAAGATGTGGTGGTGGTGGTGGTGGTGATGGGGTGTCAGTTGGAGAATGGAATTGCCAAAGAAAAGAAGTGTCTACTGAGAAGACAATCATATCAGCAACGACTGCATACCTCCAAAGCATTTCTAGAAGTACTTCTGAGTTTACTCTAGACTGCAATGACAGCATAATCTGGAAAGGATGGATGGGATAGAAAGCATGGGCTCAGAGGGAAAATTAGTGCTAGCATTTATTAAAACACAATGTTTCCTAAAAGTTCTCAACACAAGGAAAAAAACAATCTTCTTCTACCCACCTGTTCTTTTTGTATCTGTATGAGATGATGAATGTTAATTAAACTTATTGTGACAATCATTTGGCAATATAGGTAAGTCATGTCATTATGCTGTACACTTTAAACTTATACAGTGCTGTATCTCAATTATATCTCAATACAACTGAAAAAAAAACCCACAATGTTTCACAGACTGTAGTACAAATATTAATTTTCTAAAAGAAAATAACTTATTAAATATTCTCCTGGATAGTAAATCTTTTAAAAAAATTGTCCCTCATTTTTTATCTGTATACCCACTGATAAAATATTCTAAGTGCATAAATACAATCATAATTACACACACACATAGATACCTATGTATACACATGTGTGTGTATATTTATAGTTTCTTTTTTGGAAGGGTCTTGGCTACCTCTTCTCTCTCTTTTCTGCTGTTCTTGAACATACCTTCCCACCTCACCCCCCCAGTCTGGCCACAAAACAACCAACATTAATAGCCTAGTATGTAGCCCTCCATACATACACATGCATATGCAGGTTTCTTGGTTAATGCTTTACAAAAATGAGATTTTGTATTTCTCAGTCAATAGTACCTCATGCAAATTTTTCTAAGTCAACTTGTATAGTTATACTTTATTTTTTAATGGTTTCATCATATTACATATGTGGGTGTTCATAATATATTGTCACTTCTTATTAGGTATTCACTTTATTTCTGGTTTTTGCCACAACAAACATTGTAGCAATACAAATGATTATGTGTAACTCTATGCATATTAGTGCTTTTTATTTCTATTGGAGTGGTTTCTGGGGCAAATAAATATGATTCAGCCAACATCCTGATTGTGCATCTTCCTGGTCATAACAAGGACAGAAGCTCCCATGGCAGTCCAATAATCTATGGCATGGTTTTAGGAATTGGACCTAGAATTTCAGCCTAATGTTTATCTCCTGAGCCCTACCAATGTGTTTCTGAGCAAAGTATATATGCTTTAATAAATCCTTTTCTATTTGAACCACCTAGAGAGGATTATATTGTCTACAACTAAAAATCCTAGCTGATCTAATGTATTTTAAATTTTAATAAAGGACAGTAAAAATATTTTGAATAAAATACTGCTCATATTCAAGATGATGACACTCTCCTGTCCTTGGTAGAGAGATGGCTTTGGGTTCCTTTTCTAGAAAAGATAAAAGATTAGTACAAATCTACTAATTTGTTTAGCAGGAATTAACATAGCATGTCTTACATTTCAACTGGAAAGTTCTGCTTATCTTTCATAAGTGCTACTGGGCAGTAGATGGCTCAACTCCACGGGGCTTCCTCTTCCTTCACTCTCAGAGAGAAATGCCAGACCCTCCTCATTCCTCCTCTCTTTTGCAGCCAAGTACATTGATCTCCACTTGTTGGTTGGTTGCTTTTTGGTACAAATGGAAGGAGAAGAGAGAAGGAGTCATTGTTTACTAAAACCACTCATATGGCTGATCTTATTCAATAGCCACCAGTAAGATTTATTTGAATACTTTTGTCCACCACACTCCACCCCCCATTTTCTTTTTTGTATTCTTCCTGAAACTTTCACACTTAAAAATAATCATTTGAGGATGGGAATAAAAACCAAGTCAAATAATGCATCTATTTAAATCATTTATTTCAACACAGGCATTGTTTCAAATGTGTACCTTGTCTTGTAACACATTTCATATCTAGAGAACAGGTTTGAGAACAAGTACATAAAAGAATTATTTGACAACATTTTAAACAAAAGTGCTTAAGGCTTATTACATGTTTCAGAAACACAGAAGTGCCAGTCACAAAGAGCCTCAAAGTAAAATATTCACATATCTACACTGTACATTTAAATGGGTTATTCTGAAGCATTATTACTATTATTAACAATAAACTCTTAGCAAAAAGGCCTCTTTAACCCTCTGGTATTCAATGGAGTATATTACTTTTATGGACGTGTGGATATTCCAGTTTGACACCTAGCTTTACCATAACGTAAGTGGACTTTCTTTCACCACCTCAAGTACAGGCACACATGTACCTCCTACACAAAGCAGCTTTTATTAGCCTATCATCAGCCAAAACCTTGTTAGTAGCAGTTGGAGTTTTATTAACAGCGATGTATTTACAATATAAGGGAGTAAATTATTTAGAGGGAAGTCTCTAAAAATTAAAATAATCTCATTAAGCCCTATTTTACTTTTTATTTTATTTTATTTTTTTTGCGTTACGCGGGCCTTTCACCGTTGTGGCCTCTCCCGTTGCGGAGCACAGGCTCCGGACGCGCAGACTCAGCGGCCATGGCTCACGGGCCCCGCCACTCCGCGGCATGAGGGATCTTCCCGGACCGGGGCACGAACCCACGTCCCCTGCATCGGCAGGCGAACTCTCAACCACTGCGCCACCAGGGAAGCCCCTAAGCCCTATTTTAAATGGACTTTACATGTAAAATTTATGGCCATAGAAGTCTATTATTTAAACAAGTTAATAATTTACCAGATACTTATTAGTATTGATTCCCTCATTATTTACTCCATTTATGTGACTATTTACTTTAATGATGATTATATATTTTAGAAAACGAGTTATGAGTATAAAAATGACTATTATAAATTATTATAGCTATACCAAACATGAATATTAAAAAGCAGCAGTTTGTATGTTAAAATACATAGACATTTGCTATACTTCTTTAATGAAGTGCTTTATAAAGGTATAAAATTATAGAAGGTGCTATTTTCATGAATTTTCTGTTTGCTTGACTTTTGAGCCAGACCAACAAGCAAATATTACAAATAGTGCAATGAGCATTGGCCATCAATGACCTTTGAATTCAGATGGTAGATTCTAGTACAGAGAAGCAGGGTCCCAAAGTAGTTGTTTAGCCTGACCTTAACTTACCTAATTGTTGATATAGGCTAAATTCAGTGAAAAATAAGCAAACTTCATCTCACCTTTTGTAACATACGTGTAGACTCAGAATATTTACCGAAATAGATTGGTAAATAATCATTTAAAAAACCAAGAATCTTAATATTAAAATATTAACTTCGAATATTTTAAAATTAAATAGAAAACATAGGTCATGGTTTATGAATTTTATTTAAATTATCAGATAAATAGAAAAAGGAAGGTAGAATTTACAAACATACATGAAACAAAGAATAAACTGTTATTTATTCTTCACCATACAAATTTAAATGGAAACGTTTAGAACAGTTGATTTAGAATTCTACTGTCAGTCTCTTTGAGGTCAGGATTGGCCAGAGCTTGAAGTTTAAGACAATTTATAGGTTGAAGAAATAGCTTTCATGTAATTACCTCATTTTCCTTAGTTTTGAGTTTCATGGGAACAATGCAAACTAGCTCTGGCATTTTGCTTCTAGGCAAGGCAATGGTTAGGAGGATAATAATAATATAGTCCTTTCTTGCATTTCTATCAGTTCCAAATTTCTGCATACTTCCCCAACACCTATCATTATCCTTAATTTATATGGATGAAACAAACTAGGTGAGAAAAATGGAAACTAAAATGAGGCCAGGAAGCAAATATAAACCAAACAAGATGAAATCCATTCATGTTGACCCTCACAGTACTAAGATCCAGGATGGCATGATTTCTGTAGTTCTAGCAGATTAGCTTCACTGCCACCTATTTATTGGTCTTTATGCTGATTAGGAGGAGAGAAAACCCCAAAAATTCCGCATGGCAAATAAAGAGTTAGGAAAGCCAAGTTATCAGTGGGTGTGACAAGTTATTTAGTCTAGATAAATTATTGAAGGAATCATAGTGATGAGCCCTTAGAAGTTCTGCCTTCTAATTTCCAAGGGTCTGGTAAATGATCTGGCAAAGAAGCCTGTGAAACCCAAGGTGTCAGATCTGACTTGGTAGTACTTTAGGGACTTGACCAAGGCTACCACTTGCAACTAAAATGTCTCACATGGAAAAAAGTGTTCTATCCTGCAAATAAAGAAAAAATTTAAATGGATGGTTCTGGAGAAATGGAAGAAAAAAGGAACAGTTGCTGAGAGAGCTGCAGTAAGGATGTCAGTCTCATGAAGGGATGTCTGCTTATCTCTACCCTTCAGTTATGTTCCCTTCCTAAGCAGAAATTCTGTGGCAAAGCCACCCTCTGTACCATCCTAGAAACTATTTCAAAGGAATTCCTAGGAGTACTAATGTTCTTTGGCTTACTAGGGATTTATCTCTTCACCTACTATCTCAACAAGCACTTCAAATATGTGTTTCCCTGGCTCCACTATGGATAAAACAGGATGTCCTTATAGATATGCCCTTATCTTTGCTCAAAAGAAAAAAACCCCAAAAAACCCAAACTCTAAACCTCCTAAATGTTGATGAGTCAGACAGGATAATAATACTTACTCCATTGTTATCACCCTACATTTTATTAAATGCCATGAATATAAGGTACGGAAGAGGCAAGACAGAGTTTTGCTGTTGTGCTGGGATATTAAAGTTGTAAATCACCATGAAAGGTATAAGAAAGTTAGGGGGAAAATAGAGCAGAAAACCAAAACTGGACAGTGAATTAGAGATTAAGTTTGGGCTGAGTGGCAGAAGGCCAAGGATATATACGGAGGAAGAAAACAGCAGAGAATCCCTCTAAACAAGAATTCATTGCTCTAGAATTCAGGAAGTCTATATATAGGGTGTGGAGGGGGGAAAAAAGAGAATTTGGATTGTTTCAGAGCAGGAACTGCCCAGATTAGATTTTTTTTTTCTCTAATGTCTGTCCTTTCCGTAGACATACATATTTGCACTTTATTTACATTACAAACTTTTGGTGAAAAGGTTATACATTTTATAGAAAAAGCTTCACAGTTCTGACTCTTTGTCATTTTCATCCAGGTAGTATTCGTCATCCGTGGTTGTGTCTGTGTCACAATCTGAGTCTACTGGATCATCTTCATAGATATTAAGTGGTGCACTTAGAGATAAGCCATCTTTTGGCATCTGATTACTAGGAGAATTAGAACTTGATGACTCTGTTGGGTTAGGAGGGTTAACTACATCATCTTTCAGGAAGCCAGGGTTCTTAAGAAAACTTGGTTTCCATAATCTTCCTTGTGTGAGTGACCTCTTTACATTCTCCAAGAAAGCCAGTTGTTGTTCTTTCCCAAATATCCCATAGTCAATAGGTCTGGATATAGATGTTGCAGACCTAGGACCCATTTTTGGCCCGCTGTTGTACAAAGCCCAACTTTCATTTTCATCACAGGAGGGTAGTTCAGAAAAAGATTTGAATCTTCGACTGTACCCACTGTTGTTAGAGAATTCATTCCCAAGGGTCAGTTGACTCAGGGCATTGTCAATAGAAGTACTTTCAGAAAAATGACGCTCTCTGAATTTTGGAGGATGACTTTTTCGTAGTAGAGCACCGTGCACATTGATGCTTTTTAAACTCTTTGAATGATAGGGGTGTGGCTCAGGTTCCCACTCCAGAGATGAAGCACTCCTTTGTTGTTGCTGAAAACTGGCCAGTGGCATGCTTACTGTAGATTTCTCTGCAGGCTCCAATTGAAAAGGAGGGTTCAGCCCCCTCTGATGGTCAGGGAAATCTGCTTCCTTGAGGCTGATCAATGAGGGTTGGGCCAGGGCTTCTGACTCTCCTTCCAAAATCTGAGCTACTGTTACATCCTTAGAATTCTCATACTTTAGTTGTGATTCTGAGATTTTTTTAAACTCATTTTGATGTGGCTGTGAAATATTGTTAGACTTCTGATTGCTTACGTGTGCAGAAGTTTCTCTGTTGGTTATTGTAGTAACCTGGAGAGGGTCCTCGGATTTCTCCACACTTACTCCATCATTACTTAACCTGCTTTCATCTGTGGATTCTGTGGACTTTAACGTAGGCACAGGGGAGTGTGGGTTGCACTCTGGTGTGCCAGGGGATAAGGTGCTAAAGCCAGAATTGTTCCCACTTTGAGGAAAGATAGTAGTTACATGTCTTCTGGTGTATAAATCTTCAGCTGGAAATTTTCTGCTTGTTTTGGACATAACTGCCAATCTGTGTTTAACTGAAGATCTGTTTTCCCCTTTTTCTAGGTCATCCAAGCTTTTTTTAATTTTATTACTTCCTTCAAGAAGTGAAGGTTGATTCCATGCCAACTCCTGCATTTCATCTTTAGCCTTGCTCTCTGTCATATTTACCTCCTGACTTCTTTGAGGTAGTTCTCTGGGTTCAGACTGCAAACTGTCTAAATCTTGTTCACTTGAACAAGTCTTTTCATCAAGCTGTAGTTTATGCAAGGCTGGAGTAAGAGCAAAGACTTGGCTTTCTGAGTCAGAAAGTGGTTTATCAGGGTTTTTTGGGAAATCTTTTCTAATTTCCCCTCTTACTTCCCCAGGCTGCAATCCACTGGAGCTATCATCTATAGCTATACCTGTTATATCTTTCTGAAGACTTCCAGTAGCTGTAATGGCTATAGCACTACTTGTACACTCCCCAGAACTTCTAATAATTTGTGAATTTTCAACATTCTCTTCTGAATGGGCTGGGAGGTTAGAAAAATCACTGTTACCTGATTTAATGGATTGCTGACAATTTTCAGATTTCTCTCTTGTAACTTTTTTTCCCTGAAGCATTAGTGAAGTATACAGGGTTTCACTTCGCAATTTTTCCCCTTTCTCTTTCTTGCTTTGTGAATCACATAAAGGTGTTTTAGCTAAGTTGTGTGGGGAAATCTCTCTAGATTTAGGTTCTCCTTTATGAAGAGAAACATCTGCTTCAATAGAAGCAATTTCCTGTAATGTAGGCTCTGAGGACCTAAAACTCGGTAATTGTAAACCAGTCATATTTTCAGTGGTGTGAGAAAGATGGCTGTTCTCCTGAGCAGAGCTGACCTGCATCTTTAGATCTTTAGATGAAGGTGGTCCTGACTGCTTTTGTGTAGAACAATTTAGTTTGTCTTTTTCTAAAGCATTAGGAGATATTTCAGTCCCCACTTTAGTTAATTCTGTAAGTGAATCGATATTTTGTGTATACTTTTGAAGAAGGTTACAGAACTTTTTTCTGTGTTTCCTTGGTAGAGTATAGTATATTGAAATCACCTCAAGACATTTCACATTATCTTCATCACCAGAAACAGAAAACATGCTAGTAGTCTTAAATTTATGTAATGTTTTCCCACTTTCTTTGCCTGACAAATCTGCAGAAAAAGGTAAAGGGTGTTCATTTGGATGGGAAAATATACCTGTCCTGGAGGCAGAAATTCTACCATTCTTTTCAGTGCATTCTTGAAAGTATTCCTTCTGGTGGTGTCTTTTGCTTAAAGAACACTCCCGAACAGATGAGTCACTTCCCAGAGGGTTAATGAGTCTCTCCCAAGGCTTTAGTGTTATAATAGAAGCATCTGTATCTGAGACTAAACCTTTTTCTCTTTCATCTCTTCCAGTTGAGGAATATGGCACCCCTGAGCGACATGACACAGCCCCCTTGATGAGGACTTGAAGTGGTCCTTTTCTAACAGAAGCAGATCCAATGTTTGTCATATTTGTCATCTCCTCTGTGGCTTCAGATGGTACTGAGACTGAGTCTGAAACTACTCCGGAATATTTGCTCTCTGACTCACAAGAACTGGGACTGAATTTGTTTGATGTGTACTTCTCTACTGGATCTTCCACATCATTTTTGATTTGGAATGCAAGTTGCTCATTCCTAAACGAAGAAGGCATTATCTTACTTTCAGACTTCCTGTTATTGATGAGAAAACTGGCTGATTTTCTTGGTAAGGTACAATAAATTGTGTGAAGCTCAGGAGGCTTGGAATTGCTTTCAGTTCCCTCAATGAGGTTACTGCTGTCACTTGTGGGTATTGATCTACTTTCCGTTTTGCTTAATTTTTCGGTATAGGATATACGTCGTCTTATTTTTCCTTTTCCCTTTCCATCCCTGAAAGGAGGATGTGAATGGCATTTGACAACATCAACCACTTCATTATGTACAGGCATACAATTAACATTACTCTTTTGGTTTTCTGAGAGGCTTAGGGAAAATTGACTATTTTGGTTCTTGCAATCATTGTCTTTTTCTTCTCTTTCTCCCAGAGACAGATCTTTGCTTGAAGGACATTTCCAGGAGAACCCTGCAGTAGAAGGAATCACCAAAGCATCAAGGCAAGAATCATTTGATGGTAAGGAATCTGGTAGTGTACCTGATGACAGATCTAAAGAATCACATGGCATATTGTGGTCGGCAGGTGACTTGCTACAGTTGGTAGAATAAGTTGTGGTACATGGTTCTTCCTTGGTATCTAAAACAGCAGGCTTTTCTGAAGACTGTGCATTTTGATTATCAGTACGTTCAGGACTCCTGTGGTTATTTTTAATAATGTTTGAAATATCTTTATTACTTACTGTTAATTCCTGGTGACAACCTTGATTTGGGCTGAGAGAAGGTGATGTTGTTCTGCTTTCCTGAATGAAAGGAAAGGAAGTTGCTGAGGCAAGTTTTCTGTTCCCAGTATAACTCTTATCTTTTTTTAGTTCATTGGCTTTATGAATTTTGGAGATATCTCTCCTGGAAATCTCTCCAGGCAAACTTTTTGAACTTATTGTCGTAGATGCATTAAAAACAAATCTGTTGCTCTTGGCTGAGTCCTGAAAGAGGAGATTTTGAAAATCAGGTAAAGGGTTAGAAATTACTGTCTGTGAAACAAGTTGGGGTATTTCACCTGTCATGGTTGTCTGGTCTATCTTGTTTAGTTGTTTGTCTTTTTCCAAAACAGATCCATTCAAGTCTTTCTCATTATTCACTTCCGTGACCAAGATATTGGGTTGGCTTTCAGTCAGAGGTGGAGAATCAACTGAATCACTGTTGGTCCCAGTGACTTCTGTATAGTTTCTGATTGGAAGAGAAGCAGGCTTAATTTTCTGCAAAGTGACTGTGGGATTCTGAAAGTTGGGACTCTGAGGATTCCCTCTGTCATCAGAAATCTGTGGGAAGGTAGTTTTGAATGAGGATGCTAGAGTTTGAGCACTTCCAAATGAGTAAGGTTCTTTGTTTATATGTAGTTCCATAGGAGAACTGTCCTGTTGACATTCTAACCCACCGGATTTGATGTGATAGCTAGAACCAGACATGGGGCAAACATTTGGTGCACTAAAATGAGTAGACTGGTTCCTTTTAACTTGTGACACCTCCATGCTCTCCAGTGTGGATGCCTGAGAATCAAACTGTGAGGGATGTGGCTTCTCTTGGTTTCTGGAAATATTTGTCCTGTACCTAGGAGAAAATGACCCCCAGTGTTGAGAAGGAACACTATGACAATGACCAGCTAAAAATGCTCTATTTCCTTCAATGGAGATCATTTCAAAGTCTCTGTCAGAAGAAGTGAATGGTTTCCTGCTTTGATGAAAGTCAGACCAGGAAGAATGTTCTTCCTGTTGGCCCCCAAAAGGACTTTGTCTAAATCTCTGTTCCCTGCTGCATCCAAAGGTATTGCTAAGGAAAGACCCAGTAAATGGGTTATCTTCATGGTAGAACAGCATATTCTCTGAGTTCTCAAATGGGTCAGCACTCATTGCATTATTCATGGGGGCATTTAAACCAACACTTTGGTGAACACTCTGTGAATGGTAAAATTCATATCTCCTATCCTCCTGAAAACACCTGGGATACATATACTGGTCAGCAAGGTCAATTTCCATTGGTGATGGTGCCCTCAGGAACTCTTCCTGGTTCTGCCTATCTCTAGAGGAATCTGATCTATTCCATATGATAGATGATAAAGGAGTTCTCTTTGGGCTCTGTTGGTGGCTTGGTGGTATAAACCCAGTCTTGATCTGAGTTGTGGCTGAAAAAGGTAAGCTTCTTGCTGTGAAATACCCTGTAGCTGGTGAGGCTGATTGTTGTCTGCTGTCAAAATACAGAGAAATACTACCAAAAATATTCTTTTGCACATTATCTTCTTTTAAGACTCTGGGTTCCCTTGTTTTGTACATATCACAGATTGTCCTTGTTCTAGGAGAAAAGGTTTTAAAACCTTCCTTAGGGGTTCCTGGTCTTAGGACGTCATAGATAGACATATTAGAAGTTTCATTACAGTAATTTTTATGCTTTGCTGTGATATTACGGTGTTTATTCCCACTGGAGTAAAAATGACTGAACTGTGTTCTTGATCCATAGTTGAGAGGTGTTCTGGCATTCAATGAGCTTGGAGACTGTTCCTGAGCCAGTTTTCCATCCAAATCATCTAAAACTAAAAGGAGAATATACATCATTTTTTTGCATAAGATTTTACAGTCTAATAATATTTTGAGTTGTTGAAGGCTCCACTTGAAGAAACATAATCCCTTATAATTTTTAGATCATATCACCATAAATGTTATGACATTAACTTTGATTATGTCTTTAAGATAGTTTGACTTTTACAAGCCTGTAATGGAAGTTTCTTTTTCATTTTCACACTTCTTCAAATCACACATTTTCAAAGTTGACCTTCCAAAATGTCTTAAGAACATAAAAGCCACATTTTTTCCCCTAACAGTAAATTTTAATCATGGTTTCTAGTGAATCTTTTGTGTCACTAGGTAGCTATAATGTTTCCAATTATGTTTACCTCAGGGGATTGTAAAAGATATGAAAGTCTGTAAATAACATGTGAGTTCTTAGTTGTACTTAGTTGCACATTACTGCCAAAAGTTTAGCATCCAATTTATTAACATACCTATTTGGATGGTAACAGATATATTTTATCATATTCATGTTACAATAAATATGAGTAGATTGTGTATTTTTTTAAGAAATGTTCATTAAAAAAATAAAATCTGACATGAGAAATAAGTTATGGGATTATTTAAATTGCTGAAGAACTTTTTGGTTTACAGAAATCTATCCTTCTGAGTTACATAAAATGGTGCACTCTCTTTGGTTAATTAAAATTACTTGTCATTAAAAATTGTAATTTTAGGGGTTTCCCTGGTGGCACAGTGGTTGAGAGTCCACCTGCCGATGCAGGGGACACGGGTTTGTGCCCCGGTCCGGGAAGATCACACATGTCGCGGAGCGGCTGGGCCCGTGAGCCATGGCCGCTGAGCCTGCGTGTCCGGAGCCTGTGCTCTGCAATGGGAGAGGCTACAACAGTGAGAGGCCCACATACAGCAAAAAAAAAACAAAATAAAATTGTAATTTTAACTCTTCAATGACAGGGAAAGTGAGGTATATTGGTATCTGAGTGAATGTAAGTGAGACGTACTTATAATATACCAATTATGTTAGGACAGGTGCTGAAGGGGTTTTTGATATCTGCTCTGAATTTTCTCTACTCTATTTTATTTGTAAGTTGGTGCTATTAAGTTCGCATAGCCAGCAAAAGAACTAGTCTTGAGCATGAAAGATCTGTAACTAAGGAATTCTTCAGGGAAAATATTTGTCAATGTTTTAATGAAAAAAATTATTTTTCTCCTGTCCCTGAAATAATTTATTTCCTACATCCACAAATAAAATAATCAAGCAATGCCAAAATATAAGGCAGGGCAAAAAGAAAAGAAAACTACATAAATCTGTCTTTAAAGCAAATTATAATGAAATCTCTTTGATTTCTGTTTTCCCTTTCAAGCTGTTCATAGTTTTTTCTTCCTCTTTAAATAAAGTCTTTTGCTGACTACAAAAGCAATATATGGTAAATACAGGAAAATATAACAAAAGAGGTAAAGTCACCTGGAGTCCTTCTTCCCAGAGATAACCACTCTTAACATCAGTATCACGGGACTTTAAATTATTCAAAGTTACTTTGATTCCGAAATTAATACTGCTATTTGACTCACTACTCTTGAGGTCAAAAAAATTCCTGTTCTGCTTCTCCTTTTTATTTTCAGAGAGGTCAAGTCATTTTTTTTTTTTCCATTTCATAAAAAGTAGCTCTCCTCTACTAGCAAAACCTTTGTTTCGGAACAGAAGTTTTCCTCTGGGTCTCTTTTCTCTGAAGCAAGTTCTCTGCCAGTAACCATCTTACTGAAAGGAGTTAACCAACCAGCTGGATGTCTCTCAATGATCACACCACCTGTCCTAACTATAGGGCTGAGGTGACATCATTGCCCTTGGAAATTGAATTTAGTTCCTCAAGGTGAAGCTAGTGAATGATTTCAGACTTCACTTTTCAAATGGCTAGGCTTATATTATATAGAATAAACTATGTCAAGGTGAGCTATGCTTGTATAATAAGGTCCATGTGTATATAGTACTTTTGGAACCTGTTTTAGTCTTTATTGTTATCTATTGTACAAGGTTAATTGTTTAACAACGATCAGATTTCATCACAGTGCATTTAGGTCCTAATCAGGAACAATAAAAGTCTATTAAGGACAGTAAACTTTTTAGATATATTTCCTAAAGACATATTTTTTCCTTTTTACCTGAGTTTAAATATTAAACATTATTAACATTATTACCATTCCATAGATTTATCAGGGCTTGATCCAAGAATATTTGCTTAGATTATATTTAAATATAAGATTCTTTAGGGACTTCCCTGGTGGCGCAGTGGTGACGAATCCACCCGCCAATGCAGGGGACATGGGTTCGAGCTCTGGTCTGAGAAGATCCCACATGCCGCGGAGCAACTAAGTCTGTGCGCTACAACTACTGAGCCTGTGTGCTAGAGCCCGCGATCCACAACTACTGAGCCCATGTGCTACAACTACTGAAGCCCGCATCCCTAAGAGCCCATTCTCCGCAACAGGAGAAGCCACCGCGATGAGAAGCCCGCGCACTGCAACGAAGAGTAACCCCCGCTCACCACAACTAGAGAAAGCCTGCACAGAGCAACAAAGACCCAACACAGCAAAAAATAAATTAATTAATAAATTAATTTAAGAAAATGATTCTTTAATATTTGTGTTAATAGCATGTAACCACATCTTCTTCAGGTAAGGTAAACAAGAGGGACTTCAAAAATGAAGTACAGGGTTTGATACATTTTGAGCACTTTAATACAGACTGTAATTATTATTTGCTTTCCTTTAGTACTGGGAATTCCAAAGGCAATTCAATGCATAGACTTACCTTGGAAAAACTCATCCTCTAGCACTGAAGCATCCCACGGAGGCATGCTACTTCCCTCCCTCATGCCTGCTGGCTTGGGGACAAATGCACTGTCAATGGGTTGATTTTCCAGAGGTGAATTGTATATTTTTGCCTGCTAATTTTAAAATAGAAAATGTAATATTATTTCTGGACTTTCCCCAGCCAACATGTTCCCACGAAAATGTCCCAAGCTTAAAAGTCCTAGTCTAGGGCTTCCCTGGTGGCGCAGTGGTTGAGAGTCCGCCTGCCGATGCAGGGGACACGGGTTCGTGCCCCGGTCGGCGAGGATCCCACGTGTCGCGGAGCGGCTGGGCCCGTGAGCCATGGCCGCTGAGCCTGCGCGTCCGGAGCCTGTGCTCCGCAGCAGTAGATGCCACAGCAGTGAGAGGCCCGCGTGCCGCAAAAAAAAAGTCCTAGTCTAAGGACAGCAAATAAATTTTCCTAACATTTATTTCTCTAGTTGTAATGTTTTGTTGCTTTTGCAATTTGCAACTGATCACAAACTTCTCCATACCTACCTTAATTCCTTTCAGTATGAGCCTCTCCCTGCAAAAGATTCCTACAAATTTACATAGCACTACAAAAATCTTAAGGAGGTTCCTGGAAAATAGGAAAGAAATTGACCTCTCTTGAGTGGGGAATGTTGTCTCTCTGGCCCCAGTGGCTGTAATTTTAGATTTCTTAACACTGTACCTGTTTTCTCTCAAGAGGCGGTTAGCTGAAACTTGCAGTGGATCTTAAGATTTGTAAACTTGATGGATTTAGGGAAAAAAAGTATTTCTATCCACGGAAATCATGTAGCATGGTAGAACCTCCCAGATACACATAAGGAACTGATTAATCATTCTGAAAAAAAGGTGCTGAAAAGCATGACCTTATAATTTTTTTTTAAACCTTTGCTAGTTTTATAGGATTTAGGAGAATGATGTAGAGTTCTTTACTAGCAAATTATATCTTGATTTCATTAAATCCATCACTGCTCTACTTTTAAGTTTTAATTTGTCTTTATAACCTTGGGGAATTATCCACTCCCACACCTCCACTTCCTTTTGCCAAAACTCCATTTGCATTTCCTCTGGCAAACTGGCTCTGCCACTCATGACTCCACTTTAACTCATCCTGCCTGCATCCCTGCACAAGGCCACTTCCCATTCCAATTGCTTTATTTTCAGTTCACTTTCTACCCAGTCCTTGCCACTTGAATCCTTCTCTTCCCCAATTTTTCTCTTTTTTTTGATGTTCACTATCACATTTAATCTCATCTTGAATGCTTAAGGCCAAACCTCTAATATTTCTAAAGCTCCAGCTTTTTAATTTCTCAACACAGGTGTGTCCAATTCTAAAGCCTAGGTTCTCTTTATCTTGCATTCGTCATAATCTAGTATTTTTATACCTGATTGTTTTCTTTCTCAAGATCTAGGTCAGTTATTTCTTACAGAAGCCCTGCCCAAATTTCATTGACTTGTCATTTTCAGTTCTATGGGTAAGCCGTAATTGAATACATACAGAGGAGATTTAGTGGCCGGAAAAATAATCCAATGATAATTTATTGGTTATTGGATATAATTTAACACACTTATGTTAAATTCAGAAGTAAACAAATATTAGAAGCACGATATAACTATAGGGATATACCAGTTGGAGGTAATAAAACTAGAAACTAATCATTTGAAAAATCAGATCAGTTACAGTTACACTTTTCTCTCTACAGTGCATCGAGGTGCTCTCTTTTGTGTCCTACCTACTGTCTCTCCAAGTCTTTATTTGTGCTAATAACAATTAGCCATGAACCTTATAAGCCCATTCTTCCCAAACCTGCAGTTTTGGTAGTTGGTGCAGAGTAGATACATTTAAGAGAATAGTAAGCATCATTGTCTCCCGACCATTTTAACATTCAAATAAACTTCAGATTTCCTCTATGTAGACCAGAGTACATTCTTTTTGGCCTCCTGGATCACATTCCTTTATAATGAATTTATAATGAAATGCAAAGTACATGAACTGAACACTCAGGTGAAGAGATGAACATCTCTAGGCGGGAAGGGTTTCTACCAAGAGACCGTGAATATAACATCCTTTGGTTATATTTCTGCATAGATCTTCTGCTTCAAGGCCACCCCTATTAACCTAACATGTTAAGGATGTTTCCAACACATGGAGATATTATATGGCTAAGAGAGGTAAATCCTTCTGCGGCTCAGAGCACACACAGATCCTCAGTCAGGGGTCAGTCTTGGACTCCGAATCTTCCTCCAAAGAATATTCTGTGCCATAACGTTATCATAAAAGATGAAGCCTATTTCCCATACCTGGTCTAGAGGATGAGGCCCAAACACCTCTGTGCAGCAAAATAGTGTCAAAATCCTTTTCCAATTTTTGATTTAAGCCTTTCTTCCCCAACTAGCTTTAATCCCCATGCTCCAAGCTCCCTACACATAGTCCTTTAAAATGCTGTGCACTTCTGAGGACTCTGTGTCTCTGCTCCTGATCTTTGCCCTTTCTCCTCTTCTTCTGGAAAATGTCAGCTCATCCTTCGGAGTCCAGTTCCTATATCAACCTCTCTGTTAGTCCTTCTCCTATTCTTGTAGGAATAATTAATTACCACAGTATTTTTTATGCACCTCTGGTATTATACATTTTATTTCATATCAAAGTTGTTTACATTCTCTCCATTTTTACTTTATCACTCGACTTCTACCCTTCTTCCCCTACCCTCTCACACATTCTAATCCCCACTCTGATCTAGGAAACCAGGGATTCACAGACACATGAATAAAACCCTGGAAGTGGACCAAATTCTAAAATAACTAAGAAAGCAAAGTATTCTACTTTGTATCCTGAGCACCTTGCATAGCATCAGCATATAAGAGATTGACTCATATTTACTGAACTGAATTCAAAGATGATGCTTCCCACAATAATACTTCCCACTTCTGAACTTCTCCAATACATTTTTGTACACTCTTTTGATACTATCTTATATTTGAACAAAATTACTCATTTATTCAGTTTTCAATATACTTTAAAAATATCTTCTCTCATTTGATCCTTAGAACAAACTTGTGAAATAGTTAGGGATTTTCATTCCCATTTTGCAGATGAAAAAACTGAGTCTCAGTTAAGTACCTTACTCAAGTCACAGGAATAATAAAAGGTGACACTGGCTACTGACACTCATATGATCTGATCTCTAATCCTATTTTCTCCACTACATTGCTTTGTATTTTTATTTTACTAATGTACATTTCTTCAATTAGGTGGTAAACTCTCTGAAGACAGGAACCTTGCTTTAAACATTCCATACCCTCCACGCACACAGTTATGGATTGATTTTCAATATACCAAGGTAGAAAATTACATATATAGGATTTTTAGTGAAGATTATTACAGAAATTGAGACACTGAATATTTACAATATTGACTCAATATAGCATGTCTGAGGTAGCAAAGCATAATGGTTAAGCACATGAATACTAAACAAGTCCAAATTCTGGTTCTCTCTCTTAAAAGCTGTACAACTTTGGGCAAGCTGCTTAACGTTTCTGTTCTGTACCTTAGTTTCTTTCTTGGAATAATGAAAAAAAAAGACAAAAATGCAACAACACTCCTCATCTGATAGTGGTGTTGCGAGGATTAAATGAATTAATAGTTGTAAAACACTTTAGAATGGTGTTTAGCACTTAGTAATTCCTCATCGTTAGCCATTACTAGTCTTCTGTGGTTACAGAGAATTTCCTGGAGGACTCCTGCAGGTACTCGTAGCGTAATGAGTTAGAAAAGTGTCCTACAGGATTAGAGGCCAGAGTCTCAAAATGCTGGCTTTAGGGTCTCAGTTACATTCTTAAACATGGTACACAGAATATGCTGAGCAAAATAAGGCCATTTTTCCAACCCCAATTCACTCTACTGATAACATCTGCAATTCTGACATGATGAGACAAACAAACCTCTGTCATAGAGTAACCTCAGACTATCTGAGAACTTCTAGGGCAGCCAAACCTGTAGAACAGCTGTTGGAACTGAAGCCGAAGCTCATGGATGTTATCAAATGCCTTGATAAAGTCAACAAGTTAATTTTTCAAGGTGTTCTTGAATTTATTCTGCATCTGTTTTCCTGCAAAGGTCAAATCCAGCATTTCACCTTGTGGCTTAAAACCACACATTCATTTCTTCTTTCAGTTTCTGAGTACTCACGTTGTGCCAGGAAGTGGGGATACACAGGTGAGCAGGTATGGTCCCAGTCTCAGGGAGCTCGCACCAGCCTAGTCTGGTTATGCCACATTGGAGGTATGTTTCTAGGGGTACAGAGCTGGCATATCACCTAAGAACAGACCCAGCCAGAATTTGTTCAGAAATAAGGAGTGACAAAGTGGCCAAGGCCATACAGTTTGTCTGTTCACGGAGATGGCGGCTACTTTGATTTTGGATTCCTTGCCTTTAAGGAGATGGTTCTCAACTGAGGTCAATTTGCTCCTCATGGAACATTTGGCAATTTCTGGAGATAGTTTTGATTGTCACAGTTTAGTGGAGGAGAAATACTGGCATCTAGTAGGATGCCACTAAACATCCTACAGTTCACAGGAGAGGCCCCACAGCAAAGAATTATTCAGCCCAAGATGTCAGAAGTGCTGAAGTAGAGAGAAACTCTGAGCTAGAAGATCTCTAAGTTTCTCTTGCCAACCTAAATAAAAGGGTAAACTGAGGCAAGATCGAGAGATGAGTTTATTTAGCAATAGCAGAGGACTTACAATTTGGGACACACAAACTGTAGCGAGCTGCAGGCAAGTCTGCTGAGGGTTTGGGATAGGCTGTACTTGGGCAGGGAATGTAAAGAGGGGAGAGTTCAATTCGAGTCTGTTAAAACAGACTTATATACACTACCAAATGGAAAATAGATAGCTAGTGGGAAGCAGCCGCATAGCACAGGGAGATCAGCTTGGAGCTTTGCGACCACCTGAGGGGGGGATAGGGAGGGTGGGAGGGAGACGCAACAGGGAGGAGATATGGGGAAATATATATATGTATAGCTGATTCACTTTGTTATAAAGCAGAAACTAACAAACCATTGTAAAGCAATTATACTCCAATAAAGATGTTTAAAAAAGCCACACAAATGGAGACCAGCTTTGAAAATTTCCTGAGCAGACAAAACCAGTCCAGTCTTACAAACAAAGCTCAGTTAGCTTATTTTGTGAGGCCAACCTGACCCAGATCATTTTTGTTCATGCCTCTGGAAACCATAAGCAAAACTTTGCAAAGTTGATAGGAGGCAATCCCTGACCAATTCCCTGTCATTTAAGAAAATTCCAATATTATTATCAGTTTTCTGTAAATCAGGCATTTATGGGAAATCAGTTTCTCGGTCCTTAAGTTTTGTCTTCCTCAGGGAACATGTATCAGATTTTCCATTTTACGCAATGTATCCTCTGGTTCCATTTTATTTATTATTTTTATTTTTGTTTTTTTTGCGGTACACGGGCCTCTCACTGTTGTGGCCTCTCCCGTTGCGGAGCACAGGCTCCGGACGCGCAGGCTCAACGGCCATGGCTCACGGGCCTAGCCGCTCTGCGGCATGTGGGATCTTCCCGGACCAGGGCACAAACCCGTGTCGCCTGCATCGGCAGGCGGACTCTCAACCACTGTGCCACCAGGGAAGCCCTGCTTCCATTTTAGACTGAAATTCTTTCACACATTCTAGCTCTAAAAATTCTGTTTTCTGAAACCCTTTGCTTCTTTTAAGCTGATGTAAATATTTATTTATTTATTTTTGGCTGCATTGAGTCTTCGTTGCTGTGCGCGGGCTTCCTCTAGTTGCGGCGAGTGGGGGCTACTCTTCGTTGTGGTGCACGGGTTTCTCATTGTGGTGGCTTCTCTTTGTTGCAGAGCACGGGGCTCTAGGCGCGCGGGCTTCGGTAGTTGTGGCATGCGGGCTCTAGAGCACAGGCTCAATAGTTATGGCGCACGGGCTTAGTTGCTCCGCAGCATGTGGGATCTTCACAGACCAGGGATCAAATCCATGTCCCCTGCATTGGCAGGTAGATTCCTAATCACTGCACCACCAGGGAAGTCCCTGATGTATATGTATAAATAGCAGCTTCCTTCTCTCTCTTTTTATAAAAATATTTATTTATTTATTTGGCTGAGCTGGGTCTTAGTGGCGGTATGTGGGACCTTTTAGTTGTGGCATGCAGGCTCTTAGTTGTGGCATGCAAACTCTTAGTTGCACATGCATATGGGATCTAGTTCCCTGACCAGGGATCAAACCCAGGCCCCCTGCATTGGGAGCACGGGGTCTTAACCACTGGACCCCAGGGAAGTCCCAGCTTCCTTCTCTTTGAATGGAAGGTCATCCAAGAATGTAGTACAACCTCCTACAAAATGTTGGAATCCCCCTTGTACAATTCCTGCTAGGCTACCAACCAAGTGAGAGGAAGTTCATTATCTTAAATCTTGGCAAGAATCCCTGTGGCATCAAAGGCCAGATTCCAGCTCTCTGCAGGTTAAGGGGATAGGACTTTCATGGATAAATAATGGAGATCTACATGTTATACAAAACTCTTGTCTTCAACAATCGTTTCATTATTTTCTCTCTCCTACTTTTTATAATAGCTATTAACTGGGAGCTGCAATCATCGGCTTGAGTTTCATTTATATTCCCAGTTCTTACTTTTTTAGATTGACATGCTCTGAGCAGTAAAATGGTTTAAGGCAAGCAGCAATTAAGAGTGCCAAAGAAGGATATCTACTAATCCTCAGACTGGACTTTCAAATCCCAAGAACTCCAGATTAGCTCTCCTGTTTTATAACTTCTAGGTGCTCGCATTTCTTTTTATGTTCCTCATTTGTTTCAGACCCCATGGCTCTTAAATGGGAAAGGAAGGTTAGCTCTGAGCACTTCTCCGAGGAAAAGCAAGAGTACAGAAGCATCCTGAAGTAGGGCTCTGTTCTTTTAGAGAACAAAGCTGCATGTGTGCCAGTTCAGTCCACTGCTCAGTTAAAGGAGAGTCTGCATGTAGCGAGCAACTGGGGCTCATAAACAAACAGGTCTTTGGGGCTATTGGAGCTGTAGGCATTTTTGACTTCTGGCTACTGAGTTAACAGAGCCCTGGGTTTTTCAATCCTGATTATACCATTTTCCAGTGTGACCTTGAGCATGATCTTTAAATTCTCTGAACCTCAGTTTCTTCATCTTTAAATGGGAATAATAATAGTACCTACTTCATAGATTACCTCTGGGGATTAAATGAAGTGACCCATGTCAAGTACCTGGATGATAGCAAATTCTCCATCAGAATGTAGCAGTTGTTGCTGCTGGTGTCATGGTTGGGGCTCAAGCATATAAAGGAGAGAAAGTAGCATTACTCTGAAGAAGAAAGGAGGCTCACTTTTATTTGTGAAGTAAAGAACCTCTGTTTATATGCACTCCTCACCAGAATTCTATCTCATGCTTTTTGAAAAAAGAAGAGAAAGGTAGATATTAAGACTAAGGGCCATCAATTGAGAAATGCCTCTACCTTCCTCCTGCACTCTTAGGTACCTTCCAAAACTCCGTCTTTCTTTCATCTCCAAACCATATGAGTTACACACGAAGACACAAGTGTGTGTAGATCAAAAGTCATGACAGCAAAAAAGTAAGAAACAGAAAACTTAAAGCTTCTCAATCTTATAAGCATGTGAACACAGAGGTAAATTTAAATTTAAGCCCTTTAAGTGGAGGTCCTGTTGGGTCAGCCCCTTCATGTGAACCTGTTCTGTCCAAATGCATCTCACCTATCAGTGGTTTCCTCTTTGAATACAAATGAAGATCTTGCCCAGAATAGGTCTAGTGCAGACCCACACTGGTTTGAAGTTTATTTGGAAATTTTCAAAGCTGGTCTCCATTGATTTTGACAGACTCAAACTGAACTCTCCCCTCTTTACATTCCCTGCCCAAATACAGCCTACCCCAAATCCTCAGCAGACTTGCCTGCAGCTTGCTACAGTTTGCATGCCCCAAATTGCAATTCCTCTGCTATCCCCAAATAAATTCTTCCTCTGTCCAACATTTTAGGGCTGTACAGGACTGACACGTGGTAAAATATCAGAGATACTAACGCTAGTCTCTGTGGACACACAATGGCTTCACTCCTCCTGGCAAGCCTGCTGTTTGAGTATTTTAGTACCACAGCCAACTGGAAACAGATCACAGCTGGGAAACTTTGAACTCTGTAGGAGAAATCTAAACTTCTCAAGGAAATTTCGAACTGTGCCAATGAGAATTCTATTTAAGTAGGTAGCCAATCAGGAATTACATTAATTCTGAGTTCTTCAGCATAACCTTTAGTGCTTCGGTTACTTACCAAAGCAGTTCCCCTCACAGACACAGGAGGTATGTGGTCGTCACATCTGTGAAAAGAATTTGAAATAACTTCTTTGAGGAAGTGCCTAACTTTTGGAAAATCAATAGCATGTTTGCTATTATATCTTGATATCTTGAGAAGATATATTTCTGATGCTTAGTAGGGAGACATTTCTTAGTGCACTGTTGAAAAATCTTTCAGAAACATTTTCCTATTCTTGTTTAGGATCAATGTTTTACATCTTTGTCACTCAGGTAGCCAAGAAAAATTACACAATAGTGGATTTGTACTTGAACATAGCATGAAGACAATTACAAAAACAGTTATATTTGTTGAGTGTTTACTGTGTATCAGGCAGTACTCTCATGCTCTATAGGCATGTTATCTCATTTAAATACATCACTCTTGTCAGGTGGATACTATGACAACTCTCATTTTATGAATTAGAGAAGTTAGAAGACACTGTACAAGGTACATAGTGGCTGAGCTCAGAGCCGGCCACAGGCTGACTGAATCTAGAGCTCTCATTCTTGATCAGCATGGCACACAGAATTTTCTTGTAAATGGGAAACAGATTTTCTGCTTCTGTACATTTTTATTTTAAAGAGAGAGTAAGTCAGAACCAGACTCAACAATTCTTAAGGGAATTTTTTTTTTTTTTTTTTTAAGACTTTATTTATTTTTGGCTGTGTTGGGTCTTCGTTGCTTCGTGTGGGCTTTCTCTAGTTGTGAACAGTGGCTACTCTTCGTTGCAGTGCACGGGCTTCTCATTGCCGTGGCTTCTCATTGTGGAGCATGGGCTCTAGGAGCACGGGCTTCAGTAGTTGTGGCTCGCAGGCTCTAAGAGCGCAGGCTCGGTAGTTGTGGCACACGGGTTTAGTTGCTCCGTGGCATGTGGGATCTTCCCAGACCAGGGCTCAAACCCGTGTCTCCCGCATTGGCAGGCGGATTCTCAACCACTGCGCCACCAGGGAAGCTCAACAATTCTTAAGGGAATTTTTTAAAAAGCAAACCTTATAAAGATGACTTCAGGATGCTTATTTTTATACATATGCCTTATTTATTATGAAATTATCTTGAAGGAGAACAATTATGCTTTTACTATTTATGCTGCTTCTCTAAAATTCAGTAGAAGGTGAAAAATTTTAAAGACATAGGTCCAAAATTGAGATAAATTTTGATTTTTTAAAATCTATAATCCTATGCCAGGGTGTGCTGCCTGAATTGCAGCTTAAGAGTTAATAGACCATAATGACTCAGAGCTCTTGTATGAAATCAAGTCCTCTCCTTTGCTAAGAGAATAGCAAGATGGAATCAAGAATTAAACAAACTGAGACTCTAGGTCATATCAATTTAAAGTGGCAAGATGCAGTTTTCCTTCATTCAAACTCCTAGTTGCTTCATGGTTCTTGAAAGTTGAGCATAAAACCTGGGAGGCCAAGCAATTTTATATTTAAAAGATACCAACACGTACTTTATAGTTTAGCTCAAAATTTAAACAGAAATTAAAATATGGATTTTTTTCATATTATTTTGAAATACCAGCTCTACCCTAATAATATTTAGAAGTTAAAATACTGTTTTTATTCATATGCTTCCTTCTCATACAGCTTTATTGAGCCTGCAAGCCTTCTACATGCTACGCACTATTTTGAGTGCTTTGGAGGAAATAAATATGCCTGAGATAGAGACCCTGTTATCTGAGACGTTTTATGATAGGAAAGATTAGATACACAAAGAGCCAAAGTGCAAGCCACAATGTGAAAAGGACAATACAGACAATACAGAGGCTTAAGTAAAATATGCTGAAAATGCAGAGGGGCCGGTGAGCACTTGCCGAGATAAATGGGAAGGCAACAGGGAGAGAAGGTGGTGGTTGAACAGGTATGAGAGGAAAAGAACAGCAGGAGCACAAGCCTGAGATGTAAGAGAGTAAGGGAGGCCGGGAACTGGCAAGTAATTCAATTTGCCTGGAGCCAAACTGTCCAGATTGTGAAGATTCTTTCCGGAGCCCTGTGGAGCTGCCGGCTTCATGGTGTCGCTGCACAGCTCAACACTCTCATCAGCTCAGTCAGGCCCCTGGTCTGATTTGGAGTGAAGGGAGCAGGGGCAACAATCAGTTTCTGAGGGTAGCAGGTGGCACAATTGGGACAGAGTGTCATCGAGTGGGAGGGTGTGCTGTGAGTGGGAGGATGCATGTTCCCTGACAGTGTGCAAGGCCGTGTGGATTTAGGTTGCAGGCAGGGTATAGGACTCAGGAGGCTTGGAGGCCCAGAGTCTCCATGGTCACTTCCAGGCCCACCTTCAAGTTAATTTATGTTTCTTCCACTGAAGAAACATAAGTATGCTTCCGCTTGTAGAGTGAATAAAAACAACAGTGTAATCACAAAAGCTATGCTGGTTAAAGTCCCCTGGACTGGGTGATTTCAAGAGATTGAAAGCTATCTCACCTGCATTTGCTTACAAGTCCTACTGAGCCATACCTTAAAAATCTCTCACATATATTCCCACTTCACCAGCTATAGGTAGAGCAGTTTCTCAGCCTTGGTACTACTGGCGTTTCTTCTGTGTAGTGGTTTGTCACATGCGTTTAGCAACATCTCTGACCCCTACCCACTAGATGCCAATAGCACCCACCCTTCAGTTATGAAAACCAGAAATGTCTTTAGACATTGTCAAGTGGCTTTCAGGGTGCAAAATTTCCCCTGCTTGAGAACCACTGTGCTAAAGTGATTTTTCTAAAATGAAAATCTCATTATGTCACTTCTCTATTTAATGAAAAAATATATATACAATATGCACACACGCATGAAATACACCAAAATAATTAGTGTTTGTCCAGGTCAGTGGGTGGGGGGTGATTTTATCTGTTTTATATATATAAAGGAATGCATATACATACATAATATATATAATAAGGAGAAAAAGTGATTAAGGGCTCCCTGCTGTCTACAGGATCAAGTCTAAGCTCCTTAGCATTGCATGTATAAGGTTCCTATGTTCTGGCCTTTGCCAGCTGCTCCCACCCCACCTCTTATCAGTCTCACCTTATACTTGGTCACTGAACCTCAATGACCTAGATGAGTTCTTACTTTTTTCCAGTCTCTGCATCTTTGCTGTATCATTCTTTCTGCCCAGCGCAACCTCCTAACTCTTAATTGCCTAGCTCAGTCCTATGTGTCCTTCAGAAATTGGCTCTCTTTTTCCAGGAATGTTTCTGTATCCTCCAGTCTGAATTAACTGCTCCTCCTATAATGTTCTCATGGCAGGAATACCATGCATCCACCACAGCACTCACCATATGATACCATAATCATCAGTGTACTCGGCTGTCACCCAGGCTGTCACTCAGAGGTCACCCCTGTGTGTTTTCTAAAGAGCATCCCTTCCTCAAGATCCTTACCGTCATTTGCCAGAAAACTGCCATAATGAATATACGAATAAATCCATGATGATTGTGATGTGATCAGCACTTCCTAGAGTTCTGCCCAACCATATGCAGTCATCTGGTGTTCCCTACTAGATTCTAAAGTCCTCCAGGTGGGGACTTTGCCTTATTTTCACGATTTTACCTCTAGCACTAAACACAGTATCCGATCCAGAGTAGGACTTTGATAAATAAATGAAAGAGAAGCTATCACCTCAGCTATTAGTACCATGCCAGGAATTCTGATGGTCCTTGCCATAATGGGGGTAGAAAGCTCTGCCACCATGGCTCCCAAACCTGGATGAGCATCCAAATATCGTAGGGAATTAAAAATAAATAAAGTGTTCCACTTCAGACCTGAATCAGAATCTCAAGGCTAGGGCCTGGTTATCTGTCATTATTTTAAAATGCTGATGAAATTCTAATAATGATCAACCAGATCATCTGGGAACCACTCCCTTTGTCATGCTTCTCCCTCCTGTCACCACAATCCTACTGTTTATCTGTGGACACCACACCTGGGATCACCGAAGGAGAATTTCCAGAGAAGGATTTTGCTTACTCTGATCTCTCCTTTGATCTAGGTGTCTTACATGCCTGTGTCCTCCAACTGAAGCCTAGTCACTTAGCAGGAAAAAGGAAGGCAGCATAGTAGGACATTTGGAAAGAGAGAAAAAGGAAGAGTGAGAGAGACAGATAGACAGAGAGAAAACAGAATCCAGGGAAAACAATAATCTGCCTTTTAAACTTTCCAAAATAGCATTTGATCTTTTGCTTATGTAAACTGGACTGCCTAGGCTGTGTACATCCTATGATAGATGAGGTAAATTTGGGCACCCACCAGAACTCTGCATCCTCAGGTAAAAAAATCATCTGAAAGGAACAGGGTAGTGGGCAGGCATACCCTCACTCCAGGAGAGCAGTTGTCACGCTATAATCACAGCTGTGTGGTGAGTACTTACTGTATGCTATACATTGTGATGGTCCTCAAAGGAAAGAAGCCAACTTAAATTTAACTCTACATGTTACTCATGAGTCTTATGAACTAGTTCTCTTGTACTTCCACTTTGCCCTAGTCCTTGGGACTACAACAAAGGAAAGTGTAGAGGGGAAAACAATCAACATCTCTAAAATCACCATCATGAACTGGTGGCACATGGCTTCATAGCTTTAAGAATGTGTGTAGACATGAAGGGGCCCCTTTGCAGGGACGACTTCATTGTGGAGTGTGTTGGTGCATGGAACAGAGGGTGGCACATCACCTCTTCACAGTGAGGCATACATCAATGGAATAACTGGGGGTCTGGAATAAGAAAAAGTAACTGCAGATACTGCTGGGCAGCCAGGAAGGCTGCATTTATAAGCTCATGATATACACTATTAGGTACTTGCTGAACTATGTGGAGGTGATGGAGTTACTGAAATTCTGTGGCAGGGACTGAGCACCATATCTCAGGCAATAAATACCCCAAAACAAGACACAAGGAAACATAACTTACAGGGAAATAATAGGAGAAAGATACACAATCCAGTCAGCCCTCAGTGTCCACAGGTTCTGCGGATTCAACTAACCACAGATGGAACCCTGGTTGGCTGAATTTGTGGCTATGGAGGGCTAACTGTACATTTTGTATAAGATACTTGAGCACCTGTGGGTTTTGGTATCCGCAGGAGGTTCCCAGAACCAATCCCCCGCAGATACCAAGGTATAATTGTATATGTATGTTTTCTTGAATCTTTGGCTAGCAATAAATGAATTAAAACATTAATGGAAAATTTTCTTTGTTCCTGGGTTGTGGTAGAGTCATAGAGAGTACAGTTCAATCATTTACAAATAGGATTAAAATAATAATGGGATAATTTGGGAAGTACATAAATTTGGGAGGAGAAACTTCAGTAGTCATATTTGAATCAGAAATAGCAAAACTTTTTGCCTTTTCATTAATTAATAAAGTCACTATGTTCCCATGGTTTTCTAGGGGTTAGCTTTCTTTCTGTGATTTGCAGAAGATCCTCTTAAACTGCTTTGCTGACTTGTTCTCCAGAGGACAGGACAAAGTTGAGTCTTGATGGCTTCAGCAAGTAGAAACCTGCCTTGCACAGGATGACTGTGCTCCCCTCTGGGGCCCTCTGGGGCTCTCTGTCAGTTCCTCCCACTGCACTTATAGGCAAGGAGGAGCTCCTGAACCAGAGTCTGTATGCTGAAGCTTGATTCTGTATTTTGAAAAAAATCAGAACTGCCTAAGGAAAAAAGCTCTACTTAAGAATAAAGGGCCCCTCAGAATGTATGACACACAATTTATAGTCCTACCATAGTACTATGCTCCCTTAAAAACACCCTTCCCCCAGCACACACATACACATTCAGGATTTAGATCCAGATATTTAGGTCACATTCATATTTAAAAATAAAAAGGGCATATTTTCATGTTTTATCTTCTGAAACCTATTAGGAGTATAAAACAGTGCCTTCATTACATTCTGCACCAGCACAATTATTCCCACTTACGGTTTGAACATAAAATGTATTTAAAGATGGCAAATTCTGAAAACTGTAACACACACACATGCTTAAAGGATAAAATTTGTTTCATTTTTGTATCCTGTGTTTGGCTAAAAGACAGCTACAAGTCATTTTGATATTTAAGAAGAACAATCGCTAAACAGAATTTTGCAAGAGTTTCATTTTTTCTATTTGGTCTATAACTAAAATACATGATACCCAAAATGAAGATTATAGAACTTTCATCTTCTTTGATCCACTTTGGCGCAACTTACAATATGAGCTTGGAAATAACTTGTCAATAGAGTTAACAGTTTCCTCAACTTTTCCTAGTTTACTAATGTTAGATTGTTCAGCTACAATAAAACTCTGCCTTGAAGAAAATTACCTAAAACACAAATTACATCATAAGTCTCAGCCATACTACACATAAGGAATATTTCTTTTCTCCTTAAAAATAATATTTCCTATAAAGGAAATACTCCTCAATTTTTAATTCCCAAATGAGAGAATTACTAGTGTTTAAAACATTTTTTACAAAGAAAAGCAACTCACTATTTGAAGAGTATTTCCTCGTAAGTGACTCTGGTGGAAACGATCACATAAATCTACATTTTGTTCAGCTCTTCACTATTTCATCAAAGACAAAAACAGCCTCAAGTGAAAGCTGGAAGCAAAACCCTTCCATTCCCCCAAGAGCTCCTCTACGAGTCAGGAGCCTCATTGCATGCTTCACCAAGCTGCTTGCTGCCTGTTGTTTTTCAGCAAGAGTGACCTCCAACACCTTTTATTTAGAGCTGCAATGCACTCTTAATGGCACACATGGAACACATCACGTGCTAAGCCAACACCTTAAGAGGGTGGGAAGCTTTTCAAGCAGGAAGACATGCTGAAAATATTTAGCAGTCAGCAAATTGCATGTAAGCAAAGCCTTGCTTGTTTTTCACAAAACAATCCAACAACGTAATGAGTCAAGATGAACTGATTTACACAGTTCTCAACTGGGAACCATCTGGAACAATACCTCCACTGTTCTCAGAGCTTCCCCTCCTTCACCTTAAGTTTAAATTCCAAGCAACTACAGAGGAATGGCTGTCCTCAATATTTTTAATGATGGTAATATATTTTTTCTCCATTTCATAATTCAGTTTTTCTCTACTCTTTGCTCATCTCATTTATGCTCATTTACTCTTTATACTGCAATTCTCCTGACACACATACTCCCCAAGTAAGGAGTAGTTTCAATTTAAATGTAACTACTTGACCAGGGCAAAGACCAGGCTCTTGGAGCAGTGGAGAAACTGTCAATAATTATTTCTCAACATTTAATCCATTATTCACTATGTCCACCTCCTGAGACCTGTGCAGTTGGTTAGAAGCTGGATTTCAGATGAGCCCAAAGTTTCATAAGAACTTTGTCCCTTTGAGGGCTCAGCCCTGTTTCCTTTGTTACTATCTGAAATTAAATTCTAAGAACATTAAACATTCTGAACACAAAACAGGCTGGTGGGCTCTGGCATCAGATAACTAATGAGCTGTCACAGGAGCTGAGTTTAACTCACCCTTTCTCTCCCAGTGGTTGAAGCTTTAAAGTCTCCTTTCTGGATTTTCTGAATGAGAACAGAGAAGCAAATGATGATCTGAAGCTCAGCCGAGAAGGAACGGATGTTGGGTTTCTTTGATTAGGTATATTTTTAGATCTTGATGTTTGTAATTCCATAGGATCTAAAAGAAAATTGTAAAAATTTTGCATGATTAATATTTCCAGGTAAATACTCTTGGAGAACTAACACCCCCACCCATGCAGTCTAGGAACGCAAGCATCCCCACATGAAGACCTCGGGACTAGGGGGGGCCCTGTGCCTCTTGGCTCTGCTGAGCGGAGGGGCCTCACTAAGAGTGGGGCATCTTTCAGTAGGTGCTGGGGCCTGCAGCTCTGCAGGACATCCTTCCTCTCATACCGGCTGGGACACTTTCTCAATGCGCTTTCCCCATGGCAATCCAAGGCCAAAGGTAGTGTGTTAGGGACCTCATCCGGTTCTTGTGCTGCTCTTAACTACCCCATCCTTCAGAAATTTTTATTTTGGTCCTTTAAAAACATAGTGATAGGGCCTCCCTGGTGGCACAGTGGTTGAGAGTTCGAACCGCAAAAAAAAAAAAAAATTAAATAAAAATTAAAAAAATTAAAAAAAAAAACACATAGTGATAGACTACGTGACTTTTCATACCAAAGAAAGTAAAGGAAAAGGAAATTAAGCCCTTTAGAGTGCTCCTTATTCCCATTAAAATCTCTGTGCATATGTATTTGCTACATATATGGTTTATATGTGGGTATGCATGTAATATAAATATGTATAATATATATGTATAGATAATATGATATTATAGATGAGTATTAAAAATTCTAAGCCATGCTCAACATATACCAGTTCCATCATACTGTAATACTTTTGGACATGCTGAGTTTTTAAATGAGGAATTCAAGGTAAGGGGAAATTCATCATGGTATATATGGGGTTAATCTAAAAATCTGAATTGTGAACTTTTTAGATAAATTTCTTTTTTATGGGAGTTGCAAAATATTTCCAATATATAAGTTTAGATATATTGTTACATATTTCTCAATGTTACTAATGTTAGTAACATATAACAAAAGCAGTCAATGTGACTCTATACACTGTTTTACCACTTAAAATTTCTAAATGCACTTTGTTATTCTCAAACAGTCCTGAGAAAGCAGTTTTTATTATCCTCATTTACAGACTAAAAAATAAGTGATTGGTGAAGGTGAGAGACATGCTGGTAGTCACAAAGTTAGAATGTCCAAGGAAGGCATTTGTTTGAGCTCATTTTTGGGGTTTAAGTTACCAAAGTACCAGAAGGGTGGCAGTTTCTCTACCACATTCCCCCTCCTAACCCCCCTCATGTCCTGTTCTCCTTTCCCTCCCTTCCTCTGTCTCCCCCTCCTTATGCATCATCATCCCATTTATTTACATGCTTACTGTGTTAGAGTTCAGTACTTTATACGTATTATTTTATTTAATTCTCACAACCACCCTGTGAAGTAGGTATTATCATACCCATTTAAAGATGAGAAAATTGAGGCTTATAGAGAATAAGAATAAGTAATTTGAACAGAGTCACATGAATTCTGATAGAATAGAGTATATAGAGACAGACAGAGTGGAGATTTGAATCCAGGCCCTTTTTGATACTGATGCCTGTGTTCTTAACCATTGTGCTATCTTACCTGACTCTAAAAACATACCCTCAAGACAGTACAGTCCATTTTCAGTTCACTCTTTTTATTGTGAATTTTGCCCCTTATGATTTAAAAATAATCCTGAACATGGATTGGTTAAATTGGAGATCCCACTGAGCCTTTATCTACAATGAGGTGTCCTAAGTTCTCACCATTTTCTGCCATCCCCTTTCTCAGTCTGTATGTAACTGGTTGTTTTAACATTTGGCTAACATCTATTTCATTGCAAAACTTTTTCCTTTGAACTTCTTCAAACCATTCACCAGTTACTCCTTGAAGCCATCTGATATCCCTCTTTGTCTTCTGGAGTTTGCTGAAATAAAACAAAAATATCAATGCATGCTTTAAATTTCTTTGCATGAAGTGCAAACTCGTGATGGGTCAAACTTTACCTAGTGGAGGAGTTGCATAAACTATAAGTCCAGGGGAAAAATTGGCTGTAGTCGGAGTTTCCTCTTCACCACCATGGATGTATTTTGGCTGTAATCATATAAATTCGATGACAATCTAAAAGTGTCTGCTAGTAGTTGAAATAATCAAGTTGCTGAGGACAATGTGGGTTGAGCATTGTGCAAACCTGACCTAATAATGCAACTGAATGATAGATACTTTAATGACATGGGGAAACTAGAATATTCCAGTTCTGATTACGCATTCATTCATTCGTTAATAATTAGATGTTTATTGAGCAATGTAGGCAATGGGGATTCAATGGTGAATATAACAGATAGGGTCCTTACTTGCCCATTCAGTGGTCAAAGAGAAAAGCTTACATGCAGAAAAGAAATTGTTGAATGTAATGGTCTTAGATAATGGAATTCTTTAAACACATAGACACAAAAGCCCATGAATGAGGACATGGCTAATGCTCAGTAGTAAGGGCAGTGCGATTTGAGATGGATAGGAAAGGTCATGCAAAGCACAGATGTGTCTGACGCACACTTCCAGAGTGCCGGAACTGAAATTCTGCAATTATTTCTTTTTCCTTCTCCCCTGCCCTTACCTGCTTAGTCTTCTTTCAAATGAAAATGCTGCTCTAAGTCAGTAGTTAAATCATGAGTTGTGATTTTTTTTTTTTTTAAAGCAGATCATTTGCTCCATTTCAGGAGGACCCTAGAACTGTTTGGAAATGAGAGAATATTCAATCCAGAGGGAGACTGCCCTGGACTGAGGCAAATAAAGCAGAAAGGGGAGTCTGAAGAACATAATGACAAATTTCATCAAGTGGTCAGTTTGACAAAGCTCTGATGAAAAAGCCAGGCTTGTTGTTGGGCCCCAAGCTCGAGAAGTTCTGCTGTTATTTATTTATTTATTTTGCGGTACGCGGGCCTCTCACTGTTGTGGTCTCTCCCGTTGCGGAGCACAGGCTCTGGACACGCAGGCTCAGCGGCCATGGCTCACGGGCCCAGCCGCTCCGCGGCATGTGGGATCTTCCCGGACCGGGGCACGAACCCGTGTCCCCTGCATCGGCAGGCGGACCCTTAACCATTGCGCCACCAGGGAAGCCTCAGTTCTGCTGTTTCGGAAAGAAGTTCATGTGACTCCGCAGTTGCCCTTTATCCAGGGTCCTCTGTGAAGCACAAGTGTTAGAGAGTTTGTATTCCTAAGAAAGTGGTGAGCAAGACAGCTGCAGAATGGCTAATTTGGGATTAAAGGCAATGAACTCTGATGGTTGCAAGTCAGGCTCCTGCTTGGGGCTATGATACTGTCATTTTATAAAATAATCAAGAGGGAAGCCAGAGGCCATCCTGCCCAGACTTGCATTTTCAAAAGCATTACGCAGCAGTCATCATGTCTAATCCGCATAATTTGCATTGGTGCCTCCCATTTTGCCATTGCCATCCCTCTGACACCTGGTCACTCCTGTCTCTATTGCTACTATTTCTTACTAACAGACTAAGAGACCACAAGTACCTGCTTCTAACCAGTACTGGCTGCCTCCAACTTATTACTACCTCATTTATTAATGTCATATATATATATATATATATATATATATATAT
>NW_020172294.1:495906-611707 GCF_003031525.2 Neophocaena asiaeorientalis asiaeorientalis | reverse complement strand
TTTTGGCCGCACCTCACAGTTTGCAGGATCTTAGTTTCCCAACCAGGGATCCAACCCGGGCCCCAGGCAGTGAAAGTGCTGAGCCCTAACCACTGGACGTCCAGGAAATTCCCTAATGTCCCACATTTGTACATGATCTCTAGTTCCTCAAAAACCCTTCCAAATTATCAGACCCCAACATTCAGCAGCATCCCTGCCCCCTTCTCAACACATCCTTCTCATTTCAGAGGACAGTCAAGCTACCCGACTTAGGAACTCTCTAATAAATGTAACTTTATTATTTTTTCCTAAAGCCTCCATATAACATTGACTCTCTTTTAAAATAATCACACTTCATTTAATTTCATCTCAAGCACTCATTCCACACTTGCACTCAAATCCATCACTGACTGTTTCTTGTTAACATTTGGCCAATGAATTCAGAAATCTGTACCTCTATGTGAATACTCAGACAGTGTGAATTCTACTCCAGGACATGTATCTTAAAGAAATACCCTCCCACTCCCCACCCCCCGCAAAGTACATTAATTTAACTGAACATTATGCAGTTGCTAAAAATAATTACTCAGGCAATGTAGCATGTGACATAACATGAAGCAGAAAAAACAAAGTACAACATTTTATCTGTGCTTATATCTATGTGAAAATGATGCACCCATTTAGACACACTAGGGAAAAAAATCAAACACCCGGTCTCTTAGAATACAGTAATTACAGGTATCAATTCCACTTTTAATTTTTGTAAAATTATGTTTATTCGATAAGTACAATATATGTTTCTTTTTAATGTGAGTTTTTATTTATATTATCATTTTACATTATAATGTTTCTTGTAGATAGAGAAAAAAAATCAGTCATATTTTCACAATCCTAATGCAATCAGTATTGCCCTTTTGATGTGATCTTTTCCTCTGCACTTTTCACATGGTTGTAATAAAATGTATTAAATATATATTTGTGGAAAGCCTCCTGCAGAGAAGATGCAGGGATACAATGGCAAGCAGAGCTGATATAGCTACTATCCTAGAGAGCTTACCACCTAATGAGAGAGACAGATATGAGTCCAATAATTATACAAATATAAGATAACAAAGAGTGGTAAGTATGATTTCTTCATTCAACACATGTTTGAACTCTGGGCAAAGAGCAGTGAACAAGTCAAGTCCTTGCCCTCATGGAATTTACATTCTGTTGGGGTAAGAGTGGGGCAAACAATAAAAAATTAAACAGGTGTTATGAGAGCATATAACAAGGGGCCCTGCTTATACGAGGCAGAAGCAAATATTTCCCTAAGAAGATGACATACAGCCTGAAGGATGTATCTCAAATTTATTGAGGTATAATTGACATTATTATTTAATTTTTAAAACTTTATTTTACAACATTAGTTTCAGGGGTACAACATAATGATTCAATATTTGTATATACTGTGAAATGATCACCACAATAAGTCTGGTTAACATCTGTCACCACACATAGTTACAAACTTTTTTTCTTGTGATGAGGACTTTTAAAATCTCTATTCTCTTAGCAACTTTGAAATATTCAATACAGTGTTATTAACTACTGTCACTATATATAAAACCATATAGTGGTTATATGTAGATACATGAAAGGGCAAGATTTTGAAGAAATCCAGTGGCTTTTAAAGCAGAAGTATTCCAAGGATGTCAGGGAAGTGGGTGAACATGTACAGCCAAGAGTGAGAAGATTCAAGGGTAAGGTAGTAAAAACTGGCATTGTGTTTACGTATTACTAAATAAGTAAACATAAATAGTTCTGGCCCTTGAAGTAAGGATAACCCAGGAAGGGAAACTATGAATGACATAAAAGTCTACTCTAGGTATTACTCTAGGCATCAGTAATTTACCACCTTAAGCTTTATATTCCCATAAGCCCTGTGCACTATAAAATACAGTCTGTACACTTGTAATGGTTGACTGAGCTTCTTGTACTAAAATAAAAGGAGCACACCAATTGTAAAACCAGTGGTGTAGACTCATTTATTTACTTAAAAAATAAAACATCAAATTAGCTCAACATTAGCAAAAAAGAAAAAAAAAAACCTGAACACAAAGCAGGGGGATCTTGATGTATCAAACTTAAAAAGACAATATTTTAAGTTTCAGCTAGACTTAGTCTGAGAGAGGTGACAGTTGCTTACAAATGGAGTTGAACCAAGTTCATGGCCAGCCTGTACAGGGCTCTTCCTCATCTATTTTGGTTTGTTATATATTCAGCCAGTCATTTAGAGCACACGGTCCACTTTATACCCAAGAAAATAACCTCAGGGTTACAAAGGACATACAACATACATATAGACAAATCACCAGTACACAGATTATTTGCTTCATTAGTGCAGCTTGACTCAACATATCACAAGGGACTGCTGTCTATACATGTAATTTGTTCTACCCCTAGGCTGATTAACTTGACTAAACTAAATCAGGTCTTTTCTTGCTGGGCCATAGTCCCAGCCCTCTGCTCCAAGTCAAAATGCTCTTTCTTCATTCACAGGAATCTTAGTCTGCTGTGGGCTGTCTTTTTCCATTCTAGCACCTGCTGAATGAGTCTGTCCTCTGAGGTTCCTCCTTCTATGTTAAATTTCTTTTCCTTTGTTTTCCATCCTTGAGTAATGAACCCATCTCCCCATCTTCCTTGTACTCCTCCACTGTGCCCTTGCCTACCTTTGCTACTCACTTTTCTTTGTCCACCTTTTTCTGAGCAGGTCTCTGTCCTCATCTCTATTTTAATGACTAATTATGTACTAACCATTGAGAATGTGCTCAGTAAATGATACACAGTTGTCTCTTTATCTTCCAGTCTTTGGCCCCACTTGTCTGCTCCCTGAGAACCAAACTCTGGCTTGTTCTTGAGCTGCCATCAAATAGTAGAAAGAGCACTGAATGAGGGTCAGGTTCTAGCTGGTGATCTTGGCCAAATATTTAACTCTTTTGTCTTTGTCACCTGTGAAAGAGAGTTAAAGGCACGGTAGGTTGTTTACAAAGCAGGCGTCCATGGTTCCTTTCATGGCAGAAGGTATACTCCTTCGTAGAGTGACTTTGTCCCTCCTCTGCCCCCTTGAATCTGGGCTGGCCTTGTGCTTGCTTAGACCAATTGAAAATGATAAAGTGAAATTGTGAGGCTTCTGAGCCTAGGCCTCAAGAAGCCTTGCAGCTTCTGCCCTCTCCCTCTCGGAATCTTGATTCTCTGGTCTGAAGAAGCGGGGGCTAGCTTCCTGGAGGATGTGTTCATGTGCAGAGGAGGACCCAGCGGAGTGCTATCACCAATTGCCAGAGATGTGAGTGAAGCTTTCTTAGACCATCCAGATGCCATCCAGCTGCCAGACGACTGGAGCCAAGTGAGTGATCCCAGGCAAGACTAGGAGAACCACCCAGCTGAGCCCAGAACAAACGGCTGTCCCTTAGAATTGTGAGCTAATAAATTGAAGTCATTTTAAGCCTTTAGGCTTTGGGATGGTTTGTTATGCACAATTTTTAAAAATGGACACAGATGAGATTATCTGGAAGATATCTTCTCAGTAAATCTTCTCAGTAAATGATGAGAAGTCCTGACCAAAATGTATGGTCAGGACTTCCCTGGTGGTGCAGTGGTTAAAGAATCCGCCTGCCAATGCAGGGGACATGGGTTCGATCCCTGGTCTGGGAAGATCCCACATGCCGTGGAGCAACAAAGCCTGTGTGCCACAACTACTGAGCCTGCACTCTAGAGCCTGCGATCCAGAGCTACTGAGCCTGCATGCCACAACTACTGAAGCCCACACGCCTAGAGCCCGTGCTCCGCAACAAGAGAAGCCACTGCAATGAGAAGCCTGTGCACCACAACGAAGAGTAGCCCCTGCTCGCTGCAACTAGAGAGAAAGCCCACACGCAGCAACGAAGACCCAACACAGCCAAAAATAAATAAATAAACAAAATGTATGGTCAAAAGACTCATCATTCTCACATCAGAATTAAATCATTGAGAAATCTTATAAAAACTGAAAAGGGGTTTAAAGCATAATCAGGTCAATCTCCCTGTCTTCAGGTGAAATAATAGCAATAACAAATAATAAGGGAAGATGCTATATATTGAGCACCCACCCTCTCCCAGGATTCTGCAGTCATAATCCTCACAATGCTGCACAGGTATTGCTGTCCTCATTTACAGAGGCCAGCAGGCTGGAGCTGGAGAACTGGGATGGGTACTCATGCCTCATTTGCAAGTCCATGGCCTCATGACCTATCTCATTGTCTCTGGGTACTATTAACCCCATTAATAAACAATGCAATTGATATAAGCTCAAAGTGATTTTTCCCAATTAAAAAGGTGACAATGAGTATTCAAATGTGATTGAGAACAGTCAGACAAATGTTGAAAGCAAACAAATTCCCCAGACCAGAAAATAGGAATTACAGCTTCTATTTTCTTGTCAGAAAAATCTCAAATTTGTCAAAATTGTTCCCTTATCATCTCCTCTTGCCAAGGGCATCAATTCCTCTTTTGGCTGTTCTCACTTTCCTTTCATCTCCTCAATTCACATTTTTTTCTCCACTTTTCTTATTTCCTTGGTTTCTGTACACTTATCAGTTTGCTTAGCTGACCTTCCGGGTACATAACCCATCTTATTACACCTTATTCTGCCTTCCAGGCAGCTAAGCATCCTTATCTCTATCAACCATCTACTCTTGCCTTCGAGGACCTCTTCCCAAATATTCCCCAAATCCCTCACCCTATCCTAGTCTCACAGGTTCAGTCATCAGTAAATCCTAGAACGAATTGTTCAATTACACTGAATCCTGTAAAAGTGGATTTGTCATCTGAATTGTAGGAGATCAAAGCAGCATTAAAGTTTGCTTCCCACACAGGAATTCAAACACATTTTTGTTTTATATTGCCTAGCAACCACAACACACAGAAAAGCACAAATGAGTGCACGGGGTGGGAACTGTGTCCAAGTCGCAGCATAAACATTGAGTTAGTGTCATAGCAGACACAGGATCAGTCTGTCCAAGCAAGGACCTTTCAAACCCTGAAACCCCAAGGAAACTCACCATCTTGGGAAAGTGTTGCACTTTTGTTTTCCTGCTCCAGAAAGGTGATACTTCCAGGTCCAGATTTCTTATCACTCATGATCTAGGGAAAGCTTTAGGACAACTACTGTGAGTTCTCAGCCAGGAAGAGGCAAAGTAAAGAATGCAAAAGCCCTGGTTCAGTGGTTGTAACAGCAGCTTTACAATCCAGGTCCTGGCCTCTCCTCTCCCTGTTTGCTCTTCTGAAAAGAATTGTTTTTTGACAGCCATGGCCCCTGATATCAGAGGCTATTTTTTGGCTCAGCCCATAGCCAAGACTCAGAAAGGGCAGAGATTAGAAAAAAGCAAGCAGGTGTATTGAAAAAATGTGTTCTTTTGATCATAGAAAAGTTAAAACATAGAAGGAAGTCTAGAGGAAGGGAAACTCAGATAAGGAAAAGTGATGCAAGCAGGAGACAACAAAAACAAAGAGTGGCAGGAAATAATGGCACCAGCATTCAAGCCAAGCTAGATAATAAAGCCCATTTAATCTCCCTGAATGGCTGTCATTGAACCAACCGAAAATAAAAGACAACCTTTTCTATGTTTAAAAAATTGACCTGGGCTTCCCTGGTGGCGCAGTGGTTGAGAATCTGCCTGCCAATGCAGGGGACACGGGTTCGAGCCCTGGTCCGGGAAGATCCCACATGCCGCGGAGCAACTAAGCCTGTGGGCCGCAACTACTGAGCCTGCGCGTCTGGAGCCTGTGCTCCGCAACAAGAGAGGCCGCAATAGTGAGAGACCTGTGCACTGGCGATGAAGAGTGGACCCCGCTTCCCACAACTAGAGAAAGTTCTCGCACAGAAACGAAGACCCAACACAGCCAAAAATAAATATATATATTTTAAAAATTGACCTGTGCAATCTTCTTGAATGCTTATTCTCATGTGACACAAAGTCACAACAAAAGGAAAAAATAATCTAAGTAACATGAAGGATGTATACTTCCTGTACTGGTTCAGATCACAGTGAGTCATTTCTTACTGATTAATCACTCTAAGGAAGGTGCCATAGAAAAGACGAGCTGTACACACTAAGGCCAAACTAAGAGTTTAAGTGCCAGCCCCTCATCTGGCCTCAGGGCTTTCTGTCTTCTTAGGTTTGTCTTCTTTCTTTCTTAATCTATTTATACCTTTTACCCAAACCACCTGGGAAAACATCCATTGTCACCTCTATATTTGCCAAACGGTATTGAATTGCTTGCCATGCTCCTGTTGGTTTCACTCTCTGTCAGCTTCTTGAGGACAGGTATTGTGTCTCATTTCTCTTGGTGCCCCAGGGCTTAGCACGGTCTCTGACCCAGGATCAATCAATACATATTTGCTCAACTTCTGGAGTAATGAATGAGTTCTACATTCATCGCTGTGAAGCAACTCAGTCAGTATTTGACATAAGTGAGAGAGGTGACCCTGCACACACAAAAAATCATGTATGTGAAACATAATTTCTCCATAGGAATAATACTGGAAAGCTAGTCATAACTAAGATTTATATGATGCTAATTCTAGACCAGGCATGATTACTTATATTAATTAATTTAATCTTTACAAGAACTCTGTGAGGTAGATACTTTTATTTCATTCTACCAATGAGGAAATTAAAATACTGAGAGGGCAAATTAATATCAGACTGACTGGTTTGAATGCTATCCCTGATCTTTATTAACTGTGTGATTTAAACCTCTCTGTGTCTCTGTTTTCTCATCTGTAAAGTAGGGATAAGGGTAATAACAATACCTCATGGGGTTTTTGTGAGGATTAAGTGAGTTAATACATGTAAGGCCCATATACCTGTTCTGGCACAAATGAAATACTAAGTGAGTGTGATCTGCAAAATGACAGAACAGGCAGTAAAGGGGTGGATGGATGGAGAGTGGGGAATGGAACTTGTGTATCAACAGAGGTAGATAGCAGGCAGTAAAGAGAATTACCCTTAGGCTTTTCCTTTTCCTGTAGAGAAACTCAAAAGCATCAATTATTTATCATGGGCCACCTACCCCTCTTGGATCTCCAAGTTGCACTTAAATTAATAGCAGGATTGTGAGAAAACCAAACCTTGTATTGCAGATTCCACAAACACAGCCTAAATGCCATGCTCAAGACAGCGGTGGGGGGCTGGGCGTTTGGGGGGCGCTGGGTAAGACTTACTGACGTCACTGGACTGGACCTCACACTGCACTGAATGCATTGGCTGATGCCAGGGTTTGGGCCATGATTTGCTAAGAATATTGCACCAATTTTAGTAGAAGGTCTAAAGAACATTTACTGTTTTAAACTCTATTAAGGCAAACATACATGAACTGAGAAGAACTTACACTTTTACTTATCTTAAACCTGATTCAAGTCTAACTTCAGAAAGTAACTATTCACTCATTTATTCAACTAATATTTTTTGAGTAGGTATTACGTTCCAGGCACGGTTCTGGAAGCTTGGAATATAAAAGTGCACAAAAGAGACAGCTCCAAGCCTTCCTGGAATTTGTAGTCTAGCAAGTAGCAGTATTTCCATGGCCACCTCCATGGCCCAAGCCACCACCATCTCTCACCTGGACAAACACTGGAACTCCCTACTTCTCTGCCTGCTTCCACTCTGACCTCCCTTCCATCCAGGCTCCACACAGCAGCCAGAGTGACATTTTTAGCAAGTTAGTTACATTATGCATCCCACTCCCCTGCTTAAATCTCTCCAGGAGCTTCCAGTCATGCTTAGAAGTCCAAACTCCATTGGTCTTCAAGTCTGTACAGAATCTGGCTCTCTGCCTTATCTGTCACTTTTCTCATACTCCTCTCCCCACCACTCAGCACTTGGCCTTCTTTCTGTTCCTCCAGCAAGCCAAGCTGGTTCCACTGGGCTTTGCACTTGCTGTTTTCTCCACGGAATGCTCTTCCCTATTTGTCTCATGGCCATTCCTTTGTAACATTTAGGCCTTAGCTAAAACGTCACATCCTTAGAAAGGTCTTCCATGACCCTCCAAAACTACAGTCACTTTCTATCAAATTAATTGGTTTATTTTTCTTTATCTCATTTATCATCACATGAAATCATCTTCTTCATTTATTTACTTTTTTATTGATTAAAATATAATCCATAAGAGCAAATACCTTGCCTACCCTGTCTCCTGGAATGATGTCTGATATAGAGTAGGGGATCAGTAAGCCCTTGATGAACAAATGAGTAAGAATTTGGGAAACTCTTCTCTATGGACCAGAATTTCTTCATCTATAATATGAAGGATTTGAACTAGATGTTCTCAAGGGTGGTTTCCTGCATTTTATCATGCTAAGATTGCTTTTGCTAATATTTCAAGGGGTATACTCTAATATTTCAAGACATGGTGAACAAATCCATATTCAGCTCTGTCTGAGAGTTCATAAGATTCAAACTCTGTCTCCCTTGGGCCTCTGTATTTCAGCCTGAAGAGTCCCAATTATTCATATTGTACTCATGTGTCAATTGTCCTTTCACTCCCTTCACTCTTTCTTTCTGCTTCTTCACTCTGGATCCATCACATGATTAAAATAAAACAACTAGAAGAGGATTTATTGTCAAACTGACAATAACTTTATGGAAGATGAAGACAATATTTCATGTTATATCTAGTACCTTCATGACGCTGCTGAATGTTATGGGAACCTTGCACCCTGTCACAGCACATCATTCCCTGCAGAGGGACGTGCACCTGGAATTAAATGTTAAGCATACGTTGTGTGACAGCCACTGTGTTAGGTGCTTCCACATGCATTATCTCATTTTATCACTATGGGTGCCCAGCGAGGTAGGTATTATTATATTCATTTTACAGTAAAAGGAGTTGAAACCATGAAGTGTGAAAAATCTTGCCTGTGGTTATACAGTGGTAAGTGAAAGAGTTAGGCTTCTACCTAGCCTCAGATCCCACTACCCAGCATGATAACATGTGTTGAGTGAGTACAGTTATTTCCAGATTGTTTTCCAGAGCCTGAATTATTCAATGCTCACTTGTCTCTGAACTTTTTTTCACACTGGGTGTCTCATCACTGGATTGCCAGCTCCTTAAGCAGAGTGCCAGACATTCTGAACACACAACAAACAGTGACTAAATATTTGTTGAATAACCCAACAAAGGAATACAAGAATATTAAAAACTAGAGTTTTTAGCCTTTGCTTCTCACTTATTCTCTTTACACAGATGCTTAGACATCTTCCACTGAAACTTGTAAGGCAAGGGTTAGTTAATTCAAGTTGAATGTTAGGGTTTTACAAGTGTAGGGAAGCTGCTCAGAGCTACAGAATTGGATATGAATGCCTCTTGTAAGGCTGTTATATTACTAGGACAACTGCAAGGCAGGTTAGAGCCAATAAGTTTTGATCAATAGATAAAGTATATTACCTCAACATCTTGGCTTTGTTTATTATATTATTCATGGCTTCTTCTCAAAGACAACTACATCCAAAATTCTGACCACACTCTCTACACTGTTAGTTATATAGAGTTAGGTAGCAAGACAACTGTTCTCATGCAAATCTGGTGCATTCTTTCATTTTCATGAATTAGAATGCAGAGCATGTTTTTTTTTTTTTTCACATATTCAGGCAATTTAATGTTAATTCTTATAATGTGTCCTGACAGGGAAAAAATACAGAAAGAGAAATGTTATCAGAGGAGCCTAGGCAATTCCACAAGGTTGAAAGAAAGTGATGCCCCCATAGTTTCATTCCAGGTCCAGGCAGAAAGGTCACAAGACGATATTGCCTTCACTGTCTCAATACCCACAATTATCGTACTTAACTAATTCATTCTCTGTATCATGAAAACTTAAAGATGTTAGAGAATCAACTCAAATCCAACATTTTGGAAGTAGCTTTAACTTTAAGGAACTTAATGTAATATGAGACTCCCTCCGCCACACCCCTAACCTACACACTGACCAAATATGTAAGCCAAGGGGGAAAGAAAGATAGTTCTCAAATGGCTATTTAGTCTTTGCTTTGGGACACAGAACGCTGAGAAAATGCTTGAGGTTTCCTAAATGCCACCACCATGGGAACCTCTGGGTTCCCATCAGGGATAACGGAGGTTCAGAAAGTCCATGGCTTGCAGACCATTACCCACTTCACGATTCAAAGAAAGTTTGACGTGGGCATCAATTAAAGCTCACTAGTTTGGATTACAATTTACAATACATTTTCAAAAGGAGTTAACCCTTGAAGTAATCCTTATCCAAAGGGCTGCTGCTTTTCCAAGTGCTCTCTAGCAAACTTGCCTCACAATGATCAGCTTGGGTTTTTTTAAAAGGGCTTCTTGCCTTCTACTGACCTGACAAGCCAACATTCCACCTCAACAGAAATTACTGCAGAATCATATCCCAAAGGGCTTGCTTTGAACATTTCCCTTTAATCCCTCTGCTAAATGGTATTAATGATAATTATTACTCTTCTGATCAGTTATCACAAACTGCTTTCATATGGTATTATCTTATCCAGAAGAGCTTATTAAGTTTTTTGTCTCTAGATGTAGTTACATTTATTTACACAAACATACTCTTAAGCACTCCTAGAATAATTCTATAACAAAATCAGTACCTGGGGTGAAATGAAATAATGCCAGCAGTACAAATGTTTGTCTCTACTCCAAATTATGTAACTTATTTATGGAAACTTAACACATATAAAAGATATTTTACTGGCAATACTGTTGTTATGCATTATTACTATCATTTTAACTTTCAGATTCTAGTATCTAAATTTTTCTTTCTCAATAACAAAAAAAAATTGTGATCATTCTTTATAATGTATTAAATGCTTTATCATAAAATCTCAATGGCTCTTTGGAAAAAAGTCCTAAATGAAGCTTTGTTACACAATAAAAATGATAATGTAACATCAGAAGCTATTATGTACTTTATATGAATATGTCTCAGTGCATCAAGAAGAGGTACAGAATTGTACTCAATCTGTAAACAGTCAACCATTTCTCAAAAATGAGAAGAAATGTCAGTTGTAATGAAGTAGTAATGCCAGGTGTATTTTACAGAAGAAAAGTGGAAATGAAAAGAACTGTTTACTTGGTATTGTAGATGGATGTGGTCTATTCTTTATTAACAATGACATTAAATTTTAAAAGTCATTATTTGGTTTTGAATCACTTTGGATTTGTTTGCAAAAATGTTTGTTTTCTTTCAGGTAGGATGTGATGAAGTAATGTATAGCATAGAAAAATAAAACTGGATATCTGATTCTCTCCATCTTGTTTTGTTTTGTAAATTCTGGCCCCTTTACTGATATCCAAAAATAGGACTCAATTAAACCATAGAGGTAATGAATTAAACATGGTGGTAGGTCTGTCTGAAAGACATGGACCGCTTTTCTAGCATACGGGCAGTCCATGATATGTTGGGAGCCTATTTCACTAGCAAAATTGTCATGGGTAGTTGCTAGGCTTTGGGTTATGTGATCCAAAATTTTTCACATTCCTGACCCTAATCAACTGAACCAGGGATTCATGATCGACCCAAAAGCTAAACATGAGCAAGAATGCTGCCTACTCAACATCACTAATTATTAGAGAAATGTAAACCAAAACTACAATGAGGTATCACCTCACACCAGTTAGAATGGACATCATCAGAAAATTTACAAACAACAAATGTTGGAGAGGGTATGGAGAAAAGGGAACCCCCTTGCACTGTTGGTGGGAATGTAAATTGATACAGCCACCATGGAGAACAGTATGGAGGTTCCTTAAAAAACTAAAAGTAGGATTACCATATGACCCAGCAATCCCACTACTGGGTACATACCCAGAGAAAACCATAATTCAAAAAGACACATACACCCCAATGTTCATTGCAGCACTATTTACAATAGTCAGGTCATGGAAGCAACCTAAATGCCATTGACAGATGAATGGGTAAAGAAGATGTGGCACATATATACAATGGAATATTACTCAGCCATAAAAAGGAATGAAATTGGGTCATTTGTGGAGATGTGGATGGACCTAGAGACTGTCATACAGAGTGAAGTAAGTCAGAAAGAGAAAAACAAATATCGTATATTAACGCATATATGTGGAATCTAGAAAAATGGTACAGATGAACTGGTTTGCAAGGCAGAAATAGAGACACAGATGTAGAGAACAAACGTATGGACACCAAGGGGTGGGTGGGGATGGTGGTGGTGGGATGAATTGGGAGATTGGGATTGACATATATACACTAATATGTATAAAATAGATAACTAATAAGAACCTGCTGTATAAAAAAAATAAAACTCAAAAAATAAAATAATATTAAAAAAAAAAAAGAATGCTGCCTAACTGATGTGCTCTATTTTGGAGAGTAATTAACAACTTATTCATATCCTTCCTCTTGACATGTCTTGAAATCATTATGACAAGTAAGACACACTAAAGTGACACAGCGGCTGAGAGAGACATTGAGAAGGCATTAAGCAGTACCAGAAGTAGAAGCCATGAGGAAACAGAGTCTGGAATAGGCAGAAGCCCTGAAGCAGAAAGGAAAGTTGCAAGAAGAAAATCAACCATGGCCATGGAAGTGAACAGGGAAAAGCAGAACAAAGTAGTTGAGCCACAAGTCTGGTAGATTACCAGCCTGGTTGATTGGCACCAGAATGTTGCTATGTTGTGATCACTGTTCTTGTTCCCAAGGACTGGTTGTGCAAGCTGAGGCTGTTGTTTCCTTAATTCCCCACTGCAGACTTACAATAGAGTGCCACCCATCACTTGAGGTAAACTAGAGCGTGTTCCTTGTCATCTGAAAAGGCTACATGTAGAAATCTTTTTACAAGGGAATTCTTCAGGGTTGGGACGGGAAATTTCTAATGTCAACAAAACTGACTTTGATTTGCTATTGTACAATTTTTAAGTTCATTGTTTTTCTAATTATTAAAGTGAAGTTACACTCAGTACAGAAGACTTGAAAATTGCAGAAAAGCTTGAAAAAAAAAGTCACTCATAATCCCCACAACCAGAGATACTGCTGTGTGTGCCTATGTCCACAGAGCATTTTAAAGCAGGGGTAACAGGATGTTATACTGAGACCCAGCCTGTCTCAGTTTTAGCTGAGGCATGAAAGCAAGTGATTCCACATACTCAATTGAATTGTGAGAAGACCAGTAGGAGAATTTGTTTGGTAGGATTTATAAAAACAAACCAAAAAAAAAAAAGAAAGAAAGTCAAAGACTTTATCCTATGTTTTCTTCTGCTTTTACAGTTTCCAGTCTTATGTGTAAGCCTTTTGAGTTGATATTTGTGTAAGCGGTAAGGCAAGGGTCCAATATCATTCTTTTGTATGTGGATATCCAGTTTTCCCTACATCATTTGTTGAACAGGTTATCCTTTGTACTTCGTGTATTCTTAGCACCCTTGTCAAAGATCAGTTGACATTGGGACTTCCCTGGTGGTCCAGTGCGTAAGACTCCATGCTCCCAGTGCAGGGGGCCCAGGTTCTATCCCTGGCTGGGGAACTAAATGCCGCATGCATGTTGCAACTAAGGAGTCCGCGTGCCACAACTAAGGAGTCTGCATGCTGCAACTAAGAAGCCCGCATGCCACAACTTGGAGCCTGGTGCAGCCAAAATAAATACACAAATAAATATTAAAAAAAAAGATCAGTTGACATATATGTATGGATTTATTTCTGGGCTCTCTGTTCTGTTCCATTGGTCTATATATCTATCTTTACACCAGTATCATACTGTTTTAGTTACTGTAGCTTTGTAATATATTTTGACATCAGGACGTGTGATGTGATTTCATGGATATGACATCAAAAGCATAGGCAACAAAAGCAAAAGTATACAAGAGGACTATATCAAACTAAAAACCTTCTGCACAGCAAAGGAAACAACCAGTAGGGTGTAAAAGGTAACTATGGAATAGGAGCAAATATGTGCAAACTATATTTCTGATAAAAGGTTAATTTCTAAGATATACGAGGAACTCCTACAACTCAATAGCAAAAAACCTAATAACCTAATTTAAAGATGGGCTAAGGACTTGAATAGACATTTCTCCAAAGAAGGCATACAAATGACCTATAGATATATAAAAAGATGCTCAATGTCAGCAATCATCAGGCAAATGCAAATTAAAACCACAATGAGATATCACCTCACACCTGTTGGGATGGCCATTGTAGTAGTAATAATAATAATAATAATAGACAGCAAGTGTTGGCAAGGATGTAGAGAAATTGGAACCCTTGTGCACTGTTGATGGGAATACAAAATGGTGCAGTTATTATGGAAAACAGCATGGAGGTTCCTCAAAAAATTAAAAATAGAATTACCATATGATATAGCAATCCCATTTCTGGGTATTTATCCTAAGTAATTGAAATCAGAGTCCAGAAAAGATATTAGCACTCCCTTGTTCACTGCACCATTATGAATAATGGCCAAGATGTAGAAACAATCTAAATGCCCAACAATAGATGAACTGGTAAAAGAAAATGTGGTATATACATATAATAGAATATTATTCAGCTGTAAAAAAGAAGGAAATCCTGCAATATGCAACATGGATGAACCTTGAGGACATTATGACAAATGAAAGAAGCCAATCACAGAAGGACAAATAATACATCATTCCACTTATATGAGGTTTCTAAAATAGTCAAACTCATAAAAGCAAAGAATATATTGATGGTTGCCAGAGGTTGGGGGAGGGGGAAATGAGGAGTTGCTAATTAACAGGTATAAAATTTCATTTATTCATGAGTGAATAAATTCTAGAGATCTGCTGTACAACACTGTGCCTGTAGATAACAATACTGTCTGTCCTGTGCACTGAAAAATCTGTTAAGAGGGTGGATCTCATGGTAGGGTAACAAGTCCCCTTACCCACATTGGTTCAGAAGAGCAGAGACACAGAGTCTTTTTTTACAGAGGGGCTTCAACAGTACCACTGAAAGAGCTTAATATATGTCCTTTAGAGTTTTGGGGAAAGGACAACTGGTGTCTAACTCCTGCCTAAGAAGCATAAGTTTGAGAAACTGGGGCCAGCCAGCCTAGAGTGAGGGAAGTAAGGGGAGACTGAAGGGAGATTGCTCAGTTGGCAGTCAGTCCTCACTTCCAGAGTTTCTCATGCATGAACAGTTCTACACATTTCTCATGGACAAGACATGGGCCACAGGAGAGGCTGAGGGGGGGCTGAGGTTCTCTTAGTTCATGTCCACGATAGCTGGCTCAAGAGGCGAAGAAACCTTAATAGAAAGGCTGTGAGCGAATCACAAGATTCCTAGGGACATGGAGGGGTTGGCAGAGAGCAGGGGAGGGCACATCAGGGTATCAAGAGAGCCTGAAAACCCCACCTGAGCACACAAGAGGCATATTTAAACACCTGCCCGGCCTCAGAGACCGTGAAGCCACCCCAGTCAAGAAAGAGCTTCCTAACATACACCCCTACCCCCACCCAAACATGTACCTCTCCTCCCCTCCATCCTCCACTTCAACTCTGGAATGGTCAAGAAATACCTTCGAGGGGATGGAGAGTAGAGGCTGACAGGGAAAAGGTAGGATCAAACCCCTCCTTACTGTTACAGGCTTCTCACTGCCGCAAGCTGTGGCTGTGTGAGGGGAAACGGCTACTGCTCTGAATAACACTGGAATTAATCAGGGACTGGACAATCTAATTATTGTATTGAATTGAGACAGTGGTTTTGTGTCTTCAAGTGACCAAAGGATGTTTACTACCTGAAAGTGAGCAGAAAAGTCATGGGACAGCCCATGTTTTTATCCAGTGGCATTTAAAGGCAAAACTAAAGGTGCTTTCTGATTATATCCCATGAGTCCTAATTTCTCAACATGCCAGTTATACATGTATACATGTTTCAAAATGTTTTTAAACTATAAATACTGTTTTGCAGCCAACATTTCCCACTTAGCATTATATTAAGAATGCTGCACTACATCAATATCCTTTTACCATTGTGTCTTCGTGCCATAGGATGTGTACCTACTCCCCTAACATTAGATACATGAGTCATTTCTAATTTTTCACAGCCATAATGTTGAAATGAACATAGTTCCAGCCTAGCATTGTGCACCTCTCTAATTAGCTTCTTAGGATAAATTTCCTTGAAGTAGAATTGTCAGAAAGAATGACCATGTTTTAATTACTGATGAAATACATTGACAAATTGCTCTGTGGAAAGCTTACATCAAATTTTTCTCCAACCAGCAGATTCTACATGTGTGCCAATTTTCCCATATCCTTGCCAACAGTAGTTATTATTGTTATTATTAATCTTGATAATCTGATATCTAATAAGAAAAAAATAATTTTTTCATTAAAATTTTTCTTTTATTACTGGAGAGGTTGAACATTACTTCATATGTTTATAGGCTATGTGTCATTTTTTAATGACTTACCTGCTCAACACCTTTGCTTATTATTGTAACTCAGGTATCACTGAAAATATTAGTTCTTTGAATCTCAAGGCAAAGGCCAAAAGAATGGCAGAGCTGGCAATTCTTGGTATTTGCTTCGAAGTGTAGCTCACAGACCAGTCTGTGGGTTACTAAGTGGGGGCTCAGGTTGGCCACTACGACTTGCCACAGAGCAGTGCTAGATGTTGTCTTCAGAGCACCTAGTTTTCTTGGTTGTTTGCCTCCTATTGCTCTTGCCTCTATGGAAGTACAAAGAGAGGCATCGTGTGGCCTGACCACACAGACACAATTGTCACAGATGCTCTCTGCATTATTTTCATCTTTCCCCACCCAGTTGCCTCAGACTGGCATGGTTGCATAACATCACTGTCTGAGCTTATGTAAAGTTGCTGGGCCTGGATGGTGGGAACAATCAGATGGGTTCTAATCCCTTTGTTACGGTGGCTGATCAAATAACATCTATGTGTCTCATTTTCCTCATACGTAAAACTTCATGACCAGACCCCACACTTACCTGTCTGGACTTGTTTCCCATTACCCTCTCATTTAAACCCTATGTACCAACCATTCCAAACTCTTTGCATGTTCTCTGGGCCTTTTTCCAAGTTTCTCTTTGGTTTGCAATGCCCTTCCTTAAACAGTTTTTTGTCCCATGATTAACTCAGGGCTGACACCACTAAAGGTTTGAAAAATGTTCTTTGAGTGAAAAAAAAAAAAAAGATTCAATTAAACTATAATGAGAATTTAAATTTGTAAGAATGACTTGAAAGCACTAGGAAATTTAAGATCTAACAGTAGGAAAAGATACGTACAAAATAGCTGTGATATAACACAGGACATGATAGACCTTTAAAAGAAAAACAGATTCTCTATTCACAACACTTCTGAGTTAGTGCAGACCCCGCAGGTTAAGGGCTCAGTCCCACAAAACTAACTCCACTTCAGACACCAAGCTCAAGTCCAGACTTCTAGGACTTCGACTGACGAGCTGTAAATTGGGGGTTTCCATGACCCCCTCTTCAGGGTTGACAACTTATTAGAACCACTCACAGAACCCAGGTAAATAGTTTACTTACTATTACCAATTTATTACAAAGGATATTTTAAAGGATACAAATAAATAGCCAGATGAAGAGATATGTATGACAAGATCCAGAAGGGTCCTGAGCACAGGAGCTTCTGTCCCCATGGAGTTTAGGATATGCCACCTCTTGGCACGTAGAGGCATTCTTGTTCACCAACTCAGAAGCTCTCTGAACTTTGTTGTTTATTGTTTTTATGGAGGCTTCATTATGTAGGCATAACTAATTAAATAACCGGCCATTGGTGATTAAGGCGGGGGTGAAGTTAGGGGGTGGCTAAAATTTCCAGCCCTCTAATCACATGATTGGTTCCTCTGGCAACCAGCCCCCATCCTCCAAGAGTCACCCCATTAATGTAAACTCAGGTGGTTGAAAGGGGCTTATAATGAATAACAAAAGATACTCCTCTTACCCCTCCCACTCAGGATATATTAAGGGCTTTAGACGTTCTGTGCCAGGAACCTGGGATGAATACCTAAACTATATATATTTCTTACTATATCAATCACATAATAGAAAAACGAGACTCTTACCAAGCCCAGCCAAGGCGCCACTGACTGTTCCCGGCCTGAGCCCCAGCGCCCACAAAACTGCCCCTACGTCCAGCAGAGATGGCAGCAGCCCCCTGGACCCAGGCAGCCCACAGCCCCGGAGACCTCAGCCCCCATCAACAGTGGGGACCCTCCAACCACCATACTGGAGTGATTCCAACTCAAAGGACACCCAGAGCCACCATCTGGTATCTGCCAGTTTTTCCAACTGACCTGTATCCCACCCAGCACCTCCCTACCCCCTTTCCCACAATTCATGACATCAAAACACCGGCTTTTCCCCTTTTTCCTTGAGACTCAGGAGGGCCAAAGCAACAGCCTTTTGCTTTTTTTTCTCTCCCTTACCAAGGGTTAAAGGAAGGGATCCATTCTTATTGTTCAGAGGCACCAACTCCCTCCCCTAAATCAGGCTGAGAAGGAAACAGCCAGCTCTTACCTCCTCCTGGTTGTTTTTCTTTCCCATCCCAGTTTAATTTTTGTTTCCCCACTACCCCCTACCTCTGAAGCCATTTTATGAACTGTCATGTGCCACCTGAGCCTCCAGTAAAAACAAAAACAGGCTTTCCTGTTGAAAAAAAAAAAAAAAAAAGAAAAGAAAACCGAGACTCCTGCTTTAAGATTAATTCTGGCTACGGGCTGGGAAAACATTCCTGAAGATGGGTCTTAAAGACAGGGAGATAAGCCTTGTTAGCTCAGAGTCTGAATCCACCATTGTTCCTCACTAGTGATGCTTATCCCCAGTGAATGGTGGAATGGTTTGGAGAGTAGGTACAGGGTGTGTGTGTGTGTGTGTGTGTGTACATGTGTGCACAGAGCGGGGATGCATGCAGGCCATCATTGGCAGAGAGTAATCTGAGCAAAGGAAGCGAAGTAGGAGAGTGAAGAACTTCATTTTGTTCTTGTTTTATTTTAAATGGTCATAGGAAATTTATATTTGCTGGCCTTGCATCAAGGGAAATCGTCCAAATTTACTCATGGAGGTCAACCATTATCCATTAATATTTTCAATACTGTCCTGGTCATTGGGTTATAAATAAGAATCCCAGAAACTCTGAAATTCTCTCAATTCTTTGGTAAACAGAAATTTCAACACTAAGATCATGCAAGTCTTCTGGAGGCTCCTATGCTCTTATGTAAAGAACAGGGCTTGGAGGGGAAGCCAAAGATTTCTTTTTGTGGCCTCATGCCTATCATTCACACAGCTGGTGACTGCTCCCTGACTCAGCAGATTCAACTGAAAGCCTGAGATATGGAGAAAAGTGCCACATAACACTTTAAGACACAGTGAATTTCTATTTTATCAAAATGATTTTGTGCTGCTCTGCTATTTATCATTTGCAGAAAAATATATAAACAGCTAGCCTAAATCTCATTCTCTATGTGAAAGATTGCTAAAAATTAGTGAACAATTTAGCAGAAGTTACCGAGGGTGAATAGATCTCTGGGGAGGATGAGGGAAACAATTCAGTTGATGGAATGCTCCAGCAAGCCAGCAGTTTTCCCACAATAAATAAACACTAGCTCTTTTCCTTAGGACTTTAGTTCCCAGTATTGACATGAATAGCCTTCCTGAATTGAAGATTTACATATTCTAACTAGAAATTAAAATTCAATAAGTGTGTTATATAGACTTGATTCAATGGAAGTGTTAACAAGCCATACTTGCAAGTCATTTTCCCCTTATCCACCTTCCACTTATCCACATCCAACCACCCTTCAAGGCCAGTTTCTTTATGAAGTCTTTCCTAATAATTTCAGCTACCATCCATCTTACTCTCATTCCAAAATCCTACTGTCTGTACTACCCATTAGGTACTTAGTCATGTGTAACCTTATAATATTATTTAAATTTTCAATTGTCCACCCAAATAGATCATAAATTTCTTGGGTTCTGCACTTTGCATTTACCATAGAAGTTTGCATAGCCCATAAAAAAATAGTAGGTCCTCAAAATATTTGTCAATGATTTCTTATTCTAATAAAGATGAAAATATCACTAATCTTGATCCCCAAACATGTTGGGATTTAAGTACTCTACCATCATGTTAAACTTGGAAAGGTGTACCTTTCTCCTTTATCATCGTTCCTACTGAAGATACCATTCTCAGCCTTGCTGCTTTGAACCTAGAGGTATGCGTTCAACATATTCAGGCAAATTCTGAAATACCAGGGCCAGTGGTTTGCCGGGGGCTTCATCCTGGTGCACAGCATCTTACCTGATGGGTGCTGAGTAGCACAAGGTAGAATGATGGCTTTGCCTCTCTCTTCAGTGACTCTGGACAAGCTTCTGGACAAGATCCCCAATGCCCTAGGCTGGTGGGCAGGGCGCACAGAAGAGGGGATTCCCCCACTTGCTGAAGGTGAAATACACTTCTGCTGAGCCCGGAATGAAGAAAAGGGTGCTGCTGCACTGCCACTTCAGAGGGAAACAGCCACTTGAAATGAAATGTCTTGCTTTTTCTTTGGAAGGGGGGAAAAGGTGTTTTAATGATTAGTTGGTCTTAATTATTTTTGCTTATAATAGGAGAGAGATAAAGCTCCTGATAGAAGTCCAGAGCTGAAAGGGAGGAAATGAAACCCGCTGCAGTTTCCTCTGGCAGGCGGTTCTTGTGGGCCAATCAGTCCCCTCCTCTCCTGTCAGGTGGCTGCTTTCCGCTTCTCCCCAGATGTCCTTTACCAGGCCGCCTGGAGCTGGGGAACAAGCTTCAATCTCCCTAGTCAGAATTCTGCTTTGAAATCTGCTTACTCCTCCCTTCACCCCCAATCCCAGTGTCAGGCCTAGAATGAACTTAACTGCTAAGAGATAACATTCATCAAGAGATAATGTAATTTTTAAATGTTTAGAAGTTGATGGATGGAGGAATTGATGTCCTTTAATATTCATATATATTACCTCACCCGGGACTCACAAAGTGTAGAGTCCACTTGAATCTACCAGTTTCAGTGTAAACAGTAGGTCAAATACCAAAAACTCATCAAAGCCAGAAATCTAAGTTCATATGAACACTCCTTCCCCCTCCTCCTCCAGCCAATCAGCCACTAAGTCCTGCTAATTTAACTGTGCAAATATTTCTTGAATCTTTCCCTTTCTCTTCACCCCTAGTCAAGGCCCCTAAACATATCTGTCTTCTAATCTGGGTTTCACCCTTCATACAGAGCCATCTACCTAAGAGGCACATGTGACACTGTCACTCTGTTGCTAAGCATTTCAATGGCACCTCCTCACCCCCAGTTTGTACCAAGCCGTCTCTTGCAGGTCATTGGCTCTCACTCTGTATTCTAGTGCTAGCCACTGCTAATGGTGCTGCAACTCCATCAGGGTCTTTCACATCTTTGTGACTTATCTCCTCCTGCAAGTCTTCCCTGGGGTTAACCCCATTTAACCACACATGGGGTTAAATGATCTCTGTGTCCCTGTGTGCAACTACCTTATCACCTGCCACATTATAGTGAATATACTGTTTTCAAATCCATCTCCTTCACTACACTGAGAGATTGTGGAGAGCATTTTAGTATCTCTGGTACTAAGATCATGGTAGGATCTCATCTGTGAATAAATGAGTGTTTGATACCTAACAGAAGTGTTGTTGAGTCAATATACTGGGAAAAAAATCTACCCTATGGGGCTTTCACCCTCAACAGGAACACAGAGGTACCCGACTCTGACCCCTGATGCTGTGAGGTGATGTGAGGAGGGTCCTGAGGCAGTGACAGGTTCCCAAGACAGTTGCCTTAATGCTGCAAATGGAGAAGCTTGTCATATCTGGCAGGTCCAAGAGAAAGAGGTGAAATTGCAATGCTACCCCCAACACGTAACTTTGACGGTTGATTGACCTACAATAAAGAAAACTCCTGGTGATGACCTACCTCCCAGGAAGGAAGCCAAAGGAGTAGTGAGGACCTGGCTTACCTCCCCAAGAGACCCAGGCCCCTGGAGGTGTAGAATCTTCCATCTTTAGGAGTTGCCACCTAGGAGTGCCTATAGTACCTCAGAGATGAAGCTCAGATGAGCTAAGAAGAGAAAAACATTTTAATCACTTTGATGATAAAACTGTAATTGTTTTGCAGCACTGTTTGGAAACTGTGACACTTACAACACTTAGTTGGCTTTTAGACACACGAAGATTGTTTATAATAAAAAAATTCACATTTACATATCATTTTGTTCCCCTTGAACTCTGCTTAAGGATCTGGGAGGCCCGGAACAAGTGGTTACATGCTGACACATGGAGGAAGTGAAAAAAGCTGGGGAAGCAGCTGGAGCCAGAGCTCAGGGGAACTGGGCGTACGAGGTGTGAGGCAAAGCTAGGTGAGGGGTGGTGCATGTGACTTTGAAGGTGGAGACAACTACCCTGGAGGGAATATGTTACTCATAAACCTTTTAAAGTTTTGCCTGGATGACAGCGACAAAGCAATTAAACAGCTATCGACAGACATGACCTATTTTACTGGCCTTTCCTGTTGTCTTTGGTGGAGGCAGTGTTATAGCCTAACCTACAACTAAGAATGTTTGGTGGGGTGTGAGGTTGAGGGTTGCTGAGAATAGGGAAGAAACTGATGTCCTTGAGGAAGAAGAGGCACTAGCAAGCAGGCCAATTGGAGGGATGGCCAGACCCTCCTGACATACTCCCCCAGAGGGAAGGCCATTGTTAGCAGTCCCCTCAGCAAGCCCCAGTGATTTTTCTACTCTGAGGAGTGGAGTACCCAACACCAGCTACTTTGGGGACAACTTTCAGCAGACAGAGTTCTCCTTTGGCCTTCAGTGATCCTGAAGGGGACTGCAAAGTGTAGGCTCAAGTGCAAACACAGAGATTCAGCAACTCAGACCTGCCCTCAAGTGTGCATGATCCAAAAGTCATGCTTATCTACTTTATGGCATCTGGAAGAAAGGAAGACGACCACACATAAAATACACGACAGATATTTTAAAAATAGGCCACAAAAAGGTTCTGCAGTTTAAACACTTAAAAATGAAAAGAGGGGGACGAGAGGAAGATGGCGGAAGAGTAAGATGTGGAGATCACCTTCCTGCCCACAGATACACCAGAAATACATCTACACGTGGAACAGCTCCTACAGAACACCTACTGAATGCTGGCAGCAGACCTCAGACCTCCCAAAAGGCAAGAAAGTGCCCATGTACCTGGGTAGGGCTAAAGAAAAATGAATAAACAGAGACAAAAGAATAGGGACGGGACCTGCACCAGCGGGAGGGAGCTGTGAAGGAGGAAAGGTTTCCACACACTAGGAAGCCCCTTCGCGGGCGGAGACTGTGGGTGGCGGAGGGGGAAAGCTTCGAAGCCGCGGAGGAGAGCACAGCAACAGGGGTGCGGAGGGCAAAGCGGAGAGGTTCCCGCACAGAGGATCGCTGCCGACCGGCACTCACCAGCCCGAGAGGCTTGACTGCTCACCCGCCGGGGTGGGCGGGGCTGGGAGGTGAGGCTTGTGCTTCGGTCGGAGCGCAGGGAGAGGACTGGGGTTGGCGGTGTGAACACAGCCTGCAGGGAGTTAGTGAAGCCCGGCTAGCCGGGAGGGAGTCCGGGGAAAAGTCTGGACCTGCCGAAGAGGCAAGAGACTTTTTCTTCCTTCTTTGTTTCCTTGCCTGTGCAGCCCGCCACTGCCAGGGTCCCGGGATCCAAGGACAGCTTCCCCGGGAGAACGCACCGCATGCCTCAGGCTGGTGCAATGTCACGCCGGCCTCTGCTGCACCCCTCCCTACCCCCGGCCTGAGTGAGCCAGAGTCCCTGAAGCAGCTGCTCCTTTAACCCTGTCCTGTCTGAGCAAAGAACAGACCCCCTCCAGCGACCTACACGCAGAGGGGGGGCCAAATCCAAAGCTGAGCCCCTGGGAGCTGTGAGAACAAAGAAGTTAGACAACGAATCATCCCAAATTGAGGAGGTGGACTTTGGGAGTAAGATGGATTATTTTTTTCCCTTGTCCTCTTTTTGTGAGTATGTATGTGTATGCTTCTGTGTGAGATTTTGTCTGTATAGCTTCGCTTCCACCATTTGTCCTAGGGTTCCAGCTGTCCGGTTTTTTTTGTTGTTGTTGTTTTTAATTTTTTTCTTAATTACTATTTTCAACAATGGACAGATCATCCAAAATGAAAATAAATAAGGAAACACAGCTTTAATTGATACATTAAACACGATGCACTTAATTAAAAATTTTAGGACATTCCATCCAATACAACAGAATACACATTTTTCTCAAGTGCTCATGGAACATTCCCCAGGATAGATCATAACTTGGATCACAAGTCAAGCCTTGGTAAATTTAAGAAACGAAATTGTATCAAGTATCTTTTCCGAACACAATGCTATGAGACTAGATATCAATTACAGGAAAAGATCTGTAAAAAGCACAAACACATGGATGCTAAACAAGACACTACTTAATAACGAAGTGATCACTAAAGAAATCAAAGAGGAAATTTAAAAATACCTAGAAACAAATGACAATGGAGACACGACTACCCAAAACCTATGGGATGCGGCAAAAACAGTTCTAAGCGGGAAGTTTATAGCAATACAATCCTACCTTAATAAACAGGAAACATCTCGAATAAAGAACCTAACCTTGCACCTAAACCAATTAGAGAAAGAAGAACAAAACCCCCCAAATTTAGCAGAAGGAAAGAAATCATAAAAATCAGATCAGAAATAAATGAAAAAGAAATGAAGGAAATGATAGCAAAGATCCATAAAACTAAAAGCTGGTTCTTTGAGAAGATAAACAAAATGGATAAACCATTAGCCAGACTCATCAAGAAAAAAAGGGAGGAGACTCAAATCAATAGAATTAGATATGAAAAAGGAGAAGTAACAACTGACCCTGCAGAAATACAAAAGATCATGAGAGATTACTACAGGCAACTCTATGCCAATAAAATGGACAACCTGGAAGAAATGGAAAAATTCTTAGAAATGCACAACTGCCAAGACTGAATCAGGAAGAAATAGAAAAAAATCAACATACCAATCACAAGCACTGAAATTGAAACTGTGAAGAAGTCGAGGGAGATGCAAGAGGGAAGAGATATAGGAACATATGTATATGTATCACTGATTCACTTTGTTATAAAGCAGAAACTAATACACCATTGTAAAGCAATTATACTCCAATAAAGATGTAAAAAAAAAAAAAGAAAAGAAAAACCTTTGTTGCCATCTGGGCTCTGATGCATTTTAAATCAGAATGCTGCCTTTTTAGGGGATTTATTTAAGACCCCTAGGACTTTCCTCAGGCTCCCCGGGAGCCTTTGAGGATTCTGTCTGCACCACTCCTTGGCCCCATGGTCACTCCTGCCTGTATCACAGCAGCACCTCAGGGAAGCTCATTGAGGGGCTGCAGAACAGCAAGTGGTCGGCCTCAGAAAAAGGGGATCTTGTTGCGAAGCTGTGTCACATGGACAGCACTGAGTCTCACCTAGACTGTGAGTTTATCTGGTGTGGCTGTAGGGGTGAGGCTGACGGAGATCACAGGGGTCCCAAGCTGACCCACACACATTATAGCAATCTATGATCACAATTCACACATTCTCTCAACTGTTATTTAACTCCCTTAAAGCTCAGGTATTAACTTCCCTTTGAATCCACACATTTCCACACACCTCCATCACTTAGTGTCTGGATCAGTTCACCCGTACAGCAACAGGACATGCTGCACAAGTGCCACAGGGCCCAGAGTCCTGTGTTCTAGTCTCACATCCACCCTTGGGCGTTACTATGGTCTTGAGGCATTTTGAGAAAAGAGAAAAATAAGGATAATAATATCTCATCTGGGAAAATAAGAAAATAATATCTGCTGTTTCTACTTTAAAGGATATTTGAGAGGATCCAGTGAACATGGTAAGCTTTAAAGTACTGCATATATTTAAAAAGTCACCAATCACATATTCCTGAATAATCACAGAATCATCAAAGAAAGACATCTAATTCCTTTCTCTTTCTTTTGACCAACTTGTAGTGAAACCAGGCTGCTTTACCCTTTCAGAAACTCTTTGGGCTTCCATGTTGTCCTTCTTTAGCTATGTCCTGTTTCCTCATGTTGAACATAACCACTCAACAGCCAATGTGAAGAACCTATGACTAGAATTTGGTTCAAGGAAGCGAGTTCACAGCCAGGATGTAATAAGCTCCTGGATATTACAGCATTTGTGTTTATGTGTAACCACACTAAGTGGGCAGTAAAACAAAATAAAAGCAACAAAAAGTGAAAAGCAATTTTTACAGTTGTCAGACTACACAGCTCCAGGGGCAGAAGGTTCTTTTGATCCTGCCAAGAAATTCTGAAGTGGGAAAGTACTAGAAACAAGGCTTCCTACATTTGTGTCAGGCATATCCCTCTCGGACTGTCCTTCACTAGCACTCTAGGCTTTCCCTTCCCAAACTACAGGGTTTCCTGAGAAATCAACAGTCCCTCAACTCATGTAAAGGAGTGGCCTATAGGAAAGATGTGACAGGCGAAGTCACAACCCAATGTCCAGGCAACCAAGATGGGATCCCTTACTGCATATTAGGTCATCTGGGAGCTTTAAAAAAACACCCATGCCCAACCTGATCACAGACCAATTTGGCTGGAATGTCAGGGTGGGGCATGGAATCAGGCATTTTGAGAGTTCCCCAGGTAGTTGTCATTTCAACCAGGGTTGAGAATCTCTGTCTTTGCAGAGCCTGCAGTCCAAGACTTGTCATCACAGAAGCCAAGCAGACACATCAAATGTATCTTAGTGCACAGGTAGGCATACAGAAAGGAGAGACAGTGTGAGTACAGAGAACCCAAGTGCAACCCCCTCCTGGACAGGTGAATCTCAGTGCCTGCCAAGTCAATATTATATCATCTTGAGCTGAACTGGATGGTCTACGGCCCCCACTTAGAATATCCAGCAATAAGTTTTCCCTAGGAGGTGCTACAGATTGGATGCCTTATCCTAGGGCAGCCCATTCACAGGCTGGCTAGAGAGGCATCAGGTGACCTGGCATAATGGCCATGAGCACCAGAATCAGACCAGAGAATGTATAAAGAGTCAGCCAGTTGAAATATGCAGCAGCATGAAGTGAGGGAATCAAAGGCATCCTAGGAGAAGAACAGTGTGGGCTGTGACAGGCAAGCAGAGTAGCTGGTCCCTAGAGTTGTCTTGGTTTCCCAAGTCCTTCAAATTCCAGATTCAGTCCACAGGTAACCTTTCTGCAAAGCCCTCTCCATCTAAAGTGTCCTGAGTGACACTCTTCCTTTCCACCCAAAGACCCTGACTAACCTGAGCATGTTGGAGGCTGACCATGGCATAGGAAGAATATCCAGAAAGGTGGGGAGAAGCAGCAGCACAGAGAAGCAAGAGCAGAATAGGGCCACTCCCAAAAGGTGCTGAAGTAAGAGACAGAAACTGTAAAAGAGCAGAGTGAGCAAGAACAATAAGTACAGGATAACTGGAAAGAAAACTCAAGAATATTTTCTGGCAGGGAAGCAAAGCCTTAGCAATGTAAGACTGGGCAGTGAGAAAAAGTAGAATCCAAATGATGACAGAAGAAAACAGGGATGGAAGGGAAAAGAGGACAAGAAACTGTCCCTTCCCTGCTCTGCTCTGTGTTGCTGGGAGAGGACCCCTGTAAGCTGCATTTCCCAGGCTCTCACTACCAGTTAGATGCTTCCAGCTGGCTTCAGCCAGACACTGGCAGAAGACTGGAGGGCTGGAAGGGAAAAGTCAGGGTATTTCTCCTCTTCCCTCTCTCTGCCTCATGCAGAACTTCTGGCAGTGACTGTCTCTCCCACGTCTCCAAATCCCCAGACAGGCCTGCCATGGTCCCAGTTTCTCATGGGGGACCTTAGCCTGTAGGGCTTGGCTAACACCACCTGCTCCCTTTTCCTCTCTAACCAGTGGTGTGCTACAGCTGGCTTGTACTGGTTTACAAGAGCAGATTGTAAATATTCAGGAATTTTACAAGCTGTTTGTTAAACTGTTTCTAGCTTGAAATTAGCCAATGCTACAAATCAAGGCTTTTTCTCTAGGAGTACCAGTTTCAGTGCACCACTGCCTCCAGGCTCCCTGCAGCTGCCAATCTCTGATCAGCCTCACTGTCCCCTGATTGGTTTCTCTCCCTTTTTTTATCACCATGTAACTATCCAATTCACCGCAATACACTCTGTTTTAAATACCCAGTAGTTTCTGTTTTCCTGGTGTGACCCTGAGTGATAAGCAATGATCTCCTGAAGAGTTTTACCTGTTCCCCTGTGAATGGTAAACATTAAACTCACAACATATGTGATTTTAATTTTGTTTGCTTGTTTGTCTAGAAATCCTGTTAATCACTTATCCTTTTAAAGCAAATTAATTTTGTTATAAGTTAAAAACTTATATCCCCCTAATAAGGTATTTGTTTGACTAGGAAAAGAACCAGATCTAAATGACAACCAGGTCACTTGATGGATATCTCAGGATGAGATAATTGAGGTCTACTCTCAATTAGGTTTGCTACCTGTCATAGAAAATGGAAAGAGGAAGGAAACTGAAACACGATCCATTAACTTTGTGCACTGATAAACATATAACAAACAATCACACTTCTCAGTACTAAAGCCTTTTCCCTGCAATTTCCTTCTTAGGTTTCATGAAAGCTGATGTTGCAGCATTTGCCTCATCAATTCTTTGCTGTTGTTGATATTGTTTTGTTGTCCCATAGTCCTTTCTCTAAAAGGAATAACCATGGGCCCTAGAAGTAGATGGAAATAAGTGGTACCAGGACAATTGGCTAGTTATTTGGGAAAAAAATCAATTTATATAATTAACCTAACTTATAGGTAAAATACATTTCTGATCAATTAAAAAGTTAAATTTTCAAAAAGACTTTAAAAACTAGAGGTAAATGTCGATCTAATTTCTAAATGGAAGAACTTTTTAATCTAAAAAACAAACAAAAAAATTTAAACTTAGTACATTATATAAATAGGAAAAAAAAAGCCTTTTCTCAGATAAATAGCAGTTAAGTGCAAACTGAAATCTGGGAAATATATTTGTAATAAGTAGGACAAAAGTCAATTTCCTTAATGTATAGAGAAATATATAAAGCAATAAAAAACCCAAAACACACTGAGACTCTGTGTCAGATAGTGCTCTTTGCCTTCTAGAATCTGTTCCCCCTAGTTCCCCTCCTTTTTGGTTTTGCTGTGGGCAGCAAAGTGTGCAGCCCCAGGGGATGGATCACGAATGATTTAAGCCTAACATTTAAATCCTATTACTTGATTTCTCAATTCCCTTGCAGCAAAGGGTGGCTTTATGACCTGGTTCTGGTCAATGAGACATGAGGGGAAGTGTGCTGGGATAGCATTTGGCAAAGCTTTTACTTTCATAATAAAGGGGACAGATGCAGTTGGCTCCACCCTATCCCCTCTCTCCCTGCCTTGAACATGGATGTAATGTTTGGAGCAGTTGCAGCCATTTTTCATTGCAAAGACACCAACCTGACATCCTAAACCACTAAACCAGCTATCAGTCGCCTACTTCTAGATATCTTGTTTATGTCAGAAAACTTTATTCCCAAGTCATTAAAGCCATGATTAGATCTGTTATTTGTGACAACAAGCATTCTGAATATAAATTCTGAAATATAAATGGGCAAAGTTATAAAGAGAGAATTCATAAATCATGAAATGTAAATAAATAGTAAACATATGAAAAAAAGTTCAAATTTATTATAACCACAGTGTCAGAAATTATTGATAAATCTATTATAAGAATATTTTGGCCTACAAAATTAGCAAAGATTAAACATAATAATAATAATAATACGACCCAGGGTTGGGAAGGGTATGGTAAAATAGGAGGCTTTCCACTGCAAGTCAAGTCAGTGTTTGGTAGAACATTTTTGAAGAGCAAGTTGGTAACAGGTATCATGAATTTAGCAAGTATTTATATTATAAAATAATGATTCTACATTGTGGAATTTACCTTAGGGACACAGTTTAAATTGAATTAAGGATGTAAGCACAAATGTTTGTCCTGGTGTTATTTAACATAGTGTAACAGAGAAGAACAAACCTGACTCCATATTGAATCTATTCCTTTAGCTCTAACCTGTGTGCTCTGTTGCCTGTGCTTAGTCATGCTGGTTCTGAACCTTTTGTACAAGAATGTTTCCTAGAGCCTGAAATATACAGGATAGCCCATTCTCAAGAACATCGTGACCAGACCTAAATGGACCGTTGCAAGAACAAAGAATTCTGGCACCAAGAAGTTTGCAACAACCAGCCACATCCCCTCCCCTTTTAGTATAAAAGAAGGCTGAATTCTAACTTGGGTGAGATGGTTCTTTGGGACACTAGTCCACCTCTTCCTGGTCTGCTGGCTTTCCAAATAAAGTCACTATTCCTTGCCCCAACAACTTGTCTCTCAATTTATTGGCCTGTAGTGCAGCAAGCAGTATGAGCTTGGACTCGTTAACAATAGCAATGAGAAACAAAAAGAATAAGAGAAAACTGAAGAACCTAAAATATTGGAATGATTAATTAAATTATAAAATGCATATAGCAGAATAGTATGCAGCCACAAAAAATAATGTTGACTAAGAGTCTTTAATTTGAAGGGGTTATTTTTATGTCAGATATTACACAAACAAACAAAAATATACACAGTACAGTCACAATTATATGAAAGTGAGTGTGGATGAAAACAGTTTTGATGATTCCTAGAAAGTTAAACCCAGAATTACCAAATGTCACAGTAATTCCACTCCTGGGTATATACCCCAAAGAACTGGGAACGGGTACTCAAAACCCTTGTAGATAAATATTCATAGCAACACTATTCACAATAGCCAAAAGGTGGAAACAACCCAAATGTTTATGAAGAATGGATAAACAAATTGTGGTATGTACATACAATGCAATATCATTCAGTCATAAAAAAGAATGAAGTACAGACACATGCTACAAAGTAGATAAACCTCAAAACATTATGCTAAGTAAAGCAGACACAAAAGGTTATGTATTATATGAAAGGTTCCATTTATATGAAATATTCAGAATAGGTAGATACATATAGACAGAAAGCTGATTGGTGGTTGCCAGCATTGGAGGGAGGAAGGAATGGCATGTGGGACCTTCCCGGACCGGGGCATGAACCCGTGTCCCCTGCATCAGCAGGCGGACTCTCAACCACTGCGCCACCAGGGAAGCCCGAAGAGTAACTTTTTGAAAAATTTATTTTATTTAAGTACAGTAGATTTACAGTGTTGTGTTAATTTCTGCTGTACAGCAAAGTGATTCAGTTATATATATATATATACATACACACACATATATATTCTTTTTCATATTTTTTCATTATGGTTTATCACAGGATATTGAATATAGTTGCCTGTGCTATACAGTAGGACCTTGTTTATCCATTCTATATATAATAGTTTGCATCTGCTAATATCAAACTCCCAATCCATCCCTCCCCCACCCCTCTCCCTCTTGGCAATCAACCACAAGTCTGTTCTCTATGTCTGTGAGTCTGTTTCTGTTTCGTAGATAAGTTCATTTGTGTCAAATTTTAGATTCCACATATAAGTGATATAATATGGTATCTGTCTTTCAAAGAGTAACTATTTAATGTTTAATTTTGGGGTGATGAAAATGTTTCTAGCCTTGTGCCCAAATATCCCAACACCTTTTTTGAAAAGACTATCCTTCATTGAACTGCTTTCATACCTTTGTAAAAAAATCAATTGGCTATATTTTGGGGGTCTATTTCTGGACTATATTCTGTTCCATCAAACTATATGTTTTTCCCTTCACAACTACTATGATAGCTTGATTACTGTGATGTTATAGTAAGTCTTAAAATCAAGTAGTGTGATTCTTTCAATTTTCTTCTTTTTTTCAAAATTGTTTTGTCTACTCAGTTCCTTTGTTTTTTCATAAAATTTTTTAAAAATTAGATTTCTAACTGTTCATTGCTATTATATGGAAACACAGTAGATTTTTGTGTATTAATCTTGTATTCTACCACCTTGCTAAATTCACTTATTAGTTCTAGGATTTTTTTGATAGTTTTTTGGGGAGATTTTCTTTGTAGACAGTCATGTCATCTGCAAATAGTGATAGTTTTATTTCTTCCTTTCTGATATGTATATCTTTCATTTCTTTGCCTTGCTAGGACCTCAAGTATGATGTTAAATAGGAACAGAAGCATTGATTGTACATCCTTGTCTTGTTCTCAATCTTAAGGGAAAAGCAGTCTTTCACCATTAGATATGATGTTAGCTGTAAGTTTTTTGTAGATACCTTTTATTAGGTTCTATTTCTTCCTTGCCAAGAGGTTTTATCTTGGCTTTTTCTGCATCAACTGATATGATCATGTGTTTTTCTTCTTTAGACTGTTGATATAGTGGTTTACAGTAATTTATTTAAAAACATTGAACCAGCCTTACTGTTATGTATTAAATTGTGTCCTCCAAAAAAGATATGTTGGAGTCCTAACCCCTCGTACCTCAGAACATGACCTTTTTTGGGGATAGGGTCTTTACAAAGGTAATCAAGATAAAATGAGGTCATTAGGGTGGGCTCTAGTTCAGTATGATTGGTGTCCTTATGGAAAGGGCAAAATTTGGACAGCAGAGGCAGACATGCACACAGGGAGAATGCCATGTGAAGACTGGAGTTACACTGCCACCACCCCAGGAACTACCAGAAGTTAGGCGAGGCCTGGAACAGATTCTTCCCAAGTGCCTTCAGAGGGAGCATGGCCCTTCTTGATACCTGGAGGACAGATCTTTTCAACAGAACTGAAGAACAGAGCAGTGGTTGCCAGGTTACCCTCTCCCCACACCAGATCAGACCCTTCCCTCCTTCAACTACCATTAAATGCATTGTTTTAAAATTGAAACCAAGGCAAACTTGATATAAATATAAAACACCACAACTTTTCTTTGGGAAGTGGGGACTTTAGTGGTCACTGTAGCCCCTGATTTCCTCTTTCATCATTAGAAAGTCTAACACACAGAGGAATGAGGAAGCTGGCTCCTGTGGTATGCCAAGTTGATATTTTGAGTACAGCCTTTAATTAGGGCTATTGGCAATGCCAATAAGGAAATATTCCTGAGCAGGAGAGTGAAGTGAGCCTAGGCCCTCAATATTATGGCCTGTGCAGTAACTAACTGCAGAAAAATGGACCTGAATTGCTTTAGCAAGGCTCTTAGCCAACTCGTTCTCAGTTTTAAAACCCAAATGTGCTAACAGGAAGAAGAATATTTTCTGATTAACCTTAATCTGACCTTCTTTGTCCTTCATATGGTTTCCCCAGATCTATCCTTCCCTTACTTTGTACTCCCTCACAGAAGTAAGTTAAAGTCCACTTAATTAGGAACTGAGTACCTACTAGGTGTGTGAGGCTCTCCATCCCTAAGATAATCCTTGACCACAAAGAACTTGAGATTGATGCAGAGAAACCAACTTACCCATAAATACATTAACATTGCAAAATGTATAAAACATTATAAAGAAAAGGGCAGAAAAATATTCAGATATTTTTAAGACAAATATTTTAAAAGTTATATTTATGAAGGAAAAAGAGTTATTTTGCATTTCTTTATTATCAAAAGAAATAATCATTAAAAAATAATCCGTGATAATTTTAAGGAATAAAATAATAGTAAAATGGTTAGAGTTCCTTTAAATATCACATCCAAGAGATAACCATCTTAATAGTTTAGAGTATATCCTTACAAAATACATATATGCTTTTTTAAAAAAAAACAGCGATAAAAGAAAATTTCACATATTGAGGTACAGGGAAGTCATTCTGGCTTATACATGAGTAAACTTGAATTTTGTGCTAACTAAAACAGCCTGTGTGTACGTACATTGTACATCTGCTTTAATTATTAAATAAAAGGGCACAGGGACCAGAAGTAAAGAATGTCCATGTTAAAAGTAAAGATTAAATGCCTCCCTTCCTGGGACACCAATGCTGGTTCTCCTTTGATGATAAGACTCCCTTCCCAGGTGCCAAGGCTGTACTGACTCACTGTGTATGTGCTGATCTGTTTTTGGTCTCCTTGGAGACCAATCCAAGGAGTAACTAGCCAGGATAATTTGTCTGAGAGAAAGCTCTCCCCTCAGTTTAAAGGAATTAACTAAATTGGATGTTACTGAAAAGTGCAGATGCCTCAGAGATCCATGATATTGATCCCATTCCTTGTTATATTACCAGAACACTCCAGCCTATAGGGCACTCTTGTGACCTCCAGGCAGTTCTCACAGTCCCTTCCCCAGCCACGCAGGGCTCCATGAGGGCAAGCTACATTTGTATGAAGTCTTCATCTTAGAGGACTTACCACCAACCAAAAACTTTCATAGACTAAAGCCATTTGGGGCAGAATTTCTTTGCTGTATCCTCAGGGCTAACACAGTGTCTGGCACAGAGTAGATGCCCAATAAATAAGCATCCAAAGTTTCTTGAAAGTCTATGCTAGCCAGAGGCAAATTTCACCAGCTGGAAGAGGAGAGGGCAGGCAGAAAGCCTATGAGAGACAGGAGACTTGTGTATCTGGTTTTTAATCTCTGCAGGATGTTGCAGTTTCCACCAGCTACCGATCACTTCACTACTTTGATATGCATAGTCCCCCTCAGGACTGAGCCACAGCTCAAGTACACTAGTGTAAATCAATCGAAACAGCTAAGCTCTAGAAAACTCTCCTGGGCTGCAATCTTGCCACTGAGCAAAGATAGTCTAAATCTAGACATGCCATTTTTCAACTTAATTACACCTGGTGCTGTAACATCTTATACTTTATAAGTTTTCTGCAATAGGAAAAATAAACATTTTTGATTTATTGATATCTCTTCTGTGAGCTTGACTAGTTGATATAATCTCTTGGTACTTTCTATTTCAGTCACACTTATGAGATGGGGGTGGTGGGGGTTATAGGTAGGTAGTTGTGTTTTTCAAAGACTTGTAAAAAGTAAGATGCTTTTCAGATTTTATTCCATCTATCTACCTATCTATCTATCTATCTATCTATCATCTATAGTATTTGTGTATATATATGTATACACACATACATATATATTTCCTCCAAGATGTGATAGAAGTAGTAAGGGGAAATTTTTCACCTGCCAATCGTGATTCAAACTCTCAGCCATTTTTCTTCACTGTAGCTAAAACCACAGACTGTACATGGCCTAAAAAGTCACGCCCAAGTGAATACTTCCAGGCAAAATCCTTTCCACAATCCAAAAAGAAGCGTAACTGACAGATTGTAATTTAAGTATTTCCATTTCTTTAACTGGCTCTCAGAGAATTTCTGTAGCTCAGATCCCAGACTGACAGAAGAGGATAAATGTAACAGAGTGGTTATAGTCCATTACAGGGTTCAAAGAAGGGAGAAATCCCATGTAACTGGGCAGAGGGTATTGAGGGATGAGAAGAAGGTGAAACAAACAGAGACTGAGAAATGGGAAGAGAAGTTGGGACAGCAGAAGCCTCTGACTCCAGCCAGTGCAGACCATTAATTCCTTCATCAAGTATTTATAGGGGGCCTATACAGACAGAAACCTTTGTGACCCAGGTCTTCCTCTCCTCTTAGCCATGAAATCCTACATCTTTCTCCTCATCTGACTTCCCAGAGCCTTAGGAGGAAGCATGTGTCCAGCGTTCCTGCCCAGACTACCAAGCATCCTTACCCCCAGGTCTGATTTCCCATCTTGGCAGTGTTGGGTTTGAGGGCAGGAGAGCCCAGCCCCCAGCTGTCAGGGCAAGCCCATACCTTTCAGCAAACATTTAATGACTGTTCACCATGGGCCAGGAGCTGCAGCAGGCCCTAGAGATTCACGGAAAGGAGCAGCACAGATTTTTGCTATTTTCTTCTAGTTGCTATGCACATGCCCAGATGTCCAGAAGAAACTGAAATAATAACATAAGCACTATTTTGTGTTCTGCTTTTTCACAAAACAGTGCCTCGTACACATTTTTCCACAGCTGCATCCATGACAAGCTTGAGGTGTCTACAAAACCAAGGTAGTCAGAAATATAGAACTAAAATATCATATTGGATGGGACATAATGATGTCTTCATAATTGTCCTTTGTAATGACTGGACTTTTACTTAGATTTGAAATTTTCCACTATTTTGCTATTATAGGTAACACTGCAATACCTGAGAGTATATGTCTTGTTTTTCCTCTACTAAATTGTTTCCTCAGGAAAAATATGGTATAGTGGAAAGAATACAGGTTTTTAGAGCCAGATAGATTTGGGTTCAAATTCTAGTTCTGCCACTTACGAGCTGTGTGACCTTGGGCAAGTTCCTTAACCTTGCTAAATTTCAGTTTCTCTTCTGTACAAAGTCATTAATAATAACTCACCCCAAGGGATGGTTGTGAGGATTAGTCAATGCTGATGGGTAAAATAATTTTGAGATGGATCTGGATTTGAATTCTAGCTCTGCTGCTTAACTTGAACAAGATACTCAACATTTTTAAGCTGTTTCCTTCTCTGTGGAATGGAAATTAAAGTGTGTACCTAACGAGGTTATTGAGAGGATTAATTAAAAATATACAACATGTTTAATACAGTGCCTAGTATACAGTAAGGGACCAATAAATGTTAGCAATTATTATTATCACAGTAATTACTATTATTACTTAAAAAGGCAGCACTTAATAAATGTTGGTGTGGTCATTTTCTCCACCTCAATCTCCTACTAATGAGTAACATTCAAGAACTGGATAACTGGGTCAAGGGCAAGTCATATCTTCACAGGTGTTGCAGTATTGTTCACCAAAAGGATGATATTCAACTTACAATGCCACTAACGATATACAGAATCTATCCATTTCATTTCAACCCTCACCAAGTCTTTTTAGTTATTTTTAAAGGTGCAGTATGATATCTTGAGGTTACTTTGATTTTCTTTCTTTTTTTTTTTTTTAATTACTGTTAGGGTGAACATTTTCCCATATGTTTTGTTTACTGTTTGGATATCTTCTAGTGTGAATGATTTCTTTCTATCTTTGCTTATTCATCAGTTTGAATCTTGGTGTTTTTCTTAAAAATCTGAATAAACTCTTCATATATTGGAAACATTATAATATTTAATGTGAATACTTTCCCAGTAAGCTGGAGCCAGAGAGTTCAGGTACTGATGAAGGAAGATTGGGGGAAGCTCATTTCTACAGGTGGGGCTATGGTCTCCTGCATGGTGAACTCAACTAGTTCTATGCCATTAACATCCACCTCTGGACACTTCTGGCCTTGCATGATACTGTAGTTCTATATTTCTAACTGTAGGATACTTCTTCTTAGCTGTCTTGTAGACAGCTCAAGCCTATCACAGATAGGCCCTAACCAGCAAACCTTCCAAGCTTCTGCATTTAGTCCCTTCCCTTTTTTTTTTTTTTTTTTTTTTTTTTTTTTTTTTTTTTTTTTTTTTTTTTTTTTTTTTTTTTTTTTTTTTTTTTTTTTTTTTTTTTTTTTTTTTTTTTTTTTTTTTTTTTTTTTTTTTTTTTTTTTTTTTTTTTTTTTTTTTTGGTACACGGGCCTCTCACTGTTGTGGCCTCTCCCGCTGCGGAGCACAGGCTCCGGAGGCTAAGGCTCAGCGGCCATGGCTCATGGGCCTAGCCGCTCCGCGGCATGTGGGATCTTCCCGGACCAGGGCACGAACCTGTGTCCCCTGCATCGGCAGGGGGACTCTCAACCACTGCGCCACCAGGGAGGCCAGTGCCTTCCCTTTTTGTCCTAATTAAGAGATCTGAAGACTGTTTCTCAGTATAGTAAAAAGACCTCTGAGAGTCTCTTAGCACTGTTGTATTTTTTCTCAAATAATACTCTTGATTTATAAGTCACACGTCTTGACTTGATTAGGAAAATACGATGATCAAAAATGAACAGAAGAGCTAAGTTGGCATGTCATCTCAGGCCTTTTCTGTATGCCAGTATCTGCTTCTAAAACCAATGCATGTGAGCTGGTGAGCAGAGCAATCCCATGGAGACTGCTATCCAGGGACAGGTGTTTGATAGTGAGACACAGGAATCAACCAGGGGAAAATAAAGTACTAGAAATAATTGCCTTGAGCATTTGGCTCAAGTGTCTGCTTTCCTTAAATTATTTGTATACTTTAGTGGTGACATTTAAAAAATTGCTGGGGTAATTATTTTTCAAAGTTTGTTTAATAGTTAACAGTATTGATTTTTTTTTCTGCTTCAGACCTTTATTAAACAGATTTTTTAAAAAACAAAGCAGAAAAAAATGCTGTGCATGAGTAAATAATCTTAATTATTTTAAATTTCCTCTCTGATAATGCCAATATTCCTATCATAACAGTATTGATTTTTGTTTTAGCATTATGGCTTTTTTTGCTGATGCTCCAGTTAGGATATGAGTGCCATGAAATCAGAAAATGTGTTTTAGTCTTCCTTCTAAGGCCTAGCCCAATGGCCTTTGCCATCTAAGTGTAGTTCCCCCTAAAGTCAGCTGCCACGGGCACCATGAGCTGCTATAGAGAAAACACAACAAGGCAAGCATGCAATTCTAAAGCTCTCCTTCCCAACATTGGGTGTGCCTGTGTACACTGCACGTGCATATGTGTGGGCACATGCTCCTGGGTATATGTGGGTGTGGACATACTGTGCTCACGAGGGCACATTTCTGCATAGTTTGAAGAAATGATGGAGCCTATTTTTCTAAAGGCAGAGTATGATGGCGTGAAATACACATCCTCAAACTTCAAATATTCATTTCTCCCCACAAGAGTCATATCTGGGGGGTAGGGGGTGGGGAGAGAAGACAGGGTTTGGGGCCCAGTGTGTTTTAATCGCTTCTACAAAACCAGCTAGGGTTTCCCTATGTGAAGAGTATCTTTGGAGGTTTTTTCCCTGGGGGTTTGGGGGGTGGGGGGTAAGTGGGATGCCTGCAAGGAAGTGGAAACATAGAACTTTGATCACCAAGAAGTTGTTCACAAACAAAATGGCTTTCTAAATTCCATCAGTGCCACACTTTCTGGTCTGAGAGTGATGCCCTAAATTTTCTTCCACAGTCCACTGGAGAAGGCCTTGGGTGGGTTTATTCCAGGATTGGTGAGAAAGTCTTTAATTCATTCCAGGACTTATCCCACACTTCTCCATCAGAAAAACTGGTTACTTTACATCTCAGGCAATGATCTCTGGATTTCATTTCCTGGTAACTAATCCCTCACCTACAACACTGTACAGTAAGGTCAAGGGGGAAATTCCGCAGCAACTTCTTCCCCAAGCGCCACACGCAAGGGGATCGAACCATTCTAGACACCCCACGCGGCCCAGTCCCAGCTGGGTTCACTCCACACAATTTGGCAAGTTCCTCGAACTCCAGCCCTTGGGGTGAGAAACACTTGGCCTCCAGTGAGGTGCCAGCTCTCCCGGGCCTCGCTGACTGCCCGCGTTGGGTGGAGAGGGAGGTTTCTCTGGGGCAGAGGAAGAGTGTGTTGGGCGAGAGTGGACGACCTGGAGGCCTCTGTAAGCACGTGGATGCGCGCGGGCAGGACTGCGCTCCCCACCCAGTTTCATGGGCCCACCTGTCCCGCGCCACGTAGCAGCCTAGGAGACACCTGAGAGACCCGCCACCCAGCCTGGACCCCCTGCGGCGATTGCCGCCCACGTGTCCCGGTCTGGGGCCAGAGCCGCCGCGCAGGATCCACTCTGAGAAGAAACGCGCCAAGGCACGCTCCCGCGCGGCGAGGGCAGGGGCGCGCCCTACGCTGCGGGACCTGAGCTCGCAGACGAGCCTGCCCGGAAGGCCGTGTCTGCACCAGCAGCGCCTCCCAACGTTCTCAAGAGAGACTCACTGCAGATTTCCCCCTGCCGGGCTGCGCGCTCCGGACGGATGTTGAGCGTCCCCGAGCCTCGGACAGGTGCCCCACAAAAGCTCGGCCCCTTCCTCCACTCACGCCGGGTTCGGGGGACGCCGCGGACGCCCCCCACTGTGGCCCAGACCCAGAGGAAAAAGGAATTAGCTCTGTACCTGATCCTGTCCTTCTCTGCCCTCTGTAGCTCCTCATTTCTTTCCAACACCTGAAGGATCTTCCTGGCTTCTTCATTTAGGAAACTGAAATCAAACCCCTGAGGAACTTTCGTCATATCCTCTACTGTGTGTGAATTACACTTAAGCTCTTGGCGCTTCCTGTTACAACGACATTTTTCAAGCTATAGACCAGTTTCAGGAACTTGATCCTATAGCCAATGATAAGTCCTCCCGTTTGAAAATCTAAAACCACAAACCTAGGGAACAGCCCACACCTACAGGGCTCATTTTGAAAACACCTCAATGACATATTTCTCTCAGCCTATCCAACCGAGATGCAAAATGAACGGCTGAAGGGAGAAAGGGAACCAATCGCATTCCAAAGGGGCGGCCCCTTCCACGCTCCTCCCTTCCCTCCCCCACCCCCTATCAGACATGTTGACGATCCTACGTAATTTTGCCCTTGAGGCAGAGGCTTCAGTACTGGCTGTAGCGTATTTATTTTGGTGGTTGTTTGCCCACAAAACTTGAACTTGGCTAGCAGGAGTGAAAAGGAGACAGTTTCACGGCTAATCCTCCTTTCCAAAGAAGAGCTTATAGGAAATAGAATTGCGCTTAGGAGCTTTGGAACTGGCAAAAGGGTTAGCCTATTAGAAAGACCCGGAAGGATTGAATTTACTATACAGCTGGCTGTAGGCGGACCAGGCCCCAAGGCTGAATTTAGTGTATCCTTGGAAATAAATTATTTGCCCAGTCTCCCATCCGTCAGATACCCCCAACTCATTGTCCACAGAAGTCATTCTCGGACTTTAGAAAAATCAAACAAACACAAAGCCGTTTATGGTATTTTAACAGAAGACATGACCAAAGGATGGTAAAAAGCACCTGTTTGTAGTTTTCTATAAGATTTGATAATCTTCTTAATAAATTGTTTCAGGGAAGTAATAAAAGTGCCACTTTAGGGGCTTCCTTGGTGGTGCAGTGGTTGGGAGTCCGCCTGCCAATGCAGGGGACACGGGTTCGAGCCCTGGTCCGGGAAGATCCCACATGCCGCGGAGCAACTAAGCCCGTGTGCCACAACTACTGAGCCTGAGCTCTAGAGCCCGCGAGCCACAGCTACTTAGCTCACGTGCCACAACTACGGAAGCCCGCGTGCCTAGAGCCCGTGCTCCACAACAAGAGAAGCCACCGCAAAGAGAAGCCCGTGCACCACAATGGAGAGTAGCCCCCGCTCGCTAAAACTAGAGAAAGCCCGTGCCCAGCAACGAAGACCCAACACAGCCAAAAATAAATAAATAAAATAAATAAATTTTTTTTAAAAAGTGCCACTTTAAAACACCTAATCCTCTAAGGTAGAATGTAATCCTATGAAACCACAGAAATAGCTTTCCCTAGAAAGTACTATTCCAAGATATGATGGAAATTTCTAAATATATTTATAAATATACATTTAAAAAATTATCCATACTTTAAAATGTATAACTCAGAAATAACTAAATTTCCTTGTCAATTGCATTGTTATGAACTTTCATCAAATCTTTAGCCATGGTCATTTTTAAGTCTTTTGTCATTTACAGACAGTTCTGGGTATACTCTGATGCTTTTGCAAAAATGTTCCTATAAAAGGGTTTCTATCCTCAAGGAATTCATGGAAAAGACAGGTTTCTGGTAACTGACTATACTGCTGAACTGAATGAATAAGCATTTTCAGAACTCTAATAGAAAACTGATGAATTCATAAAGTGCTAACCAAATATCAAGATAAAAAAATTAATGAAGATGATTATAATTTTTGTGACTTTCTGTTTGAATTAAAAAAAAATCCCACAAGGACTCAGAGGCAAAAAAATATACAAATCAATGTTCACTGCAAAGTAAAGGAGCTGTTACAGTGGAGGATTACTGGACTGAATGTCAATATTATGACATAGTATGAATGTGTTTTGTGTTTGGTAATTGCAATCATTGTTGCTTTTGTTGTGGTCATCCAAAAAAAAAAATTGAGTAACACTGTTATAACAGAACTCTGTCCATTTCCACTGAATGATTCCTCAGCACTTAAATGCATTAAAAGATTGATAGGATTGAAAAAAAAAGTATCCAGCCTTTTTCAGAAAACATTTTGCTTCTTTTGGCGTCACTTTGCACACAAAAACAGCTTCATCAGATCAACTTTATTGTCCCATAGCCTTAATTTGGTCACATAGTATGTAGTGGTGATGGTTACTAACAGTTAAAATGTGCTTCCACATGAATCATCTCTTTTCATAGTGAATAAACACAATAAAGATTTTGTATCTGCAACAAAAACATTTGTCAAAAATGGCTATTATGTTTTGGCCTTTGGATCCTCTACTCACCTTGATCATACTTATTTAAGACATGTCTAGGCAGATAGGTTTTAACTAACTTCTGTGAGCATCTGTTATTTCTATGAAGCAGGAATTAATTCAGTTCACCAATGTACAACACACAGAACTTCTTTATAAATAATCTCTGTGTTAATGATGGTTTAGGAATGTGTCTTGTTTATGATGTCCATTTTTTCTACTCTTTAGTGTGTTCATTTATTCAGCATACATATGGAACTTTTTAAATGTGTGCACAGGTAGGCTCTTATTTTGTTCCTGGTGTAGCAGTGAATTGATTTCAAATAACATATAATGGTGCCTACTATATGAAAGCACTATACACTGTGAAGAAGATAGTCCTTGTCTTTAGGAAGTTTATAATACAGTGAAGGAGATAACACAAATAGAAAAATGACTACATAACAAAGAAGAACATAATGGATGTATAAAGTAAGTTCTATTAGAGCGCAGAAGGAAGAAGTTAGTTCCAGCTGAGTGCTTCAGGGGGAGGAAATGGTACTTGGGTTGCAACATGAAGAGTCATATTTCAATAGGAAGAAATGGAGGGTAGTGGGAGGAGATGTGTGAGTCTATTCTAGGCAAGGGAAACAGTGCACTGAGTAGCAGAAGTACACTCTAGGAATCTTCTCATAATTCCTCTACTCCTCTGGCTAATGGCAAAAGTGAGTTAAAACTTGGATGCTAGGAAATACAGGGGCATATTCAGGGACTGGTAAAAGATGTGTTTTGGCTAGAGTATGAATTCTAAATAGGGGCAATATTGCCCCTGGTGGAGCAAAAATTGGTTCTTGGAGGGTAAAAACATCTTACTTTTTAAATGGGAAGTACAGATATACACCCAGTATATAAACAGACAATATACCTATGGCATTAAAATTTCATGAGAGGGACGATTAAGAAAAAAATAAAACCCTTAAAAGACACCTTGGGGGACACTAATTAAAAAGGTTGAAAAACCACTGAGGTAGGGCATAGGACATGGAAAGAGTAAATAAGGCTGAGCCCTGACTATGAATGCCATGCTGAAGAATCTGGACTCCACTGTGTAAGAATGTGGACTCCACTGTGTAAGGAGTCAACACAGGCTTTAAGGATGACAGTGATAAAGTTGAAGCTGAATATTGGGATGACGATTCTGGCAGCAGTAGGTAAGAAAGAGTAGAGTGAGGGTGGTAGCAAGGGGCACTGTTGGGGTGGAAAGCTGATGCAGGAGAAAGGGGAAGGAGGACCAGGACTAAAACAGTGGAATTGGGAATAGAAACGAGGCTTGGAGTCCAAAGATATTGGCTGGACTTGGTAACTCATTAGATATGAGAGTTAAGAAAGAAAGAGGCACAAAGATGATGCAAGGTTTCAAGAGAAGTGTCTGAAAGGAGAGTAGTCTTTTTGATTACAGGAGAAGCATAGGGCTTGTAAAAAGATTAGGAGTTCAGTTTTAGACATAAAGAGTTTGAGGTACCTTGCAATTTATCCACATGGAGGTACTGAGCAAAAGTGAAAAATGTGGGACCAGAAATTCTTGACACATGGATGGAGAAGTAGATTAGGAAGTCATCTGCTTAAAGATGATTGCCAAAATCCTGAGACTAGATAAGATGGCCAGAGCAAAGGGGAGACAGAAGTAGAGGCTGTGTTCAGAACCTTGAATGACCGCCCGGGAAATCAGCACCCAGGCATGTTTCAGCCCTGGGTTATGGCACAAAGGGGAATATGATTGAGAAATTTTTATATTGAAGTTTTATACTGAGAAATTTATAAGGCATTGGGGTTGCCCTGGAAACCACACAGGCACTTTCTGTGGGGCTATAAACTTAGTGATTTTAAAGTAAAAATAATTCTCAACGGGTTGTTTTACAGGCTCCTTCAGCCAGCTCCAAGCAGCCATTTTCATCCTTAGTATTTGGTAAACCTGACAACCTCCTGCCCAGCCTCCCAGCCAGAGAGATACTCATCAGTTTGGTTTTTAATGGCCCCAGTTGGATAGAGAGCAATGATCTTTTTTATTAACATCTTTATTAGAGTGTAATTGCTTTACATTGTTGTGTTAGTTGCTGCTGTATAACAAAGTGAATCAGCTATACGTATACATATATCCCCATATACCCTCCCTCTTCCGTCTGCCTCCCACCCTCCCTATCCCACTCCTCTAGGATCAGGAATATGTGAGAAAGGACATCACCTTCTATGTCAATCCCCAAACTGCCTACTTCTAAAGCCCCATCTTGATCTGACCGTGTTATCCCTCCAAACCTGCCCCAGTCAGTTGGTTTCATTATGGTCTCTGTCTGCTTAGACTCTTTCCCTGCCTGTGCTCACCCATCTACTCCACTGTACTTATCTATATCCTGCTCATTTTAAGGCTTGGCTCAACTTTACTTCCTTTATACCTTCCCTATGCACCTACTCCAACTTACCTACACTACTTCTCCAAAAGCTTTTAGATCTATTACTCAGTTCCACACAACTTAATGCCAAATTATTCACTATTTTTTCATGTATTTTAAATTTGGACTCTCTAATGAGATTGTAAACTTGTTGATATTAAACCTTTTAAAGACAAGAGTTTCATTCTAGAGGCTCAGCTCACTTTGCATATGAACACTTTCCTTACCCTCTCCATGTGATTCATCCCTGCCTGATGACACACTCTCTCAAGCCTCACTCTACCCATACAAACCTTTACCATAGCACCTGGAACTAATTCTTTTCTTTTGGAATTTTATTTATTTTCTTATACAGCAGGCTCTTATTAGTTATCCACTTTATACGTATTAGTGTATATATGTCATTCGCAATCTCCCAATTCATCACACCACACCACCCCCACCCCCGCCGCTTTCCCCCCTTGGTCTCCATACATTTGTTCTCTATATCTGTATCTCAATTTCTGCCCTGCAAACTGGTTCATCTCTATCATTTTTCTAGGTTCCACATATATGCGTTAATATACGATATTTGTTTTTCTCTTTCTGACTTACTTCACTCTGTATGACAGTCTGTATGAGCCGTCCACATCTCTAAAATGGCCCAGTTTCATTCCTTTTTATGGCTGAGTAATATTCCGTTCTATAAGTGTTCCACGTTTTCTTTATCCATATGTCTGTTGATGGGCAGACTAGATGCTTCCATAACCTGGCTATAGTAAACAGTGCTGAAATGAACATTGGGGTGTATGTGTCTTTTTGAATTATGGTTCTCTCTGGGTACATGCCCAGTTGTGGGATTGCTGGGTCATATGGTAATTCCATTTTTAGTTTTTTAGAGAACCTCCATACTCTTTCCATAGTAGCTGTATCAATTTACATTTCCACCAACAGTGCAAGAAGGTTCCCTTTTCTCCACACCCTATCCAGCATTTGTTGTTTGTAGATTTTCTGGTGATGCCCATTCAGACTGGGCTAAGGTGATACCTCATTGTAGCTTTGATTTGCATTTCTCTAATAATTAGTGATGTTGAGTAGCTTTTCATGTGCTTCTTGGCCATCTGTATGTCTTCTTAGGAGAAATGTCTATTTAGGTCCTCGGCCCATTTTTGGATTGGGTAGTTTGTTTTTATAATATTGAGCTGCCTGAGCTGTTTATAGATTTTTCAGATTAATTCTTTGTCCATTGATTTGTTTGTAAATATTTTCTCCCATTCTGAGTGTTGTCTTTTCATCTTATTTGTAGTTTCCTTTGCTTTGCAAAAGCTTTTAAGTTTCATTAAGTCCCATTTGCTTATTTTTGTTTTTATTTCCATTACTCTAGGAAATGGATCAAAAAAGATCTTGCTGTGATTTATGTCAAAGAGTGTTCTTCCTATGTTTTCTTCTAAGAGTTTTATAGTGTCTGGTCTTACATTTAGGTGTCTAAAACATTTTGAGTTTATTTTTGTGTATGGTGTTAGGGAGTGTTCTAATTTTATTCTTTTACGTGTAGCTGTCCAGTTTTCCCACCACCACTTATTGAAGAGACTGTCTTTTCTCCGTTGTATATCTTTGCCTCCTTTGTCATAGATTAGTTGACCATAGATGTGTGGGTTTATTTCTGGGCTTTCTGTCCTGTTCCATTGATCTGTATTTCTGTTTTTGTGCCAGTACCATTTGTCTTGATTACTGTGGCTTTGTAGTATAGTCTGAAGTCAGGGAGTCTGATACTTCCAGCTCCGTTTTTTCCCCACAAGACTGCTTTGGCTATTTGGGGTCTTTTCTGTCTCCATACAAACTTTAAGATTTTTTGTTCTAGTTCTGTAAAAAATGGCATTGGTAATTTGATAGGGGTTGCATTGAATCTGTACATTACTTTGGTAGTATAGTCATTTTCACATTATTGATTCTTCCAAACCAAGAACATGGTATATCTCTAAATCTGTTTGTATCATCTTTAATTTCTTTCATCAGTGTCTTATAGCTTTCTGCATACAAGTCTTTTGTCTCTCTAGGTAGGTTTCTCCCTAGGTAAAATATTCTTTTTGTTGCAATGGTAAATGGGAGTGTTTCCTTAATTTCTCTTTCAGATTTTTCATCATTAATATATAGGAATGCAAGAGACTTCTGTGTATTAATTTTGTATCCTGCAACTTTATCGAATTCACTGATTAGCTCTAGTAGTTTTCTGGTGGCATCTTTAGGATTCTCTATGTATAGTATCGTGTCATCTGCCAACAGTGACAGTTTTACTTCTTCTTTTCCAATTTGTATTCCTTTTATTTCTTTTTCTTCTCTGATTGCCATGGCTAGGACTTCCCAAACTATGTTGAATAATAGTGGTGAGAGTGGATATCCTTGTCTTCTCCTGATCTTTGAGGAAATGCTATAAGTTTTTCACCATTGAGAATGATGTTTGCAGTGGGTTTGTCATATATGGCCTTTATTATGTTGAGGTAGTTTCCCTCTATGTCCACTTTCTGGAGAGTTTTTAAGCATAAGTGGGTGTTGAAATTTGTCAAAAGTTTTTACTGCATCTATTGAGATGATCATATGGTTCTTCTTCAATTTGTTAATAGGGTGTACCAGAGTGATTGATTTGTGTATATTGCAGAATCCTTGCATCACTGGGATAAATCCCAATTGGTGATGGTGTATGATCCTTTTAATGTGCTGTTGGATTCCTTTTGCTAGTATTTTGTCGAGGATTTTTGCAACTACGTTCGTCAGTGATATTGGCCTGTAATTTTCATTTTTTGTAGCATCTTTGTCTGGTTTTGGTATCAGGGTGATGGTGGCCTCATAGAATGAGTTTGCAAGGGTCTCCTGCAGAGGCAGGGGTGGGGGGCTGTGGCTCACTGTGAGGACAAGGACACTGTCAGCAGAAGTTCTGAGAAGTATTCCTTGGCGTGAGCCCTCCGAGAGCCCGCTGTTATCCCCACCAAAGAGCCGCGTAGACTCCAGTGTTGGGTTGCTTCAGGCCAAACAACCAACAGGGAAGGAACCCAACCCCACCCCTCAGCAGACAAGCATATTAAAGTTTTAGTGAGATCTGCCCACCAGAGCAATACCCACCTCTACCCACCACCTGTCCCTCCCATCAGGATACTTGAACAAGCCTCTTAGATAGCCTCATCCACCAGAGGGCAGAAAACAGAAGCAAGAAGAAATACAATCCTGCAGGCTATGGACCAAAAACACATTCACAGAAAGATAGACAAGATGAAAAGGCAGAGGGATATGTACCAGATGAAGGAACAAAATAAAACCCAAGAGAAACAACTAAATGAAGTGGAGATAGGAATCCTTCCAGAAAAAGAATTCAGAATAATGATAGTGAAGATGATCCAGGACCTTGGAAAAAGAATGGAGGCAAAGATTGAGAAGATGCAAGAAATGTTTAACAAAGACCTAGAAGAATTAAAGAGCAAACACCTAGAAGGATTAAAGAACAAACAAACAGAGATGAACAATACAATAACTGAAATGAAAAATACACTAGAAGGAATCAATAGCAAAATAACTGAGGCAGAGAACAAATAAGTGACCTGGAAGACAGAATGGTGAAATTCACTGCTGCAGAACAGAATAAAGGAAAAAGAATGAAAAGAAATGAAGACAGCCTAAGAGACCTTGGGAAAACATTAAATGCAACAACATTCACATTATAGGGGTCCCAGAAGGAGAAGAGAGAGAGAAAAGACCCGAGGAAATATTTGAAGAGATTATAGTCGAAAACGTTCCTAACATGGGAAAGGAAATAGCGACCCAAGTCCAGGAAGTGCATAGAGTCCCAGGCATGATAAACCCAAGGAGAAACACGCTGAGACACATAGTAATCAAACTAACAAAAATTAAAGACAAAAGAAAAATTATTGAAAGCAACAAGGGAAAAATGACAAATAACATAGAAAGGATCTCTCATAAGGTGAACAGCTGATTTCTCAGCAGAAACTCTACAAGCCAGAAGGGAGTGGCATGCTATATTTAAAGTGATGAAAGGGAAGAACCTACAGCCAAGATTACTCTACCCAACAAGGACCTCATTCAGATTCCATGGAGAAATCAAAAGGTCTACAGACAAGCAAAAGCTAAGAGAATTCAGCACCACCAAAGCAGCTTTACAACAAATGCTAAAGGAACTTCTCTAAGTAAGAAACACAAGAGGAGAAAAGGACCTACAAAAACAAACCCATAACAATTAAGAAAATAGTCATAGGAACATATATATTGATAATTACCTTAAATGTAAGTGGATAAAATGCTCCAACCAAAAGACACAGGCTCACTGAATGGATACAAAAACAAGACCCATATATATGCTGTCTACAAGAGACCACTTCAGACCTAGGGACACATACAGACTGAAAGTGAGGGGATGGAAAAAGATATTCCATGCAGATGAAATCAAAAGAAGACTGGAGCAGCAATACTCATACCAGATAAAATAGAGTTTAAAATAAAGAATGTTACAAGACACAAGGAAGGACACTACATAATGATCAAGGGATTGATCCAAGAAGAAGATATAAAAATTTTAGATATATATGCACCCAACATAGGAGAACCACAAAACATAAGGCAACTGCTAACAGCTATAAAAGAGGAAATTGACAGTAGCACAGTAATAGTTGGGGACTTTAACACCTCACTTATACCAATGGACAGATCATCCAAACAGAAAAGTAATAAGGAAACACAAGCTTTAAATGACACAATAGACCAGATAGGCTTAATTGATATTTATAGGACATTCCATCCAAAAACAGCAGATTACACTTTCTTCTCAAGTGCACAGGGAATATTCTCCAGGATAGATCACATCTTGGGTCACAAATCAAGCCTGAGTAAATTTAGACAAAATTGAAATCATATGAAGCATCTTTTCCGACCACAACACTATGAGATTAGAAATGAATTACAGGGAAAAAAACTGTAAAAATCACAAACACATGGAGGCTAAACAATACGTTACTAAATAACCAGGAGATCACTGAAGAAATCAAAGAGGAAATCAAAAAATAACTAGAGACAAATTACAACAAAAACACGATGATCCAAAACCTATGGGATGCAGCAAAAGCAGTCCTAAGAGGGAAGTTTATAGCAGTACAAGCCTACCTCATGAAACAAGAAAATTCTCAAATAAAAAATCTAACCTTACACCTAAAGGATCTAGAGAAAGAAGAACAAACAAAACCCAAAGTTAGTAGAAGGAAAGAATTTATCAAGGTCAGAGCAGAAATAAATGAAATAGAAACAAAGAAAACAATAGCAAAGATCAATAAAATTAAAAACTGGTTCTTTGAGAAGATAAACAAAATTGATAAACCATTAGCCAGACTCATCTAGAAAAAGAGGGAGAAGACTCAAATCAATTAAATTAGAAATGAAAATGGAGAAGTTACAACAGAAACCATGGAAATACAAAGCATCCTAAGAGACTACAAGCAACTCTATGCCAATAAAATGGACAACCTGGAAATAAATGGACAAATTCTTTGAAAAGTATAACCTTCCAAGACTGAACCAGGAAGAAATAGAACATATGAACAGACCAATAACAAGTAATGAAGTTGAAACTGTGATTAAAAATCTTCCAACAAACAAAAGTCCAGGATCATATGGCTTCACAGGTGAATTCTAACAAGCATTTAGAGAAGAGCTAACACCCATCCTTCTGAAACTCTTCCAAAAAATTGCAGAGAAAGGAACACTCCCAAACTCATTGTATGAGGCCACCATCACCCTGATACCCAAACCAGACAAATATGCTACAAAAAAAGAAAATTACAGACCAATATCACTGATGAATATAGATGCAAAAATTCTGAACAAAATACTAGCAAACAGAATCCGACAACACATTAAAAGGATCATACACCATGATCAAGTGTGGTTTATCCCAGGAACACAAGGATTCTTCAATATATGCAAATCAATCAATGTGATACACCATATTAACAAATTGAAGAAGAATAACCATATGATCATATCAATAGATGCAGGAAAAGCTTTCGACAAAATTCAACACCCATTTATGATAAAAACTCTCCAGAAAGTGGACATAGAGGGAACCTACCTCAACATAATAAAGGCCATATATGACAAACCCACTGCAAACATCATTCTTACTGGTGAAAAACTTATAACATTTCCTCAAAGATCAGGAGAAGGTAAGGATATCCACTCTCACCACTATTATTCAAAATAGTTTGGGAAGTCCTAGCCATGGCAATCAGAGAAGAAAAAGAAATAAAAGGAATACAAATTGGAAAAGAAGAAGTAAAACTGTCACTGTTGGCAGATGACATGATACTATACATAGAGAATCCTAAAGATGCCACCAGAAAACTACTAGAGCTAATCAGTGAATTTGGTAAAGTTGCAGGATACAAAATTAGTACACAGAAATTCCTTGCATTCCTATATACTAATGATGAAAAATATGAAAGAGAAATTAAGGAAACACTCCCATTTACCATTGCAACAAAAAGAATATTTTACCTAGGGAGAAACCTACCTAGGGAGACAAAAGATCTGTATGCAGAAAACTGTAAGACACTGATGAAAGAAATTAAAGATGATACAAACAGATTTAGAGACATACCATGTACTTAGATTGGAAGAATCAATAATGTGAAAATGACTATACTACCCAAAGCAATCTACAGATTCAACGCATTCCCTATCAAATTACCAATGCCATTTTTTACAGAACTAGAACAAAAAATCTTAAAGTTTGTATGGAGACAGAAAAGACCTCAAATAGCCAAAGCAGTCTTGTGGGGAAAAGATGGAGCTGGAGGTATCAGACTCCCTGACTTCAGACTATACTACAAAGCCACAGTAATCAAGACTTGGGCATATACCCAGAGGAAACCATAATTCAAAAAGAGTCATGTACTCCAAAGTTCATTGCAGCACTATTTACAAGAGCCAGGTCATGGAAGCAACCTAAATGCCCATCGACAGACGAATGGTTAAAGGAGATGTGGTACACATATACAATGGAATATTACTTCACCATAAAAAGGAACGAAATTGGGTCATTTGTAGAAACGTGGATAGATGTAGAGACTGTCATACAGAGTGAAGTAAGTCAGAAAGAGAAAAACAAATATCATGTATTAACACATATATGTGGAACCTAGAAAAATGGTCCAGATGAACTGGTTTGCAGGGCAGAAATTGAGACACAGATCTAGAGAACAAACGTATGGACAACAAGGGGGAAAGTGGCCAGGCGGGTGGTGGTGGTGTAAGAATTGGGAGATTGGGATTGACATATATACACTAATACGTATAAAATGGATAACTAATAAAACCTGCTGTGTGAAAAAATTAATAAAATAAAATTCAGGAAAAAAAAAGAAACTTTTCTTTGCATGTTTACCACTACACATAATGGTCATGAACTCTTGAAAGCGTCTGTGTACAAAGATGGAATCTGTATAACACACTGCTCTTTTATGACGACATGCCCTTTATAGCATTTGCTGTGTGATGACTCAGTTCAATTATTCCACCACTTGTCTTTATTTGTACCACTTGTAAAACTTTCCCTAATTTATACATGAAGGCTCCATTGGATTGAACACATCATTCATGTATTATATATGCTTCTTGTGTTTTTTTCTTCTCTCATTGGCCTATAACAATCAAAGTAGTTCATAACTCCCTTGCATCATATTGCTTTCTACAAACAAATGAAAGTCTCGATGGATTGACTTTTCTATGAAATGTCTTTTAATTTTGAACTATCTCTCCAAAAAAAGAAGTTTGACTTTGGTAAAAGAGTTAAACATGAGTACTACTTTGAACACATAGCTCACCATATAGTGGCCCTGGTGAGCAGAGGTAATTTTCACACTTAGAAATTAATGCTATTATTTAGGGACATGGATTTTAAACCTATGCAGGGACACTGAAAGAGATGTATCTCTGTGAAAGAAGGATTAGAAAAACTCTCCCCACTGTCTCAGGGAGATTCAAAGGGAATTTGTCAATGCACTTTAGGTATGAGAAACGAAACAAAACAACAAATCAAAAATCCCAAGTTTTCTCCATGTATAGGTTTGGAACTTCCAGCATGGTCCAGGAAAAACTGCCCTGCCCCCACTCCCGAAATGAAAAAGTTAATGTAAAAACTTGTCCCCATTGGTGGTACCACTCAGCAGCCTGGAAAAGACAAAAATCAAATAAACAAATAAGCTACTTTGGAGAGTACTTCCAAATCCAAGTCTTCACTGAAAAAAATTCCCACTGAAGATAAACTCACATTTTTAAAATTACAAAACAAAGGAGGAAAAAATTCACCATGTGTGAAAGTTATCAGATTCAATAAACAGCAGATTGATACATTCTCAAAACGTCCCTCCCCCAAACTTCAGCTTACAGCACTACAAAATACAAATGTTTAAAATAGTTTAAGAGATAAGAAAAAATAGAAAGCATAGGAAAATGATATACTATAAAAGGCAAGCTTAAAAAACAGAACTTTTAAAAATAAAAATTGAAAAATATAGTTGTAACTTGAAACCTTTATTCCCTAAATAGAGAATTCATGACCTAAGATATAGATCTCAGGAAATGTATACAGTATGTGAATCTCAAAGGGTTTATTTAAGAAATGGAAAACATGAAAGAGAGTTTAAGAGACATGGAAGAAAAAGGGAGATGTCCAATGTCTATCTAATAGGAATTTCCAAGGAGAGACTGGACAGTGAAAGGGAGGCAGTGTTTCAAAAGATAATGACTGAGAATTTTCTTGAATTAATGAAAGACATGAATGCTCAGGACAAAGAATTACAGAACACTTAAATAAAAGAAAATATTAAAACAACCAGGGATTTAAAAAAAAATTACACTAAAAGTGAACATTAGTTAAAGTGACAGTAGACTCCAACAGAACTGAACAAGTTCAGAGTTAATCGAATAGAAGTTTCAAATCTGTCAACTTAGAATTCTATCCCCAGCTAAATTATCATTCAGTTGGAAGGCTAAAATAAGGTAAAATAAATATATTTTAAGACAAAAGTGAGAAAACCTACCACTCACAGATCCTTGCTAAAAGAGCTCCTAAAGGATTTACTCCAGGAAGAAGCAATTTGAATGGAGAAGAAAGGAACAAGGAGGAGTGAGGTTTGGGAGATAAATGAGGACACAATAGTTTCTGACCTCTTGCCTCATTTCTTCCATCTCCTTCCCTTTCCAGAGGGCTTCTGCTTCCCTTCCTAATCTTGAAGTAGGATTACTTTGCCTTTTATCATATCCTCCCCATTTATGGAATTTTCTTCTAGTTTGTACCTTCTTCCCTGGGGCTTCCATCTGGCTTAGCATGCATGATAGTAGGGTACTGGGGAACATGATTAATTAGGAAAAGAAAAATATAACCTGCCTAATATTTTAAAAATATTAGCCTTATAGTGCTTATATTAATTTTTTAAGACTATCATTGAAATGAAAATACGAAATTTTAAAGACCTGTGTTCATGGTTCCCAAGGGTTCAAGACCACCAGCTTGAAAGATCTGCTTGATAACATTTGCCTTCTTAACTCATGGGTGTTCTAATTTTTTCCTAGTAGCAGGCTCATTTTCATTGTGGTTATAGGCTTGTCCCAAGCAAACAAGCCAATGTATGTTCATTGTCTCATCAGAAAGTTTTTCATTTGAGGTGGGTCTTGTGTATTATAGATAATTTTCATGGTGTAATTGAGATTATTGTGAAAGACACACCTCAAGAATCGACACACTGCATCTAGCATACTTTCTAGGTGCAGGGTTTACATTGTCATATAAATCCATGGAGAGCTCAGTTTCCATGTCCTTCCTGTTCAGTAGCATTATAAGTACAAATGTTCAAACAGCAGTGAAGTTGTTCTATGGCTAAATAGCAACTTTTACCCTTTAAGAATTGAGCAGCTCTCATTTGACTGGTTCTTTTAGATTCATTTGAAATGTTTGAGAAGAAGAACCTCACCTTCTGAATCTCCGCTTCCATTAAGCAGGAAAGGATAAAGATTGAAACTTAAATGACATTTAAGATTTTGCAGTTTCAAAGTCTATGCTCTGTCCCTTGCCTTCTCCTTTTAAGTTGCTTTTGTTTTGACACAGTGGGTGGGGAACTGGCGATTCAACTTAATCCACAATGAGCGAGCTGTGAAACACTTATGTCAGTATAAAGAACTGGGAATGCTCTCGTCTAGGTAAGACTTAAGGTAAGCTACCCAGTTGGCAATACTTTAGTGTTTCTATAGAAACCTTTTTCTAAAAAGGCCACTTTTCACAATGTAGCATAGATTTCCTGGCCTGATCTGATAAAACATATTCAATGAGATAAATGTCATGCATGGTTCCTGTCTTACAAAAAGAAGACAGGCACAGAGAAATTAGGGGCAGCAGTAGCATTGGTAAAGTGAATTCTCATCTATCTCATGGGTAACCTGAAAGATCCTGGCTTATGGTTTCTCCTCCAGTGGTCCTGCTGAGGTCGTAGGTGAGGGTGTGTAGAGAGAGGACCAGTTCAGAAGGGGTCTCCCATGACATGCTGAGAAACTTGACCTTAACTCTGAAAGGATTACAGGAAGATGTAAAGGAATATTTTTTTTTTCAACTAAATAACTTTTTCTTCATAAAACATATTGTCTTCATAAAAATGATACAGCTCATTATATTTAAAATATTCAGCAATATAGTTTTATTAGAGAGTGTATTGAATACATTCCTTTACCTTTACTATCTCCTAAAATACTATTTAACATAGCCAAAAATCCACAAGGACAAAAAAAGTCCAGAAACAAAAATTGGGCAAAAAATTTTGGAGGCTGGAAAGCAAACAGACCAGTGTTAACTGGCTTAGCAGAAGCAAGAAAGGTAAAAACCTATGAAGTCAAGGAAGCCATAGTTATTTTAAATTCCTTTTCTAATACTTCCAATATCTGCTTCATATCTAAGTTTGGTTCTGATGCTTGCTTTGCCTCTTTGGACTTTTTTCTTATATATTGATGTATCTTTTCAATTTTTTGTCAGAAGCCTGGTACATTGTATTAGGTAATAGAAATTGAAGTGTGTGAGAGTTTATGGTAATCTGTCTAGGAGTTGAACTTTGTTTAATGTTTGCTGTAGCTATAGGTGCCAGAGGCTTCAGATTCCTCTAGTGTTCTTGGTTTTATATTTTCTATTGACCTTGGGCTTCCCTAAGTTCTTCTCCTTAGAGAGAGCCTGTGTATTGCAGTTTTTTTCAGTTATAACCCACTACTATTACATTGGAGCCTTGCTGGAGTGGTGGTAAGGTGTAGGGGAGGGGGAGGGTCTATAATTTTCCAATTCAGTGTCAATCTTTTATTGGGTCTATGTCGCTTGCCTGTGATTCTCACAAGTATTTATTCTTAGATAGTCCTTCCCTCACTTTAGGTAAGACAGGAAGACTGGAAGGGCTGGAGTGAGAGGAATGTCCTTCCCTCATGAATCTGGGACAAAGTTCTGGTAAAGTTGTTTCTCCTGGAGGGTAGTCCTTTATCATGCAGAAGGCTTTGGGAATATTTCATAATAATTACTCTTCCCCGCACCCTGGCCACAAGGGCATTTTTCTCAGATCATTACTTTTTTTTTTTTTGCGGTACGCGGGCCTCTTACTGTTGTGGCCTCTCCCGTTGCGGAGCACAGGCTCCGGACGTACAGGCTCAGCGGCCATGGTTCATGGGCTCAGCCGCTCCGCGGCATGTGGGATTCTCCCGGACCGGGGCACGAACCTGTGTCCCCTGCATCGGCAGGCGGACTCTCAACCACTGCGCCGCCAGGGAAGCCTGGCAGTTACTTTTAATTGAAAATAATGTGATGGAAGAAAGAATTCATAAGTATTCCAGAGAATTTGAGGAGTACTAATTGTAGGCCATGTTCTAAAAGCTGATTGTTACAAGGCAGATAAACTGAAAGGAAAACCAACTGCTTGGTGGCTGTAAAAACTCAGATTGACTTTGGTCTAATCCCAAGGGAAAGAGAGTACGTGATCCTGAACTGCCATCTGCTGGCCATGACCAACTAAAAAGAACTAACTGTAAGTTCAATTCCTTACTAAGTGAGAAAGTGGCAGAGGTTTAATTTATCTCAGACAAATGATTAGGGCATGAGTTTTCAAATATTTTTACTAGTAGACCTCTTTATCAGAATCTTTATGGTGAGAGCTACAGTAATTTTTACTGATAACTTCCATGAGTGGAGATGGTTTTGTTAGGCTTGTTAGTATTATCTATGGTTCAAATGTGATTCAAGGGCATATGGAGAATGTATTCATTTCTATTTCCTTTTCATATGTTAATCTTTCATAGTTCTTTTATTGTGTAATTTTAGTGGCATTAAACTGAACTGATTCAAATTATATAATTAATTATAATCAGCTTCAAGTATTATGATTAATTATAATCTATTAGACCAGAGGTTCCCAAAAAACAATGTGCAGACCAGTTGATCTGGCTGATCACATCAGATTGCCTAGTTTCCATTTCATACTTGCAGAATCAGAATATTTTTGGGTAAAACTGAGGAAGCACTATTTTCTAAAAAAACTCCCTTTGTGATTCTCAGCAAGCTAATTTCAGAGACTATCATGCTAGGTTATAAACTCCTTGAGGCAAGGACAATTTCTTATTCATTTTGTATTCTTGAGGCTTAACAATGTCCATCCAGTACGCTGTAGGCACCCACAAAAATTAGATAAATGAATGAACAAATGTGTGCAGCGACAAAGTAATTGATTCATGACTCCTGGCAGAGGTTAGAAACACAACAGCTGGCCAGAACCTCTTGGCCTTCTAGTTTATGTGTTCTAGCCAATTAGGCAAATATATTTTTGTTGTTGAAAATTTCAGAGATGTTACATACACTCTGGTTCTCTGGGATTAAAGTGGCTGCATGTTGGCCCTGACAGGTTTTAGAGGATGTGAGTTAAAGAAGATGGAACCAACCTAAGCTGCAACCTCTAAAATTCCGTAGGGGTATTGTGTCCTAAGAATGACTTCAGACTGATGATATTTATAAGGCATAAAGAGACAAAGAGGGATTTCTTTATTTGAATAAGCATATACTTTGTTGTAGGGTTATTAATTTCCTTTTCAATAAAAAAGTTGACATACAATTGAATTGATTTACCATAAATTATTTGCCTTTTTACATGACAAGAGGACTTAGATGAATCATCTTTTAGTTTCTTAGGCCAAGTTATTCAGCTGTTATGGGACTCTCTTGAAATTAAATATATTTAATTTCAGTAGCAATGTAAGAGGCAGTTACATTATAGAGAGCAGAAAAACTTAAACAAAGAACTAATATTGAAGAGATCCTTTCTGTGCCTGGGAAAAAATTGACCGGTAGCAGTTAACTCTAAAACATAACATAGTAAAACTATCAGGTTTTTACAACTGAAGTATAGTTCATGTACAATGTTATATAAATTATAGGTATACAATATAATGAGTCACAATTTTTAACGGTTATACTCCATTTACAGTTATTATATAATGTTGGCTATATTCCCTATGTTGTACTTATAGCTTATTTTATACCTAATATTGATAGTCCATACCTCTTAATCGCCTGTCCCTCCCTTATTGCCCCTCCCTCCTTCCTTCTCCCCACTGGTAACCACTAGTTTGTTCTCTGTATCTGTGAGTCTGCTTCTTTTTTGTTACATTCACTGGTTTGTGGTGCTTTTTAGATTCCACATATGTTATATCATACAGTATTTGTCTTTCTCTGTCTGACTTATTTCACTTAGCATAATGTCCTTCAAGTCCATCCATCTTGCTGCAAATGGCAAAATTTCATTCTTTTTTATGGCTGAGTAGTATTCCGTGTGTGTGTGTGTGTGTGTGTGTGTGTGTGTGTGTGTGTACATATATGCCACATCTTCTTTATCCATTCATCTGTTGATGTACACTTAGGTTGCTGCCATATCTTGGCAATTGTAAATAATGCTGCTATGAACATTGCGGTGCATGTATCTTTTTGAATTAGTGTTTTTTTTTTTTTTTCAGATGTATACCCAGAAGTGGAATTGCTGGGTCATATGGTAGTTCTATTTTTAGTTTTTTGAGAAACCTCCGTAATGTTTTCCAGCTGCACCAATTTACATTCTCACCAACGCTGTACAAGGGCTCCCTTTTCCCCACATCCTTGCCAACCTTTGTTATTTGTTAAAACTATCAGATTTGTTTTAAAAAATGGGGTGATCCTCTTATTCTGCAGTCAAAATAAGTAAGATCCCAAAAGTACATGTTATATAACAATAATTTAGCAATTCCTAGGTAAGCATTAGGTGATTATACAAGGGTACATGCTTCCTTGTTCTTTTTTTTGTGTGTGTGGTACGCGGGCCTCTCACTGTTGTGGCTTCTCTCGTTGCGGAGCACAGGCTCCGAACGCACAGGCTTAGCAGCCATGGCTCATGGGCTCAGACGCTCCACGGCATGTGGGATCTTCCCGAACTGGGGCACGAACCTGTGTCTCCTGCATGGGCAGGCGGACTCTCAACCACTGCACCACCAGGGAAGACCTGCTTCCTTGTTCTTATAAAATGTCATTAGGCAAAAATAATCAGTGTTGAAATTTAGCAGCTTTTTTGGGTATATATTGTTTTAAACTTTTACAAATTTTGAGATAAAATACAAAGCTCATATAATTTCTTACTAGATATCAGAAACATAATTTTAAATATCTGCAGGTTCGTAGTTCCCGCTGTTTTTGATGTCTGTCTCCAGTAGCTAAGGTTGGTTCAGTGGTTTGTGTGGGTTCCTGGTGGAGGGGACTAGTGCCTGTGTTGTGGTGGATGAGGCTGGATCTTGTCTCTCTGGTGGGCAGGTCCACGTCTGGTGGTTTGTTTTGGGGTGTCTGTGGCCTTATTATGATTTTAGGCAGCCTCTCTGCTAATGGGTGGGGTTGTGTTCCTGTCTTGCTAGTTGTTTGGCATAGGTTGTCCAGCACTGTGTCTTGCTGGTCGTTGAGTGAAGCTGGGTGCTTGTGTTAAGATGGAGGTCTCTGGAAGATTTTCGCCGTTTTATATTATGTGGAGCTAGGAGGTCTCTTATTGATGGCGTGACGTTGCACCAGCCTGAGGCCCGCCGTGCGTTCTCCCGGGGAAGTTGTCCCTGGATCCCGGGAACCTGGCGGTGGCGGGCTGCACAGGCTCCGCGGAAGAGGGGTGTGGAGAGTTACCGGTGCTCGCACACAGGCCCCTTGGTGGCGGCAGCAGCAGCCTTAGCGTCTCCCGCCCGTCTCTGGGGTCCGTGCTTTTAGCCGCGGCTCGCGCCTAATTTTAAATATTAATAGAACCAGAAAACAAAAAGAGGAAGCTATTATAGAGGAAAGTGAAATAATATTATTTAGTTAATTGAGAAAATATAGGGGGGATACAGTCCTGGAAAAAATAGTATTTTCATAGACTGGAACTGAGAGAAGGGTGGGAATTTACTTACTTCCATGTCAATCAAGACACATGAATTGAAATAAAAACTGGAAGAGAAAAAATTAAATATACATTTGTACCCATGTATTTTCTTCCAATTCAGGTACATGGCCATATAATTTGAATATTAAAGAACAGGTCATTCTTCTTGGAAATTATCTGTGACAAGCAAGAAATCTAAAATTAAAAAATAAAAAACAGCACACGTGGAAGTTTTGGAAACTTTGTAAAAAATACAAACTCTTTCAAAGAGTGAAAACTTACTAGATTCTGTTTATTTTACCTTGAAGGAATGTTTTTATCAAAAGTTATCAAAGAATGAAAAAAAATGCAAACGGATGCAAAGACTCGCATTTATCACATGTTCCTAGAAATGATAGAATGAAAAAGCACATCAGCAAAATGTTAAATATTCAAAATTGAAATTGGATTTGAAAAGTATATATGCAACTGTTGGTGCTGTGGAATAGAGACTATACTTAGAGGGTAAAATATAAAACCAAATAATTAACACAATAGCAGATGCATTACATGAGATTATTTGAATAAGACAAGATATGCTAAGTATTGCTCAATTGTTTTAGTTATAACCTTCATAGAACCCATGTAAAAGAGATAACAATTACTATTAGATTTGTGGATTTCTAAAATCCACTCTTTCTGTATATGAACATAGATTTTGCTCAGCAAATGACACAACTGGAGAAGTATCAGATCTACATATCTAGTGGGCTACTTGTAAACACAGAACAGAAACCAAAATCATGTCAAGGGAAGAGATCTTTGTGATTTGTGATGATTCTCTCCATGATGAGAGCATGTTGGCCAAAGTAAAGCTTCCCTGAAGGCTGAATTCAAAGTAAATGCCAAAAAAGCTTCTGACAGCAGTGTAGAAATTGTGACAGTGAAAAAAAATACTGTTACCTGACTAAAGTTTGAAATGCTACAGTTTTTTTTTTTTTGCGGTACGCGGGCCTCTTACTGCTGTGGCCTCTCCCGTTGTGGAGCACAGGCTCCGGATGCACAGGCTCCGGACGCACAGACTCTGGACGCACAGGCTCAGTGGCCATGGCTCAGCCACTCCGCAGCATGTGGGACCTTCCCGGACGGGGGCACAAACCCGTGAACCCGTGTCCGCTGCATCGGCAGGTGTTCTGTCAACCACTGTGCCACCAGGGAAGCCCTGAAATGCTATAGTTTTGTGGTGAAGATGTTATGGTAAATTGAAAATGATCTATCCTTAAGAAAAAAAAAAAACTTCTGGTTCATAGATTGATATTTGGAAAAAAATTTGGTTCAAATAATAATTTCAGCAGTAATAATGATATTATTATTAATATACTACTACTACTGTTATTAATAGCTTGGAAGTCAGAGATATGATAGTGTCACAATTTTGTAAATGAAAAGCCAAATGGATTTTGACAGGAAGATTCTCAAAAAGTAATTCTCGAGAATTCCATATCCCTGTTGTACGTTCTTCAAACTTAATGGTGAAAAACACAGCAAAAATCTTTTTTTATATATTTGAAATTTTCATATCATCTAAGAACTATACATCTACCTTTTAGTTCATTGAAACATGGAAAGGTATTAAAATATTAATTTTGAAATCATTATAAAAATAAACGTTGAGGTCATCCTGTCACTAAAAATAAAAATAAAAAGTTGAGGTCATCCTGTCACTAAAACTCAATTAGAGGCAATAAACAATGCTCTTTTATAAATTATTGATATTTTTAAAGCTAAATTTTCTGGATAAAGGTTAGAATGCTAGCCAAAGATATACTTTTGAAAATACCTATGTTTAAATGTATCTTCTCAGCACTATTTTGGTATGCCTCTTTTGGTGTGGACATTTTATATTTTAAACCATTTTTATTGAAAATATAACATACCTATAGAAAACGATATAAAACAAGTATAGAACTTATGAAGTATTACGAGGCCAACATTCTTATGACTAGCACCTAGGTCAATAAATAGAACTGTGCCCTCTATTCCCATCATTCTTTGAACTCTTTTTAAAAATTTGTTGGCACCTCAAGACATTCTAGGCTCGTCCTGTACTTTTCCTGCCCCATCCCCGGAATTAGTTATTTCTCCAAAGAGCTGTGGTTCATTTGATTGGAAAAAAGGGTATTTACAGACCAAGATCTGGGCGGCAGTTGGGCTCATCACTACTGGGTATCATTGCTTCTATGCTTTTGCAGATAAGATAATCTTTAAAAAACAGTTTTAAAGTACAGAAAGCATATAATGGCCTTTTCAAATTTTTGAGACATATGTAATTTGAAGAATTTTGATGATGAACAACCATAACTATGTAAAAATTAAAATAGAGACTAATGATGAATAATATTAAATGGGTTATAATATATGAGGAACTGATATTACATCCTTCTCCCCCTAAATTTTAATAAAGCCCCTGCCCCCACTGAAGTTTTGCCTGTATTTGTAGTAGTAGTTACCAGGCATATTTCCATATACTTTTTAGCCCTTTGGGGGCCTTTTTTTTTTTTAAGTATTTATTTATTTATTGGCTGCGCCGGGTCTTCGTTGTGGCACGCGGGAACTTTGTTGCTGCGTGCGAGATCTTCTTTGCGGCATGTGGGATCTTTAGTTGTGGCATGCGGGATCTAGTTCCCTGAGCAGGGATTGAACTTGGGCCCCCTGCATTGGGAGCGCAGGGTCTTAACCACTGGACCACCAGGGAATTCCCAGGAGCTTTTTGAATATTGGCTGGTAGTGGAGGATGTAGTCTGAAAATTAAAATGTGTTAACAACTATTTAATGTCCTCAATGTCACTGAACATCTGTCTCAGGGTCATTTCTACAGAAAACAGGTTATTGGAGTAAATAAACATTGAAACCATAATAAAAATGTTATTTTATCCAATCAGGATGTGAATTATTTTTGTTACAAATCATTAAATCCATTAGTGACTTTGGAATGTGATATCGAGTTTTTTATTGTGATTAAGCTTTGAATTTTCTTATTTTATGTCAAAAATTTGATATATATAATGAACAAAATAATTTCCATTGAGTTCTATTTAATTTTCTGAATAGTTTCTGTTCTTACACGTGGATACCATGTCTTACCTTTCTAAAAATATTAATTTTTGAAGATTTATTTTGCTCTTTGCATTCGTTAGTTTTAGCTTCCAACTTTTTAGTTAAAGGATTTCCTCAAATGTTTGGTGGTCTTTGCTTATTATTTCATATTTGAGTAAGGCTGATAAGAAACAAGTGTTTGGAAGGCCTTATTAATTGGTAGGTTTCACTGAAGAGCCGGGGGAGGTCAGTGACTTGCCATTTATTTGGTCACTGCCTAAATGCCATCATATCCAGGTCTTTCTCTTATGTCTGTTGGCTTCCCGGGAGACAAACGGTCCAGTTTTTTGCCTGAGGCATGTATATGCTTGGCTGCTTCAGATTTAGGAGAAAAGTGAGAATTAGAGTTGAGAACCTCATTGTTCTCTATATACCCTTAAAAATTAAAATAATTTAAAAAATTGTGGTAAAGTACACATAAAATTTGCCATTTAAACCAGTTTAAAGTGTATAGTTCAGTGGCATTAAGTATATTCACATCCTTGTGCAACCAACCTCCAGAACTCTTTTCATCTTACAAAACTGAAACTCTCTACCCCTAAACAGCAATTCCCCATTTCCCCTCCCCCCAGCCCCTGGCAACCACCGTTTTACTTTCCATCTCTATAAATCTGACTACTTTAGGTACCTTATATAAGTGGAATCAGATGGTATTTGTCTTTTTGTGACTGTCTTATCTCATTTAGCCTCATGTCTTCAAGGTTCATCTACGTTGTAGCATTGTCAGAATTTCCTTCCTTCTTAAGGATGAATAATATTCCATTGTATGCATATACTGCATTTTGTTTATCTACCATTTGTGGATGGACACTTGGCTTGCTTCCACCTTTTGGCTATTGTGAATAATGCTGCTATGAACATGGGAATGCAGGTCTCTTCCAGACCGTGCTTTCAATTCTTTAGTGTGTATATCTGGAAGTAGAATTGCTAGATCTTGTGGTAGTTCTATTTTTAACTTTTAGTGGATGTATATATACTTTTATATAACCTCTCCATATTGAGCTTTACTCTCTACCACATCTAGTGACTCTTGAGTGTGGAGATTTTCCAGTTCACCTGCTCCCCCCATTCCCTCACCCCCCATCCTCTGTTTAGGGAATGGGCTCGTGGTTGGGGCATTCATCTGGCTTTGTGGGGTTGGAAGGGGAATTTGAGGGTCCAAATACTCTGCATGGGAACTTTGAACTTAATTTCCCTGTTTTCCTTGCCACAACTCTGCCCTCACCCCTCTCTAGTGTATATTTGTGCTCTAGGTAAATGTACCAGAAAAACCAATTCACTGAAAGCCAATTCACTTAAATGGCCAACTTGCAAATAACTTTTCTTTTAATTCTTTATTTTTACTTATTTTGTCTTCCTGATAGCCTTTTAAGGCAATTCAATTTGACTCTGCTCCAGTTCCCTACTGCTGCAGCTACAGTCTGACGGGCTTGAAAAAGGGGAAAACACAGAAGGACATAAGAAGAATACAGAATATTCATTTTTATTCCTACGGAGTTACCCTGCAGTGGACAGAAATCAGAAGTTGTTAACTAGCTCTTTGATTTTGGGCCAAACCATTCGGCTCCCTGGGCTGAAACATGCAAAACGAGGATCACAATTATAATTCACAGATGGGTGTGTGTGTGTATATGTGTGTGTGGCGGGGGGTGGGGCGGTGTGTGTCTGTGTGTGTGTGGCGAGGGGTGGAGGGGCGCTTAGTGGTGTTAGCGCCCGGTTCGCGAAGGAAAACCCAGAGCAAAGTTACGGCCTTTCAGTGTTAAGTTGTACGACCTCACCATAGTAACAGCAACCAGCACGCATGCGTCTATTTAAAGCGCCGGCGTGCTTTAGGAACCACTCAGCCCCGCCCTCTTCCTCAGATTGCCCGGTTTCCGTTTTCCCCGAGCCTGCTCCGCTCCGCTCTGTGGATTCCGAGTCGCCAATCACCGCCCACTTTTTTCTAGCTGTGAACACCGCGCATGCCCACGTTTCGAAAGCCCGGGGGCGGGCTTGTGGTTTCGCGTACGCGCAGTCGTCCTCTTTCCCCACGCTGGTTCCTCGTTGTCTTAGTGCCGTACGTCCTCCGGGCCTGATCTCGTATTTGGGTACCGTGTGCGCTGTCGCCACCGCCGCGATGGGCAAAACTTCCGCCTCTCAGGGTCCAGGAGCTCGGCCCGACCCGGTGCGGAGCTTCAATCGTTGGAAGAAGAAACACAGCCACAAGCAGAGCCAAAAAAAACAGTTGAGGAAGCAGCTGAAGAAGCCCGAGTGGCAGGTCGAGCGCGAGATTATCAGCCGCCTCATGCAGAACTTTGAGAAGGTGAGGCCGGCGCCGGGGAGGGGGCGCGGGCCGGCTGCGGGGCTACATGTCCCTGCTGCGCTGGGCTGCACAGACGAGGGGGCCGACCTGTCACTGGTACCCTGCCTGGGGAGCAAGCCGTTAGTTCCGGAGAAGGGAGTGGGGTGAGAGGTGCCAGCCGGGGCCCTGTTGAGGCCACAGGTGGGCTGCTGGGTGCCACAACCCAGGCCTCCTGACCGTCCAGGCTGCTCTTCTGCTCACCACACTTGTCTTGATAAAATGATGGAAATGCAGTGGTACTTAAGCATAGGGAGATTAATTGCTATAATAGGTATAGAAATATTCATAAAAATAATACTAACAACAGTAATGGTAAGTAATGACACATTTTAAGCCACTCACCATGTGCTTCCCATTAATTATTTGACTTGATCTGAGGCATTGGGTCTTATTTCCATTTTACAGATGAGAACATTGAGGCTCCAAGAGGGTAAGAAACTTGTCTGGAACCTAGACTCACGTCTTTCTGATTCCAAAGCCTTTGCTTTTAATCGTTAAGCTAGTCTTGCATCTCTCATCACCATCCTTCCTATGCTTATTTTTTCTACTTGTTTCATGTCCCCATCCAAGAATTGCTATAGAAAAGCTGGACTCTTGGTCTGTTTCTGGTACCTGCCATTCCCACAATGTAGCTGATGTTCCCAGATGAATGTAGTAGTTATCATTTTCTTTTATTTTTTAAAATTTTTTTTTTTGCGTTATGCGGGCCTCTCACTGTTGAGGCCTCTCCCGTTGCGGAGCACAGGCTCCGGACGCGCAGGCTCAGCGGCCATGGCTCACGGGCCTAGCCGCTCTGCGGCATGTGGGATCTTCCCGGACCGGGGCACGAACCCGTGTCCCCTGCATCGGCAGGCGGACTCTCTGCACCACCAGGGAAGCCCCTGTAGTTATCATTTTGACTTCTAGATCTCTTCCCAGCTCACGCTTCTTGGGGCTGCCACTACCCCTTCTTTTCCTTCCTCCTAAATTCCACGGCTGTTGGCCTTCACCCACCTCACGTAGCCTTTCAGTGATTGCCCCCTTCTAGTGCAGTGTAATCGGGGATTTAACGTATGGAATATATCTGGAATTAAAGTCATCACGTGTCATGCTGGTATAGCTTTTCTTTAAACAACGCTTAGATCAAAACTAAGGTTAGATGGAGCTTAGAGTTTGTTTTGGGCTTTTAAGTTAAGATGATGATGATTTGATTCTGGCTTTTGGTTGCCTGATGAGTGACTTTGGGCAAGTTACTTTGCTTCTCTTGTCTTTAAAAGGCATAATAATATCTACCTTATAAGTTATGGGCAGTTAGTAAGAATGCATGTAAAGTATTCTGCACAATGCCTGACGCATAAATATCCCATATATTACCTGTTACATTACTACTGCTGCTGTATACACAGCACCTCAATAAGCCACTGTAAGGTAAATTACTGTCAGATTGCATTTTGTGCCCTTCTTCATCTGACTGGAATTGCTTCAGGAGGAGAGCCTCACCCCTTGCTTCTTCTCACTCTGTTCTCTTCTCTTGTGTAATCCGAAGGTTTACTCTTGTGACTCTAACTTCTTGCATTCTACCCAGAGCTCTTCTGAGTTCATATCCTTTTTTTTTTCTGACTGTGCTGGATGTCTTTATTTGTGTCATAGGATACCTTAAATGCTGCAGATCTAAAACTGAGTTCATTATCTTTTTCTTCTAAATTCACAATCCTGTGTGTTATTTCCGTATTGCCACCATGGCAAATTACCACAAATTTGTTGTCTAAAAACAACAGGAATTTATTTTCTTACAGTTCTGGAAGCCAGAAGTCTGAAATCAGTTTCACTGGGCTGAAATCACGGTGTCAGTGGGGACACACTCCCTCTAGAGGCTCTAGGGGAAATTCTGTTTCTTGCTGCTTTTAGCTTCTGGTGGATGTATTCATTGGCCTGTGGCTGCATTACTCCAGTCTCTGCCTCCATGGACACACTGCCTTCTCCTGTTCTATGTCAAATCTACCTGTATCCTTTTTTTGTGAGGGTACTTTTGATCACATTTAGGGTTTACTCAAATAATTGAGGATAATCTCCCCATCTCAAGATTGTTAGTTACTGTGCAAAGTCTCTTTTGTCATGTAAGATAATATCCACAGTTCTGGAGATTAGGATATGGGCATATTTCGGGACCATTATTTAGGCTGCCCCATCCTAGCCCCACCACTTAAGCAGACTGATGAGCTAGAAACCTAGGAGTAATCCTAGAGGCCTCCGTCTTACCACTCTTACATTCAGTTAGTCACAGTGGTGATTAACTCTGCTTCTTAAATTTCTCAAATGCTTCTCCATCCCTAGTGCTATGCCTTAGTTCAGGCTCCATCATCTCTTGCCTGGGTTACTACAGTAGCTATTGCTTGTAACATGGGTCAGCAGACTTTTCCTGTAAAGGACAGGACAGTAAATAGTTTTAGCTTTGCAGGTTGTAAGGGTGGAACTACTCAACTCTGCCATTGTAACACAAAAGCTTGCCATGGAAATACTTAATTGGGCATAGCAAAACTTCAGTTACTAAAACAGGTGGTGGGATTTGTCCCTTAGGCCTTACTGCCTTCTAATCTGTCCTCCATATTTGCTAGAATGATTATTTCCAAGATGAGATCCAATTGTTTTACTCGTGATTAAAACCCTTCCTTGGCTCACAGTTATTTTCAGGAAAGTGGTCAAACACTTCAATGTGTCAGCGTGTTCTAGTCCAGTGAAAGAGTAAGTTATTTGTGGTCAGGCAGACCTGGTTTAAATGTCACTCAGTTCAGGTGTTGACTCGCCAAATTTCTTTATGTCCGTGTGTCTCAGTTTCTTTATTCAACAGAGATTATTAACCACCCAGAGTGTTGTAAGGCTAAAATGAGGTGATGTATATAAACCAAGTGGTATGTGGTAGGCACACATGAAAGAAAAACCTGCACTTTTGTGAATTGGCCATGCTCCTTGATGCTTCTTGTCCTGGTACTTGATGTTTCCACTGCTTGCAGTGAGCAGTCCCATTTCCCCAACCCTAGGGACACCTACTCATCCTCTAAGATTTACCTCCAACTTCTCTTCCTGACCTCCCGAGGTAGGGTTAGGGCTGCTGTGTGTCTGTAGCATTTTGTATATGCCTTTATTATAGCAGTCATCAGCAGGCTGTGATGACTGGCTTTAACTTCTTTGTCAACTCTACCACTAGGTCATTGATGATATACCTGCTTTGCTCTCCCCAAAGATGGGTCCCACAGTGCTTGTCCTTGAGAAGACCTTTAGTGTTTAGATGTTTGGTGCACACTGACCTTTTCCAGGTGGCTTTATTCTGCTCGGTAACGTGGGTCCGTTCTTTTTGGTCTCTTGTTTTAATAATAATTATTAACATTTATCAAGCTTTTATACATGTTGATTTGCCATATTCTCACAACAAACAACCCTATGAGATAGTCCCCATTATATAAGTGAGGAGACTTTAAGACACAGCAAGGCTAAATAATTTGCACTACATTAAACAGGAGGTGAAAATGCTATTGATAGTAAGGGGAAAAGTTCTAATCCAGCGGGTATAGGTCTAATGCCAGGGCTCCAGACCACCATGCTTTACTGTGTTGCACAAATGTTTGAATCCCAGTCTTTTCACTAAGTTGAAGGAACATTTTTTTTCCTGGTAAGTATTGTTCTGTTTTTTTTTTTTTAAGTTTTAGAAATATTTTCTTAAGAAATAAATGCAGTATGGAATCAGTTGCCATGGCTAGCAATACTAGAATACAATCAGAGAAGATTGTATGTAAAAAGGGGCAGACCCTACCATATGGCTCTCAGATGGTAGAATTTGTGCATAGAAGTTTTATTACAGTGGACAGTACACAGGTGGTGCTCAGTAGCCTCACTGGTGAAATACTGAACAATTTGATTCAGAGACATTTTGGAACATTTTGACAGGTTGTTGTTGAGGCTTAGGTAAAAATAGGTGGAAAAAAAATACCTGTCTGTATCTCAAGGGAGGTGGGATGGGGTTGATACATTTTGACAGATGTAATGCTAGTAAATATGTGCAGTGCTCTGGAGTTAGAGGATGGTGTAATCAGGGGAAAAAGGTTGAGTTATTCTGTGCAGAGCCCTTTCTGGCCAGATGACTTAGAGAAAGGTCTTTCCTCTGGGCACGCTACCCTTCTTCCTGGTGGTTGCAGCCTCAGGCCTGGCTGGTGGAGCTGAAAGTGGGCTGGATTTCAGCTCCCACACCTCAGCCTTACCAGATGCCTTTGGGTAGGACATGAACTGTACAGCAGTTTGTGGTAGCCATGAGTGGAGCCAGTTCTTGAATGATGTGTTCTCCAGGTGGAAAAGATTGGCAAGGACATTGTAGGTGGAGGGAGCAACAAGAGGAGATACAAAAAGATGTGAAAATACATGGTGTTCTTTGAGGGGGACATACTCCTTGGAGTGTGATATGTGTTCTAAAATTGGCTTCAGATGAGGTTGAAGAAGAGGATTGAAAGTAGACTGAATGGCTTTGGAGGCTGTAGTAGGTAGAATAATGACCTCCTAAAGACGTCAGCATCCTAATCCTCAGACCTGTGAATAAGTTACATGGCAAGGGGTAATTCAGGTTGCTAATCAGCTGACTTTAAAATATGTTGGTTGATCTGGATTATCCAGGTGGACCCAGTGTAATCATCCAAGGGCCCTTAAGTGTGGAGGAGGGAGGCAGAAGAGTCAGTGTCAGAGCACTGTGAAGTGACTGTGAAGTGAGAGACTTGACTGTCCATGCTGGCTGGCTTTGAAGATGGGAGGGGGCCATAAGCCAAGGAATGTGGGCAGCCTCTAGAAGCTGGAAAAAGCAAGGAAATGGATTCTCTCCTAAAGTTACCCAAAAGAATGCAGCCCTGCCAACTCCTTGATTTTAGTTGAGTAAGACTGGTTTTGGACTTCTGACTTCCAGAATTGTAAGTAATAAATTTATATTGGTTTAAGCCACTGTTCTTGGTAATTTGTTACAGCAACAGTAGGAAACTTATATAGAGGCTGTCTTTAAAAGCTTTATCTAGAAGCAATGGTGAGTTTCAGGGGACAATTAGAGAATATATCCAAACTGTAAAGGGTCTGGAGGCTAGACTGTTGGTATAGTCTAGACCTTGGGTCCTCTGAGAGGCAGATGTCAAGATGGGGTTAAGTGAATTGGAATTTATTGGGGGAAAGTATCTGTAAAGGTAAAGGAGAGGGAACAGGAATAGGGAGGGAAAGGAAAGAGGACAGGAGGAGGGGGTAGGAGGCGCGTAGGCTGCAACACTGTTTTCAGAAAGCTGACAGGATGTCCTCAAACCAAAGTTGTGCATAGAGGAATCCCCTGTCCTGCGGGAATGGGTACTGCTGCTGTGCTTGGTCATTGACTGGGTGCAGGCCAGGCAGGCATGGCTTTTTCAGTGGTGGCTCTAGAGCGGTGACAGCTGGCATTTATCAGTCAGCTCTCTTCCCGAAGTGGGAACTCTGGGTGGCTTATTTCTAAGGCCACTGTGTAGGGTGTGTGTTCTAGAGGGGCTGATGGAGAGCTGGGGATTGAAGCTTATGGAGAAATGTTGAACTATTTGTTTAGTAATGGTTTTCACTTGCTGAATGACTCAAGCTCTCCTCACCTAGGATTCATTTAGATTTTTTATTGTAATCAGCTATGCTATATAGGAACTCTGCTTTCTAATCTGATTTTGTTTTTTCCTTAATCAGAATTTGGTCTGGTGTAATTTGAAGTAGATTGCTTTTCTTCTCTTGATTGCAATAGGTGGAGCATTCTAGGAAGTCTTAAATACTTTTTCCTCCCTGCTTCGGGATGTAAAAGCATCATTCACATTTGTGAAAAAAAGACAGTTGGAAGAAGTATAAGAGAGTGGTTAAGTAATATCCACCCTGTTCTCCTTTCCTCTGCCCCCTCTAACTTTTCCACCAATGCTGGGACGTTCTTAATAAGTACTGTCACTGAAAGATCTGTTCTTTGATTTCAGAAGAATGATGATACAGATTTTTAGAGGTTTTGATTGATAGAGATGTTATGATTTTTCTAAGAGTGATTTTTTTCTAAGAAAAGAAAAGGATGAAGGGAAGGGGAAAGAGAGTTTTATTTCTTTTGTAGGAACCATAGCCATCTTCTGCTGTGGCTTCCTAGTGTTCCTTGGACTATAATTGACAGTCTTCTAGAACATGGTTGACAGAATTTTTCTGTGAATATTAAGATAGTAAATATTAAGTTTTGTGGGCCAGATGGTCTCTGGCACAACTACATAGACAGTATGTAAATGAATGGTTGTAGTTGTGAATATTAAGATGGTGAACATAAGTTTTGTGGGCCATATGGTCTTTGGCACAACTACATAGACAGTATGTAAATGAATGGTTGTAGTTGTGCTCCAGTAAAACTGTATTTACAAAAACAGGGAAGAAAAGATTGGGCCTGTGGGCCATAGTCTGCTGACCCTTGTTCTAGACATCAATGGAGTAAAAAATGTCCTTTTTGTTTCTTTGGTGACCTCTTTCTAAGCGTATAGTATGCAGTTTTATGTTGTAATGGTTGGTAGAGTACTGGAATAGTTTGTTTCTTCCAGACTTTCCCTTTAGGAGGTTGATAGACTTTAGAAAGATATGCAGTCCTTTGTCTGAGTAGCCCACTTTGCCTGTGGGCTGTATCTATGATGGGGATTAAAGAGTGTGTTGCCCGTCTAGCTCCTGTAAGCATTCTACTTGCTGTGAAAACAGATTTTTAGCTGATAATACCACAAGTGCAGGGTGGACTGCACCTGATTTTAGTGTCCGGTTTGGGAGATTACTTACCTCCTAATTTAGGTTCCTTGATAGGACAGGATATTATTTGAATAAAATTTTCTCCTTCTACTGTTTGTACACTGATTCTGCCTCCTCTCCAGTGTTATCTGGAATGAGTTGTAGGGATTAAGGCAATGTTTTAATAATTATGTTTTCATCATTTGAGGCCAGAGAATAACCCTGTCTGGACTACATTAAGAATCTGTAGACTAAAATGAAATACAAGCTGTCATCCCTTTACTGCCTGGAGTGTAATTTTAATAAATGAACCTTACAAATGCAGCTTTCCCCTTTTGTGAATCATGAATAATTTGGCAGCACATTCCCAGATCTGAGTAGTTCCTACTTTCAGCGTCTATGATAAAATAATTCTCCTGAGCATCTGAAATGAAATTCAGAAAATTGGGTTTATGCTAATGAAGAACATCAGTGATGAACATTTAGATAATGTAAAGTTAAAGGGCAAAATGTTACTTTTTGTGACTTCAGATCATGACAGAGACACTTTCCCTGGTTATTGTTAAATAATACCCCTCCTCCAGTATACCCCCAAACGAGTAGTTGTCAGGTTGCGTTTGAAAGGTTTGTGCTAGCAAGATATAGTTCTGCACCTAACTTCAAGTTAGTCTCCAAAGTGTGTAAAGAGAAGTTTTCTCATCGTGGTCTGTGGTTTATAGTCATTTTGCCCTTGACTTCCTAGACTGATATTCTTTGAAGGATGGGATGAAGGGAAATTTTCTTCCTAAAATTGATGTGATGACTTATTGTATTGTTAACATTTTAGAGGTGTTTGAAGATATTGAAGGTAGGTGTGTGTGTATGTGTGTGTGTGTGTGTGTGTGTGTGTGTGTGTGTTGAGTGAATGAAGTTGTTTTTTTAACCAGTTGAAATGGTTACAGAGTTATATTTTTGATGATAGCTTCTTCAAGGCATATTTCTTTTCAGAAGGAATGATAGTTTTTACTTAGAAGTGATGATTGAATTCAATACTGCAGTACCAAGGCTGTGCTAGGCAGCACAATGTAGACAAAAATTAGTTTTGTTGTAAAATAAATGAATTATGCAGTATGTTATTTTGCCTTATCTCACATAGTCCCCTTTTACTTTTCAGATAAATGTAAATGAAATTACAAGATTTTCAGATTTCCCCTTGTCCAAGAAAACACTGAAAGGTAGGTTCATGGTGATCTTGGGACATATTGTTGGATTTCTTGATGTTTTTTTTAAGTGGAAAAATGTTTAGAGAAAGTTTAACCTGAAAAAAGTCTTATTTTGTTGGACTTAATGAAATTTAAAAGCTTTTGCACAGCAAAGGAAACTATAAACAAGACGAAAAGACAACCCTCAGAATGGGAGAAAATATTTGAAAATGAATCAACGGACAAAGGATTAATCTCCAAAATATATAAACAGCTCAGGCAGCTCAATATTAAAAAAACAAACACCCCAGTCAAAAAATGGGCAGAAAACCTAAATAGACATTTCTCCAAAGAAGACATACAGATGGCCAAGGGGCACATGAAAAGCTGCTCAACATCACTAATTATTAGAGAAGTGCAAATCAAAACTACAGTGAGGTATCACTTCACACCGGTTAGAATGGGCATCATCAGAAAATCTACAAACAACAAATGTGAGAGGGTGTGGAGAAAAGGGAACCCTCTTTCATTGTTGGTGGGAATGTAAATTGATACAGCCACTATAGAGAACAGTATGGAGGTTCTCTAAAAAACTAAAAATGGAATTACCATATGACCCAGTAGTACCACTACTGGGCACATACCCAGAGATAACCATAATTCAAAAATTATGGAAGCAGGGGCTTCCCTGGTGGCGCAGTGGTTGAGAGTCTGCCTGCCGATGCAGGGGACACGGGTTCTGGGAGAGGCCACAACAGTGAGAGACCCGCGTACCGCAAAAAAAAAAAAAAAAAAAAAAGACACATGCACCCCAGTGTTCATTGCAGCACTATTTACAATAGCCAGGTCATGGAAACAACCTGAATGCCCATTGACAGACAAACGGATAAAGATATGGTTCATATATACAATGGTATATTACTCAGCCATCAAAAGTAAAGAAAGTGGGTCATTGGTAGAGATGTGGATGGACCTAGAGACTGTCATACAGAGTGAAGTAAGTCAGAAAGAGAAAAACAAATATCATATATTAACACATATATGTGGAACCTAGAAGAATGGTACAGACGAACCAGTTTGCAAGGTAGAATAGAGACACAGATGTAGAGAACAAATGTATGGACACCAAGCGGGGGAAAGCGGGGGGTTGTGGTGGTGGTAGTGGTGGGATGAATTGGGAGATTGGGATTGACATATATACACTAATATGTATCACATAGATAACTAATAAGAACATGCAGGCTTCTCTGGTGGTGCAGTGGTTGAGGGTCCGCCTGCGGATGCAGGGGACACAGGTTCGTGCCCTGGTCCAGGAGGATCCCACATGCCGCGGAGTGGCTGGGCCCGTGAACCGTGGCCACTGAGCCTGCGCGTCCGGAGCCTGTGCTCCGCAACGGGAGAGGCTACAACAGTGAGAGGCCCGTGTACTGCAAAACAAAAACTAAAACAAAAAAACCATGCTATATAAAAAAATAAAATTAAATTAAAAAAAAATCTTATTTTGATCTCATGAAAACCTATAACAAGAAACAATATTAATTTATTTAAGTTTTACCAATTTGTCATTCTCATTCTTTCTGGACTGGTTAAAAAACAGTAGTAAAAAACCAAGGTGCCAGGGCCTCTGAATAATTAAAATGTTTAAAATAAGCAAGAGAATAAACAAAAATGTGTCACCTTTTGTATTGATTTGCTAGTGCCACCAGAACAAAATAACACAGACTAGGTGGCTTAAACAACAGAAATTAATTTTCTCATTGTTCTGGAGGTCAGAAGTCTAAGATCAAGGTGCTGGCAGGGGTGGTTTCCTCTGAGGGCCATGGTGGAAGGATATGTTCCAGGCCTCTCTCCTTGGCTTACAGATGGTTGCCCTCTGATGCCTCTCAAAGTAGTTGTCCCTCTGTGTACTCACACCCTAGTGGTTTTTGTGTCCAAATTTTCCCTTCTTATAAAGACATCAGTCAGATTGGATTTGGGCCCACCCTAATGGACTCATTTTAACTTAATCACCTCTTTAATCACCTGTGTCTGAATACAGTCACATTCTAAGTACTGGGGGTTAGGGGTTCAACATATGAATTCTGTGATTGAGGGGGTGCCCAATTCAGCCCATAGTACTGCTCTACAGGGATGCTCTAAAGTGTCATTTTCTTCCTGTCCATACTGGCAGGTTTGCAAGAAGCGCAGTACCGTTTGGTAACTGAGATACAGAAGCAGACCATTGGGTTGGCATTGCGAGGTAAAGATGTCCTTGGAGCTGCCAAAACTGGATCTGGCAAGACTTTGGCTTTCCTTGTTCCAGTAAGTAGTTTTTTCATGTTGGGTCAGATCCTTTGTTATATGATTTTAAAACATTCTGTGCCTAGATAGAAATAACTATGTGAAGAGTTGTTTCATGTTGGGTTTCCCTGGCTAGAATGCAAGCTTTATCAGACTGGTGCCACATCTGTCTTGTTCTCTACTGTATCCCCCATGTCCTAGCATAGCACCTTGCACATGATGGGCACTCAATAACTTATTGAATGAATGAATTATCGTGTGCCGACAAGCCTGAATTCCTGAAGGATGTGGGGGTGGCAGGTTCCAGGGTGGCAGGTCAGAATGGTTCTTCTCTGCAATGAGCCCAGTGGCATGGCAGGGAAGGCTGTTTCTGTACTCACCCTTGCAAACCTGCCAGTCGCATTTATACTTGCCACCTGTTTAGGATAAAGCTAAAATTGCTCACTTTAAGGAAATTGGGTCATTCATTGAGAATTTTCCAGGATATTGATATCTATCTTTTATAGCAGTAGAACAATAGAGCCTCTTAGGAATTCACTTATATCTGTTATGCAGTTGGTCTCGTAATTTTTAATTCCTGCTAAATAATCAGCTCAGAAAAATCACATTTGATTTTTTGTTCCAAGTGTTAAAAAAACATTTTTCTCTTAAATTCTATTTTTTATAACAACATCTTTCTACAACTAGAAAATTCAGTCACTGTATAACTACGGCAGTTACACAGAGTTTATTTTAATGTGGTTTCTATTCAGAAAATGGTGACAAATATTTTTCTGAAATCTGTTTTAATGAACTGTGGGCTATACAGACCTTTCACTGATTGCCATCTCCTCATGGCATGTCTCTGCTAGCAGCTGCACTGCCATGGGGTTTCTTTTCCTCTATGATTGGGGGAGGATCTTCTGGTGGTTAGAAGAAAAAGAAAAAACAAAGCAAACAGTTTCTTCTTTCTGATTAAGACTCATGACAGGTATACTTTCTGCTTGGAAGGTGCCTTTGATTTGGGGGAGCAAGGTTGACTCAGGAGTCAAAAAGTTGCCTCTCTAAAGGACTTATTGAACGTGAATTTGTTCTTTTTTGAGGTGCTGGAAGGCTTGTATCGTCTGCAGTGGACCTCAGCAGATGGGCTGGGGGCTCTGATTATATCACCTACAAGAGAACTGGCCTATCAGACCTTTGAGGTTCTCCGAAAAGTAGGGAAGAATCATGACTTTTCAGCTGGCCTCATCATTGGCGGAAAGGTTTGTCTTTTTGTCCTTGTCCTTCTTGCTTTCCTTCTATAACTTATTTATGTTGGAGCACTGTGGCAGTTGACCGGGAAGAGGTAGAGATATCATCTAAACAGAGGCTGACCCCTTAGACAGGAGGTGGCAGCATCCTGGTGTGGTCACTATCATACAGAATATGTTTGTCAGTTTTGCAGGTCCAGAAAGTCTGTTTTGTCAGGGTATCTGGATTGATCAGATTCTCTGAGACTAATTAATTCTAATTAGCCTGTAAATCTATTTGTTAATATTCATTGGAAAAGGTACATTTCAGTATGTAGACTAGTTCCTTTCAATAAAGTATCTAGGAGGTTGAATAATTCAGAACATTGCTGGGTCAGCAGCAGAAGAAAGGAAGGTAGAAGGTAGTTTTGAGGAGTGTTTATTTAGGTTATAGTAAAGCCTGATGCTGCACTGCTCTTTCTTCTGGTTTACCTGGACTACTTGTCTTGGCTAGAGTCTCTTCTAGATTGTGAGGAATTCTTGAATTTATATGCAGACATGCACAAAAAAGGAAGAGTATAACAAGCCCTCACATACTCATGTACCTATCACCCAGCTCTTGTTTTGAGGAGAGATATTCTAGAATGTGGAGAAGTCAGCTCTTGTTTTCAGTCCATGAAGTGCAGTGAGTGGTGTCAGAGAGCCTGTTCAGTGCCCCTGGGTTCTGACTTAAAAGAATGGGTATAATTCTAGTTTTTAAGTGGGTCTGGCAGACACAGGAGGAAATAAAGACTTGGAGCAGTCATATATTTTTCTTGGCTTCGAAATCCCAGATATGATTAAGAATCTAGAGGAGCTCTGAAGTCCTTAGGTCTTCACTAAGGACTTTTTTTTTAGCCCAGAAATTTGGATGTGCTATAAAAATAGAAGGGAGAAATTACATTTACTTCTAGAGTATTTACATTGCTATGATGAAATGCCACATGCAGATGGCTTGTATAGTTTTGGTACACAGGCTGCTCAGTGATGGGTTTGTGTCATCAAAAGAAACAACTGTTTTCAGGATCTGAAACACGAAGCTGAGAGGATCAATAACATAAATATACTTGTTTGCACACCGGGTCGGCTTCTTCAACACATGGATGAAACGATATGTTTTCATGCTACCAATCTCCAGATGTTAGGTGAGTCTAATATATCTCTAATGAAAAAAATCTCAGGCTTAGGAGTGAGCGCTCATAAATTTTAATGATAGAAATATTTTATTGAATAAATATTGTGACTAAAAATCTGAGAAATAACTTGAAGAAATTTTTTGGCATATGGTTCTAAATCCAGAGAGTACAACTCACACTTTTTTTTTTAATCTTTATTGGAGTATAATTGCTTTATAATGTTGTGTTAGTTTCTGCTGTATAACAAAGTGAATCGGCTACATGTATACATATATCCCCATATCCCCTCTCTCTTGAGCCTCCCTCCCACCCTCCCTATCCCACCCCTCTAGGTCGTCACAAAGCATCAAGCTGATCTCCCTGTGCTATGCAGCAGTTTCCCACTAGGCATCCATTTTACATTTGGTAGTGTATATATTTTCAATGCTACTCTCTCATTTCGTCCCAGTTTCCCCTTCCCCTGTCCTGTGTCCTCAAGTTCGTTCTCTACATTTCCACCTTTATTCTTGCCCTGCCACTAGGTTCATCAGTACTGTTTTTTAAGATTCCGTATGTGTGCGTTAGCATACGGTATTTGTTTTTCTTTTTCTGACTTACTTCACTCTGTGTGACAGACTCTAGTTCCATCTACCTCGTTACAAATAACTCAATTTCATTCCTTTTTATGGATGAGTAATATTCCATTGTATATATGTGCCACATCTTCTTTATCCATTCATTTGTTGATGGACATTTAGGTTGCTTCCATGTCCTGGCTATTGTCAGTAGTGCTGCAGTGAACATTGTGGTACGTGTAACTTTTTTTTTTTTAACATCTTTATTGGAGTATAATTGCTTTACAGTGGTGTGTTAGTTTCTGCTTCATGTAACTTTTTGAATTACTGTTTTCACTGAGACCATTTTTAAATCAAAATAGAAAGAGATAAGCCCTCTTTTCTGTATGAAATTAGACACCTCAGTATTTGACACTGCTAAGAGTTATCTTTTAAGGTACATCTACTTATGACGTTACCTAATGTGTATTTTTTAAAATCAACTTCGAAATAATTCTAGATTTATAGAAAAGTTGCAGTGATAGTTCAGAACATTCCTCTATATCCTTCCGTCCCTCATTTTCCCCCAGTGTAACATCTTATATAACTTTGATACCTTTGCCAAAACTAAGTGATTAACATTGGCATATTTATTTAATATACAGACTTTTTTTCGATTTTACCAGTTTTTCCACGAATTTCCTTTTTCTGTTCTAGAATCTAGTGCAGAATACCATATTGCATTTAGCCTAACGTGTATCTTAAATATTGTTGTTCAGCTTGCATCTCTCTTTTTAGTTCTTGATGAAGCAGATAGAATCTTGGATATGGGCTTTGCTGATACCATGAATGCTATTATTGAAAACCTTCCCAAGAAACGTCAGACTTTGCTTTTCTCAGCTACACAAACCAAATCTGTAAAGGACCTTGCACGCTTGAGTTTGAAAAACCCTGAGTATGTTTGGGTTCATGAAAAAGCAAAATACAGGTATGTACTATTTGAAACCATATTTGATTCAATCACAATCAATGTTCTCTCTTTTTAGATTAAGAATTTGACATTTCAAATTAATACTACTTTTCTAGGAAAGAAAACATTATTTTATATTGTTGATTAAATATGCAAAGCATAGAAAGTATATTGGTAAAAATTATTTAAATTCTCTATGCACCTTTAAATGTGTGACTACTCTAATGCAGTATTTTCCAAAATGTGGTGTGGGGAACAAATTCCCCCATAAAATAGGGGTGAGGTGGGGAAATGCATACCTAGATAGATAAATAGCAAATGTTGAGTTAAGGTAAAGCAGTGTTCTTCAAGACTTCTCAGAACCTTTAATATTTTCTTGGACATTGTGATTCTTCAAAGCAGTGGGAGATGAATAAAGCTTTCTGCATTTACTGAAATTATTTTGGTACAGAATCATTCTTTTTAGCTGTATTATGCGGGACTAATATGCTATGGAACACATTTTATCAACTGCATTAATATTTAGCAAAATACCTTTCTGTTTAAAACATTGCAGCAATGTTTTGTGTTGGTCTCACTAAAACTGGAAAGTAAGGTATGTGTGTCTATGTGATAGTAAAAGGTGTGTGCGCGTGTGTGTGTGTGTGTGAGAGAGAGAGAGAGAGAGAGAGAGGTGTAAATAGGTTGGGGGAAATACGTTTTAAAGTGTATTTTGATATTATGACTGCTGGAAGTGTATATATGTTTGGTATGAATCATACGCACATACATGCAGACTGTGGACATACTTGACTTCCAGAAATGTTTTCCAGTGAATTTAAATTGAATCTGTATTGAAGATCTCAATATGGACTCACCTCTACCATCATCTCTATCTTAACTTTCATTTCTTGCTGTGAAATGTTAGTCTAAAAAGAAATATATTGGGAAAACAAATTGGGTTTCTTGGAAAGTCTTTAAATACAGGGGATATGGGCATTGAGGCCCACCTTGACCTTGTTCAACCAATAGATGTCTAGAATTAAAAAAAGCCTGAGAAGAGGCTAGATGCTATGCTTCCAGGTGATCCTAGTGGATAAACTTTGGAGAATCTGAGTTCTGGTAGCTTTGGTTGTCAAGAACTCCTTAGGAATGGGATAGCAAGAGATATTTGAGGTACAGTTTCCTCCTTGGCTTACCATTGAGTAGACACTAGTTTTTGTTTGTAAGTTTGTGTCGAGACAGCTCTTGAAATTCTTGGTACAATTAATTTGATAATCTAAAGACTGTCTAGGTCTTTTGATTTTATTCATTGTTCTCTTTGCTCTTTCCTTTCTGCCTGTTTTTATCTTTACCTGACACTAATTTTTCAATCATTAGGTGGTCTCTAAAGTGTAAATTAATTGTACATATTATCCCTGTTCCCAGTTTCTGTAGATAATAGTTGGTCATTATCTGTAGATCATGGAGTTAGTTAGAAAAAAATGAATGCAAAAACTGTTTATTTCATAAATGATTCTAGAAAGCAGTTCCATCATTTGTAAAAAGATGTGACTGTCAGAAAACATATTGGAAGACAGGTATTTAGCAACATAATTTACAAAACTGGAGGTTATATGATAATGACTGCAGTACTCTGTAATTTCAAATTCAACAGAAGCACTATAAAAAGCAGATGCTATTGTGAATTTTATTTAATATCATTATTGAATTTTCCCCTTTAGCAACTTAATGGTTTGGTTAATATATCCTGAGAGATTATGGTCAAGAATATTTTAAGGCATAAAAGAATATTTACTCTCAAATTACAAAGGACCAGAAAAATCAGGATTGAATCTTTCTGAGTTGTATATCAGAGTATACGTAGAAGAAGTACACCAGTGTGTTTCCTTTATATTGCTATATGTTGCTCTTTTTTTTCCTCTTTATACAAACGGATACACCCACAGGGTTGCCTGTGTGTGCATGAATGTATATATACCTTCACTCTGATAAATGATACCAAATTTTATGTACTATTCTTCTTTGCTTCTTTCACTTAACAATATGCCCTAGAGATCATACCATAGCACTATATATATTCCTCATTCCTTTTTTTGCAGTTGCATGATACATTATTGTGTACAATAGTTCATTACACAAGTTTTCTACTACATATGGGTTAATTTCCATCTTTTTTTTTTTTCTTTGTACATAATACTGTATATTTTTGTGTTTTTACCAGATTATTTTTTGGAACAGAATCCTTAAAGTAGTTTTATTAGTTCAAAGAGTAAATGCATGTATGTTCTCGCCAACATTTTTATTATGAGAAATTTCAAACACGCAGCACAATTGAAAGAATTTTGCAGTGAAAACCCTATACCCATCCCTCTGTATATCAACCCATCTTATTTTTGATGCATTTCAAAGTAATTTTCAGATATCTGTACACTTCCCCTAAATATTTCAGTACACATATCACTAACTAGAGTTCAGTATTTGTATAGAGATTTTCTTTTTTGATGTAAGATTTACATACAGTGCGAACAAACGAACAAATTAAGAGTACATTTACTGAGTTTTGATAAATGTGTATGTCTCTGTAACCCAAGGCCCTGCTAAGAAGTAGAACAGTACCATCTGCCCAGCAAGTTCCATCATGCCCTTAAGTTGATCCTTGACCCTACTCTTGCAGAGGTGACCCCTCTTTGCATGTATATTTTTGATACATAATCTATAAGGGATTTTGTATGTATTTTGGTCATGTGTTGTATTCATTTCCTAAGGGACAGTAGAGAGGTTTTTTTGGGGGTATGTATGTATGTGTGTGTCTAAAAAATTTGCTTGAGAGGCATGCCACTGTTAACATTTGTTTTTTGGTCTGGATTTCAAAATTACCAACACGGCATATTTTTAACATTTTCCCTCTTATTTCCATAAGCACCCCTGCCACTTTGGAACAGAACTACATAGTCTGTGAGCTGCAGCAAAAAATAAGTGTGCTGTATTCCTTTTTGAGAAGCCACCTGAAGAAGAAAAGTATTGTATTTTTCTCCAGTTGTAAAGAGGTACCTAGTGTTTATTTTTCTTAAGTTATTCGTGTTGAATTGTCCCTTTTAAAATATCAGATTTCTGTTTGAAAATGCTATTTGTCTATTTTAATAAATACAGTGCTAAATGTGGAGGGATTTGTAGATAATGAAAATCTTGGCGTCTTCATTTTTAAAGGAACCCATGGATGAGACTGTAAGCTCAATAAGGAAGGGCAGAAACTGTCCGTTTTTACTTCAGTATTGTTAGCACCTACCACAATACTTAGAACATAGTAGTCCTCAATAAATATTGGTAGAACCAACAATTGAATGGCTAGACTAACTAGAGGACTTTATAACCTCATGTCTGCCTTACCCTCCGTGAATACCGAACTGAATATGCCATTTATTTCCATGCCTCCGTATCTTTGTTCATGCTGATCTCCCTGCATCCCTCCATCCTAATTCTGGAGGAATATTTAATATCCTTTAAGATTAAGCTCAAATGTTGTACCTGAAAGTCCTTTTCTGACACTCCCCAACCCCCTTGTGACAATGAACTGCACCTTCCTCTATCATTCTGTAGTGTTTTGTTTATATCTTTATTTAGTTTATCAGCATTTCTTAAACACTAGTCATATGCTTATAAGTAACGGATTTAGTGATGTATAAGAAAACGTGGTCTTTTCCCTTAAAGAGAAGAAACTGTGGTTGATTTTGTGTGTCACTTTTCTTCTACTGTATTTCAGATTTCCTGATGACATATAGTTGTTGGTATATAGTAGGTTGATTCTAGATTTATAGCTTTTGCAATAGCTTAGCATGACAAATATGCAGTGAGTTTTCCTCCAGCTTATGGGGAAGATAAGTAGTGGTCTGTTTTGGGGGGAAAGCACAGAACCTCATTATTTTTCCGTGTAAAGAATGACTTCAGATTTTTTAGGACTTCTTTTAGATTTTTAGAATTTTATATCTTCTAAAGAAAGGATGTTTTTCGTATCTGTGTACAAGGAAATAATTTTAAGAGTTAATGTTTATAAAGTTTTTACTCCGTAATACTCTGCTTTTCCTCTTCACAGTGGGCAGAGTATACTCTGCCCTTTCTCGAGCTATACTCTTTCTATACCTCTTTAATTCCATGGCTTTAAATGCCATCTGTATTCTAACAACTGCCAAATCTACATCCTAAGCCCTGACTTCTTTTCTGAGCCCCAAACTTGTTTATCCATTTGACTACTAGATATTTCCAGTTGGGTGTCTAGAGGGCATCTTAAATTTAACATAGGAAAAGCAGTTTTAAGATTTCCTATCCCTAAGTTCTGCTCCCTCTAACTCTTCCCCATCTCATTAAATGACGGAATCCTTAATTCTTGCTTGTCTTCAAATCATATTCAATCTGTTGACAGTTCTCATTAGTTTTACCACTTCTCACCACCCATCATGTTACAGTGCAGTTTAAACCGTGCTTAACTTTCTCTTAGCCTCTTGGTTGATCTTCCATTTTAATAGTTCTTCAATTTCCATATATGCTTTTCTGAGATTGGGTTGCCTGAGAGTACATCTGTGGTCTGGTCTGTGGGCTCTCCTTTCTCATCTCTGCTTTCATGTTAGCCCTTTTAAAAACTTTACAAAGGAAAGGCAGGAGTCCCTCCATCCCTAGTCTTACTGGTGCATTGTCTCAGGATCAGAGAACCTTCCTAGCACTAGAATATTGTTTGAGAAAGTGAATAACTTTAATTTTGGAGTAACAAGTCATTTTGCAATTTAGGTGGTTTCCCATTCTTTACTTTCAGCAAAATCCGAAGGAAGCCTTAATGGAGTTATTAGCTGATAGATAAAATTATTTGTAATTTATCATCATGTTTCTGACATATTTTATAGGAGTTCAAAAAGTTAAGGTCCCTTCCAGTCCATTTTCTATATTTTCATGAAGAGATTTTCTTAACACCTGTGTTAGAGAAATAGGAATAAAATGATGCTGTACTCTGCCTCAGTATAGCAACCAGTGGTATTCATTTATAAGTACGTAAACTAAAGAAAAATAAAACTAAAGCAACAGCTCTATCTTGTCTCATGTATTAAGAGAGATATTTATAATAGAATTTTATTTTTTATGTTTAACAGTTTTTTAAATCAATTTTTAACATTTTTTTGTTTCAGCCAGTTCTGTACTAATAATTATCATAGTACCTGAGTCTGAGAACTTTTAATGCAGCTTTACGGCTACAGGAAATTAAAGTTAAAACTTACATATACATAGTTTTGTTGTAGAAAATCACAAATTGTGATAAAGTGATCAATAAGAGACTTTCGAGCATAAAACAAGATAAAATTCTGTGAGGTCAGGAAATAGAAATATGAATTCAAGGAAGAAAAGAAATGATGTAAAATTTTTCTGTTAAGGAAGAGGTTCCTCACATTTTGTTAGTAATCTTCCTTTTTTAAAGACTTTGTTTTAGAGCAGTCTTAGGGTCGCAGCAAAATTGAGGGGTCCTGCCCCACACATGCGTAGCCTTCCCCATTATTTTTATATATTTTTAAGTAACTGGTGGTGGATATCATATTGCTGTGCTATTTAGAATCAATTGGATACATTTATAAGAGGTAAGTCTTTATTTTAAAATATATTTAAATATACCAGAAATTACATTCTTTGCAACCACTTAAATTTGGAAAAATGTCAGATACTAACTTAAAAGTGTAAGAAGGGCATATTTTTTTCAAAATTCTTTTAGGAAATAATGTGAGCAAAAATGTTCAAAGACCACAGCTTTGTTTGAAGACCACAGCTCTAGACTACATTTCCCTTTCTGTGCTCTGTACTTTAATTGATGAACCTGTGCTCTGTAATGCATTTTTCTGTTCATCTTGCAAGCTTACTTCCTGCTGCTACCCAGAAGTACTACCAAAATCATTTTTCTGTAAATGCCTAGGTTCAGTATCTGTACCGAGTATTCTGCCGGCTACGTCCTGGCATTTCTATCCTTGCCCTGCATGGTCGACAGCAGCAGATGAGAAGAATGGAAGTCTATGATGAATTTGTTGGCAAGAGAGCTGCAGTACTCTTTGCTACTGATCTTGCAGCCAGGGGGCTGGGTAAGAAAACTTCTTTTGAGAAAATGTTCTGTGATCATGGGCTTATAAATGGGTGTATTCCGGTAATCCAAATAGTTTGACTCAAATAATTGGGCTTTCTTATTTTATAAAAGAAAATTAAGTAAATTGATAACTGGGATGACTAACACTAAGGATATGTCAGTGAAAATTTTTGTAATGTCTTCATCTTTTGTGCTCTTATTGTTTCATGATAATAATTACATCATAGAATCCGAGGAGTCTACAGGATCAAAGGAGAATTAAAAATTTAAAGATGTGAAAAAAAATTGTTTCTTTGAAAATTGGAAACTGACAAATACTATAATTTACTTAACAAGAAAAATCAGTGAAGTATATCTTTTCTCCAACCATTCTAATTTTTATTTTAAAATCATTACATTTAATGTGTTTAAACTTTCAAAAAGCCATTATAATATACAACTGATGGCTTTGTGGGGATGGGATGGGGTATGGAAGTAATTACAGAGGATAACTAGTTTAGAGGCAAGAACAAAAGATAAGGATAAATAAGTGGTAATTTGAATTCTTCAAACACCTAATTTTATTACATTAATTATTATGGTAAATTTTAAACATACACGGAGATTGAGTCTAAAGTACCCTCATATACGTATTACCCAGTTTGAGCAGTTATCTTTCTCATGACCACCCACTTAGCTCCCTGTCTTCCATCCCTCTGGGAGTATTTTAAAGCATATCTCAGTCATCATAAAGTTCATTCCCATGTGACTGGCAGCAGTAGTTAAGTATGCATATTTTTAAAGCTCTCTAGGTTATTTTCTCAGCTCCACAGTAACTCATTCCAACTACCCTCCCCCACCCCCTGCTTCTCATCACTGTTTTGAATGTACTGTTTTGAAACATTTTAGTTATGTTTGTATCTACTTATATTACACTCTGATTCCACTCTTCCCCTCCCGATTTTTGAACCTAAAATAGTTTAGGTCAAAATAAGCAATTAATTATATTGCATATATAACATGTATTCTGTATATTGATATATCACAATGAACAGATATTACTGTTTTGTCATATTTTCCTTGCAGTTTGTTAAAGAAACCAAATATTTAGTAGATGTAGTTGAAATCCTATTTGTACCCTTTCCCAGTCTCACTATTTTCCCTCTCCTCCTTTCCATAGACATGTTTACTGTCATATAGTTGGTAGGTAACCTTTTAATTGAAGGCTCTTCACTTCTTGTCTGTGATAGAATTCAGGGTGTCTGTGAACTTAGATGGGGAAAAAATTACATATATTCACTAACCTTTAACTGAGATTTAGCATTTCCTTCAATTATAAATGTAAGCAGTGAACTGTTGTGGTAGTACTTGTAACTTTGTCATCAATTGAAAATCATAGATATTTTCATTTTACATTACAGTTTCTGTAGATATCTTGGAATATTATTTACACTTAGTACTATTTTGATATTATGGTAGTTATTAGATATACAGCTAGGTTGTGTTATTTAATATGTTAGTAAATAAGCATATACATTGCTATATAAAAAAGTCAATAAAATGTTTATTTCATTATAATTGCTTTCTCTTATAATCCTATATGTTTTACTTTATGCATTTAAAAAATATTCTGAAAAGGGGTTCATAGGTTTTAACTATGGCACAAAAAATGTCAAGAATCTCTCTTCTAGTTTATTTTAAAAAGCTTATATGAATGTATTCATGAGCAATATATAGTATTATCTTATGTGTTTATGAAGTGTATAAAATAATATTATACATACCAGTCTATGACTTGCTTTCCAAGGCTTTCCATGTCAGTGTATAAAGTTCCAGTGTATTTATGTAGTGTATCTCATAGTATGTCCAGGAATTTCTTTAGAGTACACCAGTATCTTTTTTAAACTTTATTCTTAATTTTTCTCAGTTTTATTTCTTAATGAATAATATGCGATATGGGTAAAAATGAGTTGTGAGACATAGCAAGCCATACTCTACCCCTCCTCACTCTCCAGAAGCCATTATTTCTCTTGGTATTTAGCTTCATATTTCTAAGTACATTTCTTATATCAAGTTAATGATTGAGTTAAAATTTGTTTTGTGTTTCCTGTTCTAACTTTCCTCAGATGTTCCAGCAGATGTCACATTCCTAGTTTCCTAATAGTTCAAACACAGTCTGTTTCTTTTTCCCTTGGGATCTCCTTGTTGCAGCCTTTTAAAAGTCTTCAGCTCTTATCTGGACTGGTTGCTCCATAAGCCTGATGCATGTTTGTCATCGTGAGACTTTTCATTTGGGTCTTCATTGCTGTACATGGTCTTTCTCTAGTTGTGGCAAATGGGGGCTACTTTTCGTTGCAGTGCACGAGCTTCTCACTGTGGTGGCATCTGCAGAGCACAGGCTCTAGGCGCACAGGCTTCAGTAGTTGTGGCTCGCGGGCTTAGTTGCTCTGCAGCATGTGGGATCTTCTCAGACCAGGGATTGAACCCTTGTCCCCTGCATTGGCAGGCGGATTCTTAACCACTGCGCCACCAGGGAAGTCCCCTTCCTCTTTCTTGATTTATTATTATTATTGTTTTTTAAACTAAAGCTCATTCTTTAATAGCTTCCGAAGTAAGAGTGCATGGGAGGTACATTTTTTGAATTGTTGCATATCTGAAAATGTCCTATTCTTGAATGATAGTTGTATTGAGAATAGAAATCTAGGTTGAAATAATTTTCTCTTAGAATTTTGCAGATAGTGCTCCACTGTCTTATGGTAGTCAGTATTATGTTGAAAAGACCTTTGCCTTTCTGATTCTGTTTTTTGTAGCCCTCTTTTCTTTTTCTGGCTGTTCTTAGTGTTTTCTGTTTATCTATGGAGTCCTGAAATTTTATGATAATGTGCCTTAGTGTGAGGTCCCATTTGTTGTATAGGTGCATTCAGTATATTTTTTCAATCTAGACCAGCAGTGTTCAATAGAATTTTCTTTGATCACTGAAATGTTCTGTGTCTGCACTAATACTATAGCTGCTAGCTACACGTGACAATCGACCACTTAAAATGTGTCCAGTGCAATGAGGAAAGATTGAGTTATTAATTCTATTAAATTTTAAACTTGAATACCTTCTGTATTGAGCAGCACACAATAGGGACTCATGTCTTTCAGTTGCAGGAAATATACTTCTGAATTGCTTCTTTGGTGATTTGATTAAATAAATATTCAGTATTTGTTTTGAGTATGTAATTACTGCTTACTAATGGGAAATTTGTGTACTTAGCTTGTTTCCTTTCTCATACCTTTTTTATAACATTTTCCCATTCCCCCCTTATTTTCTCTTTCTGGAAGAGTATTTGACCTCTTTGATCAATCCTCTAGTTTTCCTGTTTCTTCTGTTGCCATTTCATTGTCTTTTTCTTGTTATTTCTGGGGGATTTCTTGATTTTATATTTCAACTTTTCTGATTAAAATTTTAATGAAGTACCAAGAGTTCCTTTTTTATAGCCTCTTACTCTTATTTGATGGATGCAGTGTTTTAGCTCTCTGACGATATTAGGTTAAAGTTCTCTTCACATTGTTTCTGTTTCTTTTGAGATTCATTTTTACTCTTTTATCTGTCTTTTCATTTTTGAGACTTTTCTTGATTGTCTGCAATTGACAGTCTTTTATTATATGTAACAGTGAGGCATCAAGAAGCTTATTTGAAGTGATTTGTATGTGGACGAGGCTTGTTGACTAACGGCCTTCATTGCGAGGGGATTTAGACGGAGTTGGTCATCTTGTGGAGGACCAGGATGTCAAAGTGTATTCTTTTTGAACATTCAGTCTCTCCAGATAAGAATACTTCAACCTCTTGAGCAGAAGGATTAAGCTTGCTGCTGGCTCTCTAGAAGCCTAGCAAGGAAGTAGACATAGAGGGCTCCCAGTCAGCATTCAGACTTACACTCAGTACCCCTGTTTTCACTCTGGCTGTGGTGCCTCTTTTTTCCACTCTCTTTGGTGTCTTGGCTTGAAGCCTTTCTCAAGAATAAGACTTTCGCTTTTCTTCAGGAGACCCAGTGTATAGGATCCTGGAGGGAACCTGAGGATCTGAGTGCTACTTTCAACCTATCTTCCTTTTTACAACCCTGAAATATATCCTTGCCTTCTGAGGTACCTGGTTACTTCAAGTCCCAAGGGAGAGAATTGTTCTAAATATCTTTTTTCTGTTTTTCTTGGGTTATGCCCATTTAAATAGATTCAACCCTTTTGAATAGCTTGTATAACTTGGTTGTAGTTTTTATGCTCATAGGTATCCATAGGTATCATTATCTTCCCAAATATTTCTCTTTTTCTTTCTCTTTTTCTTTTTCCTTCCTTCCCTCCCTCCCTTAGCTTTTTTCTCTGTAATAGACATTGATCTGAAATCCTTATGGCAAAATCCGTAAATGACTAAAGGTAATTCTCTTAAGTTGTTTAGACCAGGATCTCTGGGAATGAATGGAAACTTTTGCAGCCAGAAATAAATATGAAGTAATTATTGCTAGGAAATGGGGAGAGGGATTTAAAAAGACATCATTAATTTGAATGGAGATGGAAATAGCAGGAAAAGTAAATTTTCATTAAAATTTATCAACCAGTTTTAGTTCACTGGGAGCTCATGAGAAGTGGTTCTTTTAGGTTATTAACTATCAGGATATTTCGTTATTTGTGTGACACAAAGCAGTCTGTCTCCTCTGTCAGATACAAAATAATCTTCACATTCAAACACTGTCATTAATTTTAGTTCAGTTTGTCAAAGAAGAGAAGTGTTTATTATCTCTCGGTTCATGCAATTAATTTTAATAGTGTCCACAGATGATATCTATCAGTTTGATGTGATGGAAAGCCCTGGCAAGCAATATTATAAAATAAAAATAGTGCAGCAGGAAGATCTTGGAACTGGTTTTTCAACTTGATATTCCTTCTGTACAGATTTCCCAGCTGTGAATTGGGTTCTTCAGTTTGATTGTCCAGAGGATGCCAACACATATATTCACAGAGCAGGTAGAACTGCCAGGTAGGTGTGCCAGCCTATTTCTTTGCTTTTGGTTTTATCTAAGCAAAAAAGCGTGCTTTCTGAACTGTGTACAAACAAAGAATGGAGGAATTCAGGTAAGTGACTGCTGGTTTGACATTTTTGTGACATTGGTTGCTAGCAAGTGGACAGCTCTTGCTAAGTCATTGTGGCCGAGACTTGATGATGAGGGCTGAGAAAAATCCATGAAAATCTTCTTTTAGTGTTTTTGTTCTAACTTTCTTCCCTTACTAAGCTTTTCATTAGAACTGCTCACTGAACATCATCTCTTTGATGAGGTATAAGACTGTTTATTCAATCTCTGTTTTCAGATGACAAAACTTGAGTGTTCTGAGCAGTTAAACATTTTGTGTGAAAATCCATAGAGCCAGGATTTGAACCAAGGCAGTCTGACTCCTGTAATCTAGATCTGTGCTCTTACCTTCTCTGGTATAGGTTCTAATAAGAGACAAGGTGGTTTTGAGTCATAGATTTCTCTTTTCCTTTTTTCTAGTGTGGGAATTAGAGGCATTGCTGGAGGCTACTCCCAAATACTCCCTTTTCACCTCCCCCCACCCCCAGTAAAAGTATCCTGTGTTTGCTCATGAATGTGGGGGAGCTATTTGGAAAAGAATATAGCAAAGTCAGTCATTTGGGAGGAAAGAGCATAGAAAGGTATATGAATGAATGAAAAGGATAACGTGCTATATCATTGCCACTGAGGTTGCAGTGAAGTTGGGAGATGTGTGCTGCAGGTAGAATTATAAATGTTAGCATCTTTATGGGTAATATTTGGTAGTACTTATCGAAAGCCTTAGAGTTCTTCCTTTTGCTTCAGTAATTCCACGTCCAGAAATTGATCTTAATAAAGTTTCTATAAAGGTGTTCATCTTACTGACATTTGTAATGGTAAGAATTGGAAATAACCAATTAAGTGTTACACCCAAAATCACTAAGTATATGGCAGAAACAGAACTAGAATTCAGATTTTTTGACCCCGGATTTCAATCTTTTTCACTAAGTAACCATTCATGAAAGACCAACCACGTGTGAGGTACTGGATTAGGCCTGGTGTGAGCTTCTGCATGAAAATAAGATACAGTGTCCATTCCATTAAGGATGTTTTAGTACCTTGAAAACAGTCTATAGTAGAGGCATATACAGTATTAGAGGTATTGAGAGAAGTTTTATGGAGCTCCTGTGGAAGTAGAGAAGAAAACTTCACAGAGGAGAAACAGTTGGGTTCAGTTTTGATTGGCAGATACAAGTTCTTGGGAGGCAACTTGATACAAGATATTTCTTCCTCTGTTAACTATGTGCTATATAATATATCTTTCTGTATTTTAACTCAGACTCAAATCCCAACTACTCTTGATAATTTTTTTTGAGGGAGGGACTACTAGAAAATACAAGAGTTCTATGTGTCCATATCGTAAAATGTGATCCTTTCCATAAGCATCTCCAAACACTGAGCCCCTAGTCAGTTGTAAAACATTGTTTCCTAAAGTTAAGGAATGGTCTGTGTGCCATGCAGTATTGCAGCCACTTACAACATGTGGCTATTTAAATTTCAATTAAGTAAAATTAAATTAAAATAAAAATAGTTTCTCAGTCACACTAATCACATTTAAACTGCTAATACCACATCTTGAACAGAGCAGGTATAGAACATTTCCATCATTGTGAAAAGTTCTTTTGAATACTACTGGTATATGTTTAAAATACATTTTACTTAAAATTGTTGAACCAAAGAACCATAGATTCATATAATAAAACCATAAAATAGAAAATCATAAAGACATTGGAGCTGAAAGTAATCTGGATTCACTCATTCATTTTTTCTATATGGATTTAACAAATACATATTAAGTGCCAGACATTGTACATAGTAGGAGGTAAAACGAGCAAAACAGACATGATTCCTGACCTCATTCATCTTGAAACCTGGAGGGAATACAGACAATAAAATGCATAATTTCAGTAGAATGTGATTGATTATTTACTCCTATCTCTAATTTTGTTGCAGTCATGAGAACACATGGCAACTCTCAGGTTTACACATGCAAAGAGAAATAGACATTTTTGTCTCCTGAGAGGTTATACTCTTTCTGAGTCACATAAACCCCCCTACTAACTAAAGGAAAGTTTTCTTTCAGAGATTTCTGTAGGTTTTTGAGATGTGAGCTTATTAACAGGCATATTTACCTCACATAGATTCAAATATGAGGTTCTTCAAATGTGGGTATATTTTGTTTAAAAAAGAAAACTGGAAACAACCTAAATAATAATCACAATAAGGTTGTGATTGGTTATGATGTACTATCTCTTTGGTTTTACATTTTCTTTCTCATCAGAACTGCATGAGTATTTATAATATGGATGTCAGTGAGACATTAATGCTTAATGATGGAAGAGACACCAACTGTTGGTTTAAATGGACCAAGTTACTTCTGATTATTAAGCCACCAACTTCTATTTAATGAGTTCCCAGGGATGGCAGGATCTTTAAGACCCAAGATTTAAATCCTCATCTAGGGACTTCCTTGGTGGTCCAGTGGTAAAGAATTCGCCTTGCAATGCAGGGGGCACGGGTTTGATCCCTGGTCAGGGAAGTAAGATCCCACATGCCGTGGGGCAACTAAGCCTGTGTGCCACAACTGCTGAGCTTGCGTGCTCCTCGACTAGAGAGCCCGCGTGCTGCACACTACAGAGCCCACGCACCCTGGAGCCAGTGCGCCACAACTAGAGAAAAGAAAAAACCCACGCTCTGCAACTAGAGAGAAGCCCGCGCACCGCGGCAAAGAGTGTGCACTGCAATGAAGAGCCCGTGCGCCACATGCCTCAATGAAGATTCCTCATGCCGCAACTAAAAGACCTGATGCAGACAAAAATAAGTAAATAATAAATAAATCTTAAAAAAAAGAGAAGAAATCCTCATCTAAGCAAAGTCTGTCATTTACCAGCAGGCTTGCTTTTCTACCTGCCCTGCACCCATTTCAGCCGGTGGCCTCAAGTTTGAATGTGTCCTCTATCCTTTGCTTATCTAGGAAGTCCCTTTGGAGTTGAGTCTCATAAATTTCTTTGTATCTACTGTTCTTGGATGGCTTTAAAGGGAAAAAGTTTTTTTGTTTGTATTTGGTCAATTTTGTCGTTGTTTCAGTTGAAGTGGAGGTTTTTCCTGTTCTACAGCCTAACTAGATATAGAGCTCCTTCTTCCTATAATTTTCTAATTTTCATAAACTGTTTTAATGTTTAAACATTTTTCGATTGATTCAGATTTACCCTTTGGGTTGTTAAACATGGGCTATGATCAAAATGTACTCATTTAAATTAAAAGCATTTCTTTTGACCAGCATGAAGAAGGAAAGGAGAGAATAGTACAATAGTGAAAGATAAAACTATTTAACAGTAGGATTGTACTAGAGGATTCAAAAGTAAGTCTTTAATTGTAATTATATAATTTGAGCAAGTAACAGAGTTAGAACTAGGCTCTGTTTATGATTTCATTGTACATTCAGACAGACTTGTCTTTAGACTGGTAACCTTTTGGTTTCTAGTGGGATCTAAGTAAATGGGACATAGGTAGAACAGCAGCTTTGTTTTCCATTTTGTAAGAAGGTACATGGTGCATCAGTGGTCTTTGTGTTGGATACATGTTTGGATTATCTTTCATAGTGAGATATTTAGAGAAGTCATTAGTAGTGGTTGGTGGAATTAATACACTGTTTAATTCTCCTCAGTAAATGTGTAGCATGTATGAATTTGTACATTTATCTCTGCACACATTTGCATTTCATGGCCCTGTGGGCCTCTGGATAGGTGAGGTTGGTGGATATCATCTCTCATTAGTGTATTGGACCAGGCCAGACAGGCTGTTTTAGATGTGCCAATGGTGTGGGCATGGACAGGTTAAACTGATTCCTTTATAGAATACATTTAGCAGTATTTTAAAATTATTCATCCTATATGAAGATTATTTGACATCTCAGTATATCAGGAAAAGTTTCAAGAAGGGGAAATATTTCAGGGTGCTTGGTTCCTGGAGAAGTTGTTAAAAATCTTATGTAGTTGAACATGCCATGGTAAGCATTAAATTGGTTTTAATGACTCGAGGTGAAGAGGAGATACAACATCACAATGATTGTGTTTGAAGAGAGAATACCAATTTGAAAAACTATTATAATGTTTCTAATATGGTCATTGATTTTTAAAGTACAAGCTTGTTTGACCCTTTGTAACCAATTAAAAATGTTTTGAACTGACTATTTTAGATGTATAGTTAGTGGAAAGGTTTAGGATATGTAATGCTTATTTTTTCTTTGTCAGTCTAATAAAAAAAAGAACCAAACTGCAAAAAGTTACCATTAATGGGCTTAGAGATAAATTAGAACTTTTGTGGGCCATCAGACTGGATAATTGAATTGAATAAAAGCTAAATTAAAGCTTGAAACTAATTAAAATCCTGTATATATGCTGTAATTAAAACTAGGTTGCCAGATAGTGTTTGCTTTTGGAAGTGAACTATACTATATGAACATTGAGAAATGAATTCACTGCTTTGTGGCAAAATAGCTAAGGTTTGGGGAATCTGTTTTTTTCCTTTCTGTGTTTTAGCTAAAAATAAAGGGTGGTTTAGGTACTTGTTGCCTTAAGTGCTTTATTCTGTTTTAATTTATTCACCTGTTTAAAATTCTTTTAATCTTTAGTAATTGAGAGAAATTTGTTTTCTTAACTATCCACACCCCTTTTAACAAAATGATCTCATTTAGGAAACAAGTGAGGCAAGGAATATGAATATAGTTTTTTAAAGCCGTGTTCTGTGATACATTCTACCACTTAAAAGCGAATGTCTTTAGGGCTTATAGTTTTTAGTACTCATAAAACCAAGCTCTTCTATTTCTTATAAAAATGCCCAGTTGAAAATAAAAAGGATTTGGGAATGGAAAGTCCTTACATATCAGATACTCCTAATTTTTAAAATGCTTTTATTTGGGCAGTAGGGGTCTGTGGGTGGAAGATGGGAGCTTATATATAACTGTGTATATTTAAACAGTTGGGAGTTTATATATAAGAGTTGGGACTTTATATATATAACTGCTTGGTTTTCCAGAGTTGTGGTAAAATTCCAGCAGTATTTCAACCGAGCCTTATTTGCCTGGCTGCATTTTGTGGATCTCAGATTTTGTTTGTGGGAGATTTAGGTAGCAAGATGTGATTCCAGTAGGGGGCAGCAGAGGCCAGTTCTTTGCATTGCACACTGGCTTGCATCAGTTTAGATTAAAAACAGCAAATATGAAGATGGGAAGTAGTTAAAATTTCTAATGTGATAACCTGTGCAGAGTTCATGGTTTGTTTGTGGTAAATACTAGTACTTTAGGAATAGATAATGAGAATTTTTAAAATAGTGTCTTTAATTGATTTGTAAATTGAAATAATAAAAGTGAAAAGACAATTTCCATGAGCATTAATTTACTGAAACATACTGTGTATATCTTAGGTATAAGATAGGAACAGTCTTTGCTAGCAAGAATTCTTATTACTTTGATTCCTTCATTGACTGAAGATGCTAACTTTACTCAGCTCCTCCTAGATAGAGGCTGGTGCTTCCTCACATGGCCTTCTGTCTTTGTTGTTATCTAGGATTTAAAGCAAACAGGCAAAACCAATGCTTTATTTTGCATCAAAAAACATTGAGCTGGGGTAGAGTATGACCACTATAGCTAGAGAGGTAGATAAGGGGGCTGATATTTCTTAGGAGTCTCTTATTTCCTAGCACTTCCCCCTTGCTCTCCTGCTGTCTATTCTCAATACAGCAGACAGAATGATCCTTTAAAAACACAACTCAGATCATGGGACTCCTCTGATGGCTCCCCATTTCATTCAGAATAAAAGCCAGTGTGACCTACTGGGCCTATGCTATTCAACCCCCCTCCAATCTTATTTCCTGTTATTCTCCGCTTGTTATTATTCTCCGCTTGTTCCCTTGCTCCACACTGGTCTTGCTATTTCTCCTGCATGCCAGGCATATTTTTGCCTCAAAGCCTTTATATTATGTTTCTTCCACTGGAATGCTTTTCCCTCAAGTATCCACATGGCTGTCTTTCTTTACACTGCCCCAACCACTCCTCCTTACCTTGCTCTATATGATCTTTTTTCCATAGCACTTTTCACCTTCAAATATACTATTTACTTATTTATTGTTGTTTTCTTTTTCTCTTCATTAGAGTGTAAGCTTCATAAAGGCAAAGGAGTTTGTCTACTTAATTGATGGTTCCAGAGCACTTAGAACAGGGTCTGGAACAGAGGAGGCACTTGAGATAACACAATTAGTTTCTCAAATCAGACTCATGAATCAGAGATAACATATAAATTATCTATTGTGGTGTAATGAATTACCCCACAACTTAGTGGCTTGAAGCAAGAACCATATATTATCTCATGGTATCTGTGGGTTAGGAATTCAGGTGTGGCTCATCTGGGTCCTCTGGCTCAGTCTGTCACAAGATTGCAAATCAAGGTGTCACAGGTACTTTAAGGCTCAACGGGGGTGGGGTGGGGGTGGGGGTGGGTCTCTTTCCAAGCTCACGCATGTGCTTGTTGACAAGATTCATTCTCTTGCTGGCTGTTGGTCAGAGGTGTCTTTCAGTTCCTTTCCATGTGGTCCTCCTCTTCAGAGGGCTTCTCACAATGTGGCATCTGGCCTCATCAGAGAGAGCAAATGAGAGGGGAAGAAGGAGTACGGTGGAAGCAGCAATGTTTTTTATGACCTAGACTCAGAAGTCAAACTCCATTTTTTTTTTTTTAATAATTGACATACAACATTATATTAGTTTCAGGTGTACAACATAACAATTCAGTATTTGTATATTTTGCAAAATGATCATCAAAATAAGTCTAATCTGTTACCATACCCAGTTACAGAATTTTCTTTTCTTGTGATGAGAACTTTTAAGGTCTATTCTCTTAGCAACTTTCAAATATACAGTACAGTATTATTAACTGTAGTCACCGCGCTGTACATTACATCTGCATGACTTTTTTTTTTTTTTTTGCGGTACGCGGGCCTCTCACTGTTGCGGCCTCCCTGTTGCGGAGCACAGGCTCCGGACGCGCAGGCACAGCGGCCATTGCTCAGGGGCCCAGCCGCTCTGTGGCATATGGGATATTCCCGGACTGTGTCCCCTGCATCGGCAGGCGGACTCTCAACCACTGCGCCACCAGGGAAGCCCGCATGACTTATTTTATAACTGAAATTTTGTTCCTCTTCTTCCATATTGTCTACTCCTTGCCCCCAGCCCCAGCAACCACCAGTCTGTTCTCTGTATCTATGAGCTTGGTTATTTGTTTGTTTGTTTGTTTTTAGATTCCATATATAAGTGAGATCATACAGTATTTGTCTTCCTCTGACTTATTTCACTTACATTTTTAAATCTATTTTTGCCCCACCTGCTCCTGACATATTTTCTATAGTGTAATGCCCTTAAGGTCCTTTCATGTTGTTGCAAATGGCAATATTTCATTCTTTTTAACGCAAAATAATATTCCATTGTATATATATACTACATCTTCTTTATCCATTCATCCATTGGTGGACACTTAGGTTGCTTCTGTATCTTGGCAAATGTAAATAATGCTGCAGTGAACATGAGGGTGCATATATCTTTTTGAGTTATTGTTATTCTTTTCTTTGGATAGATACCCAGAAGTGGAATTGCTGGATCACATGGTAGTTCTATTTTTAATTTTTAATTTTTTTGCATCTTTATTGGAGTATAATTGCTTTACAAAGGTGTGTTAGTTTCTGCTTTATAACAAAGTGAATCAGTTATACATATACATATGTTCCCATATCTCTTACCTCTTGCGTCTCCCTCGCTCCCACCCTCCCTATCCCACCCCTCTAGGTGGTCACAAAGCACCGAGCTGATCTCCCTGTGCTATGCGGCTGCTTCCCACTAGCTATATATTTTACGTTTGGTAGTGTATATATGTCCATGCCACTCTCTCGCTATGTCACAGCTTACCCTTCACCCTCCGTATCCATTTTGAGCTTATTTTTGTGTATGGTGTTAGGGAGTAATATAATCTCATACTTTTACATGTACCTGCCGAGTATTCCCAGCACCACTTACTGAAGAGGCTGTTCTCTCTGCACTGTACATTCCTGCCTCCTTTACCAAAGATGAGGTGACCATATGTGCATGGATTTATCTCTGGGCTTTTGATCCTGTTCCATTGATCTATATTCCTGTTTTTGTGCCAGTACCATACTTCTTGATTAACTATTTCCCTTCCCGTATTAGGGAAGTTTTCAACTATTATCTCTTCAAATATTCTCTCAGTCCCTTTCTTTTTCTCTTCTTCTTCTGGAACCCCTATAATTCAAATGTTGGTGCGTTTAATGTTGTCTCAGATGTCTCTGAGACTGTCCTCAGTTCTTTTCATTCCTTTTTCTTTATTCCGCTCTGCAGTAGTTATTTCCACTATTTTATCTTCCAGGTCACTTATCTGTTCTTCTGCCTCAGTTATTCTGCTCTTGATCCCTTCTAGAGTATTTTTAATTTCATTTATTGTGTTGTTCATCGTTGCTTGTTTCATCTTTAGTTCTTCTAGGTCCTTGTTAAATGTTTCTTGCATTTTGTCTATTCTATTTCCAAGACTTTGGATTATCTTTACTATCAGTATTCTGAATTCTTTTTCAGGTAGACTGCCTATTTCCTCTTCATTTGTTAGGTCTGGTGGGTTTTTATCTTGCTCCTTCATCTGCTGTGTGTTTTTCTGTCTTCTCATTTTGCTTATCTTACTGTTTTCGGCACTCCATTTTGCAGGCTGTAGGTTCGTAGTTCCCGTTGTTTTTGGTGTCTGTCTCCAGTGGCTAAAGTTGGTTCAGTGGGTTGTGTAGGCTTCCTGGTGGAGGGGACTAGTGCCTGTGTTCTGGTGGATGAGGTGGATCTTGTCTTTCTGGTGGGCAGGTCCGTGTCTGATGGTTTGTTTTGGGGTGTCTGTGGACTTATTATGATTTTAGGCAGCCTCTCTGCTAATGGGTGGGGTTGTGTTCGTGTCTTGCTAGTTGTTTGGCATAGGGTGTCCAGCACTGTAGCTTGCTAGTCATTTAGTGAAGCTGGGTGCTGGTGTTGAGATGGAGATCTATGGGAGATTTCTGCCATTTGATATTATGTGGAGCTAGGAGGTCTCTTGTGGACCAGTGTCCTGAAGTTGGCTCTCCCACCTCAGAGGCACAGCACTGACTCCTGGCTGCAGCACCAAGAGCTTTTCTTCCACACGGCTCAGAATAAAAGGGAGGAAAAAGTAGAAAGAAAGAAAGGAAGGGAGGGAGGAAGTAAGGAAGGAGGGAGGGAAGGAAGGAAAGAAAGAAAGAAGGTAAAGTAAAATAAAATAAAGGAAGATAAAATAAAGTAAAGGTATTAAAGTAAAAAATAATTATTAATAAAAAAATTCATTTTTAAAGAAAAATACGAAAAACAAGGGACGGATAGAACCCTAGGACAAATGGTGGAAGCAAAGCTATACAGAGAAAATCTCACACAGAAGCACAGACATACACAAAATAGGAAAAGGGGAAAAAATCATAAATCTTGCTCTCAAAGTCCACCTCCTCAATTTGGGATGATTCGTTGTCTATTCATGTATTCCACAGATGCAGGGTACATCAAGTTGATTGTGGAGCTTTAATCCGCGGCTTGTGAGGCTGCTGGGAGAGAGTTCTCTTTCTCTTCTTTGTTCTCACAGCTCCCCGGGCTCAGTTTTGGATTTGGCCCCGCCTCTATATGTAGGTCACTGGAGGGCGTCCGTTCTTTGCCGCTTCGGGGACCCTGGCTCACTCAGTTGGTGGGGTCGGAGGGATACGGAGTGCCGGGCGAGCCTGCGGCGGCAGAGACCGGCGTGACATTGCACCAGCATGAGGCACGCCGTGCGTTTTCCCCGGGAAGTTGTCCGTGGGTCCCGGGACCCTGGCAGTGGCGGGCTGCACAGGCTCCCTCGAAGGGGGGTGTGGATAGTGACCTGTGCTCGCACACAGGCTTCTTGGTGGCGGCAGCAGCAGCCTTAGCGTCTCATGCCCGTCTCTGGGGTCTGCGCTTGTAGCCGCGGGTCGCGCCTGTCTCTGGAGCTCCTTTAAGCAGCGCTCTTAATCCCCTCTCCTCGTGCGGCAGGAAACTAAGAGGGAAGAAAAAGTCTCTTGCCTCTTCGGCAGCTCCAGACTTTTCCCCGGACTCCCTCCCGGCTAGCCGTGCTTCCCTAACCCCCTGCAGGCTGTGTTCACGTCTCCAGCCCTAGTCCTCTCCCTGTGCTCCGACCAAAGCCCGAGCCTCACCTCCCAGCCCCGTCTGCCCCGGCGGTTGAGCAGACAAGCCCCTCGGGCTGGTGAGTGCCCGTCGGCACCGATCATCTGTGCGGGAATCTCTCCGCTTTGCCTTCCGCACCCCTGTTGCTGTGCTCTCTTCCGCAGCCCCGAAGCTTCCCCCTCCACCACCCGCAGTCTCCTACCGCGAAGGGTCTTCCTAGTGTGTGGAAACCTTTCCTCCCTCTCAGCTCCCTCCCACTGGTGCAGGTCCCGTCCCTATCCTTTTGTCTCTGTTTATTCTTTTTTCTTTTGCCTTACCCAGGTACGTGGGCACTTTCTTGCCTTTGGGAGGTCTGAGGTCTTCTGCCAGCGTTCAGTAGGTGTTCTGTAGAAGTTGTTCCACGTGTAGATGTATTTCTGGTGTATCTGTGGAGAGGAAGGTGATCTCCACGTCTTACTCTTCTGCCATGTTCCCCAGCTCCACCTATTTTTAATTTTTTTGAGGAACCTCCATACTGTTTTCTATACTGACTGCACCAATTTACATTCCCACCAACAGTGCACAAGGGTTCCCTTTTGTCCACAGCCTTGCCAACACTTGTCATTTCCAATCTTCTGTATAATAGCCATTACAACAGTTGTGAGGTGATTATCTTATAGTGGTTTTGATTTGCATTTCTCTGATGGTTTGTGATGTTAAGAACCTTTTCATGTACCTGTTGACCATTTGTATGTCTTCTTTGAAAAAAATGTCTTCTCAAGCCCATTTTTTGAATGAGATTCTTTGGTTTTTGCTATTGTGTGAACTCCTTGCATATTTTGGTTTTTTAAATTTATTTATTTATTTATGGCTGCATTGGGTGTTCGTTGCTGCGTGCGGGCTTTTCTCTAGTTGTGGTGAGCGGGGGCTACTCTTCATTGTGGTGCGCAGGCTTCTCATTGCGGTGGCTTCTCTTGTTGCAGAGCACGGGCTCTAGGCATGTGGGCTTCAGTTGTTGTGGCACGCAGGCTCAGTAGCTGTGGCTTTCGGGCTCTAGAGTGCAGGCTCAGTAGTTGTGCATGGGCTTAGTTGCTCCACAGTATGTGGCATCTTCCCTGACCAGTGCTTCAACCCGTGTCCCCTGCATTGGCAGGCGGATTCTTAACCACCGCGCCACCAGGGAAGCCCCCTTGAATATTTTAGAACTTACCAGATATATGGTTTGCAAATATTTTCTCCCATTCAGTAGGTTGTCTTTTTATTTTGTTGATGGTTTCCTTTTGTGTGCAGGAGCTTTTTAGTTTGATGTAGTCCCACTTGTTTGTTTTTGCTTTTGTTGCCTTTGCTTTCGGTGTCACACACAAAAAATCATTGCCAAGAGCAGTGTCAACACTTCATCTTGGCCAGGAGGCCCAGATTACAGTTAAGTCCCCTGCATACAAACGCGTTCCGTTCTGAGAGCACGTTCATAAGTCCAATTTGTAAGTCCAACAAAGTTAGCCTAGGTACCCAACCAACACAATCGGCTATATAGTACTGTACTGTAATAGGTTTATAATACTTTTCACACAAATAATACATAACAAACACAAAAAATAAAGAAAACATTTTAAATCTTACAGTACAGTACCTTGAAGAGTACAGTAGTATAGTACAAGAAGAGTATAGTACAAGAAGTACAAGAAGAGTTAGTGACTGGAGGAGGGAGAGGAGGTGGGAGATGGTAGAGCTGAAGGATTGTCAGCAGTGGGAGACGTAGGGCAAGCTGCAGTTTCACTCATGCCTGACGTTGATGGCACAGGTTCTGGTTCCTTGTTGGATTCAGCTCTCTCTACCCTCTTGAAAAAACAATCCAGTGATGTCTGGGTAGTAGCTCTTTTTTTCTCATCATAGATGGCATGGTAGACTGGATTGCATTTTGAAGAGCTGCTGCAACCTTTGTGTACCGTTCTACGTTAGGGTCCTATGCCTGAAAAACTTATCAGTGCCTCCTTAAATAAAGAAAATCCGCTTGCCATTTCCTGCGTCGTGAATCTCTTCGGTTCTTCAGTTACTTCTTCCTCTTGTCCCTCTTGGTCCTTTCTCTGGGCCTCCAATTCCATCAGATCTTCATTAGTAAACTCCTCGTGTTTTACAGCAAAGGGTTCAATGAAGTCGTCCTCTTGCAGATCTAGCTTGAAATAACGATACTTTATAGTATTACTGTACTCTATACAGTACTGTACAGTAAAGTACACAAAAGCACAACCACTTGTAGAGGATGCATGCACATGACAATGTACGCCAGACACATGAACTAACTTACGTGATTGGACACGCGAATGCACGTTTGCATCTTTGAAAGCTCGCAACCTGAAGATTTGTGTGTAGGGAACTTACTGTATTGGGAGCCAGTAATTTAGAAGCTGCCTACCACACCTAGTGTCAAACTTCACTAGTATGTAATTTCAAGTACAAAGGTAATCACGCGGTATAGGTGAAGGCAGGAAGAGGTCTGGGACCTCCATTACAGCTCCACAGGTGCATTCTTGCCACATCAGGGTGTGCTGTGGCCCAGATTAATCTCAGAGTCTCTAAGTGATATATGAGGTTTATCATTTACACCGATGGGCCACTGGTATAGTTACAAAGCTGATCCCAAAGACCTACTCCTTAAATGCATAGACTGTAAACAAACCTGGTATATCGTCTTAGTATCTCATAGATGAGGACTCTCATGCTAGCAGATCTACCATGTTTGTTTCCTAGGAGGCTTGTCATTGGTATGTTTACGAGGAGGTTTGACTATATCACTTGTTGTTTTGGCCAGGGTAGCTTCTTCCCTGCCCCCTTCTGCACCTCCACAGTGAATGATGGGTTGTGGCTTAGCCATTCACTTCCTAACACATAGCTGGGTGAATGTGAATGAACTCATTTAGCCTTTATAATAACCTTATGAGAGAGGTCTTCTTATTAAAAAACTGTTTCTCAGAGATTGTGAGGTAAAATGTGTCTAAGATCACTCAGGAAGTACCATGGCTGGGGTTTATACTTGGGTCTTTCTGACTCTACAGCTCATGTTCTTGTCAGTGTGCCCCAAACTAGCCGTTTTCATTTAATGAAGTCTAGTGGCCGTTGCTTCCATGCAGGGCTTCTAGAATGTATGAAAGGCAGGTACTTGGAGAAGGAAAGTAGATATTTCTATTTAAGTTTGCTGCCATTCATGGTCATGAGGATAAACTAAAAATATATGCATTTTCCTTCTTTATTTGGACTATGAGAGACAGATATCCCATAGTTGATCAAACACTGTCCTTAAAAGTCAAGAAGTTTAGGTTTGGACATGGCTCTGATGGCTGTGTACCCTTTGAACTTGTGTTCTTAACCTCTTTAAGCCTCAGTTTCTTCTCTTGTAAAATGGGATTGATCATATCTCTCAGGTTCCTAAAAGTATAATTTTAGGTAGTATCAGTACCACTTTTGTATAGGTTTTCTTTTTCTTTTTAATCTATTAAAACTTTAGTCTTTTTCAAAAAAAAATTCTTTTCTGGGGACAGAGTTGACAGACTTTAATGATTTCTACCCTTACCCTGTGAACTTCATAAATCCTTATACTTACTCAGTTTGCTAGAAGCTTTCCATGCAACGCATGTTAGCCAGCTTGGCTTCTTTCCAGTTATTTTATGGTGAACCTCATTTGTCAAACTGTTGAGCCTATGTGGTATACCTGTTTGTATTTCTAAGGTCTTAGGCTGCAGATGACTTCATCTTTCCTGGAATATTTCCCAGTCTGTCTTTTTCTTTTTTAAATCTAGTGTAGTATCTTTAGATCCTGGAATAAGCTCTGCTTTGTACCACGTTGTGCAGGAGGAGCAGAACAATTGGACTCTGATTCTTATGGCTGTCTGTCTGCCTCTGTATGGCTGACTGCACTGTCCTCCCACAGTGATAGGAACTCTTGGGGCTGGTTGCCACAGGTAAGGCTAAGGCATAGGGAGAATAGAAGCAGACACAGGGCGGGGACAAAAGAGAGAAGGGCTGTGGAATAGCAGAGTGTGACCAACAGTTGTCTCCATTTCTCCACCTCTTGATCATACTTGTATTGTGAACAATGACTAGTATATTAATACAGTCACAGGTATAGAATTAAGGTCCTAAAGGGACCTAGATCATCTCACTCAAACTGTATAATTTATAAATAAGAAAATGCAATATATAGTGATAAAATGACTCATTATCCAAGTTTATAAAGCTAATGAATAGTAGAAGGGCTGGGACTTGAAATCAGTTCTGTTGATTCCAAATCCAGTATTTCATCTGCTAGTGCAACATCTAGTGGTTTGTTTGCATTTTTTCACCCACCAAATATTTAGTCACCAGCTTTTAGGTACATACGATATATGTTAGGTCTGAAAGTCAAATTCATACATGTTAATTTAATGGTCAAGATGAGAGAATACACTCATATTGGTAGTACTAGGATGTGTTAAACAAGGTAAGAGTTAGATGTAGATTTTTAAAGCTTATAAAGTTTTTACTAACTTGTGTTTTATTACAAAAGAAATGCTTATTTATTATACAAATTTGAGACAATGGGCAAAACAGTTAAACCGCCCAAATTCTACCACCTAGAAAAATTTCTTTTTTGTGTATGTTTGTATATATATATTTTTAAATTACAAAAGTCGAATCCTTCTAAACATTCTTTAATAACCTGATTGATAACCTAGAGAACCAGGCTGGGAGAACTCAGAGTGGCAGTTGTGAACACTGTCAGATCCTGCTGCAGCAGTTGTTGAAGGTAGGAGTGAGCAAGATTTAAGGGCCATTTAAAGACTCAACTAGAATGGAGTTTGTGTTGAGGAATCTGAATTGGAGGATTAATGGTTCTTGGGTAGAAGGCAAAGTATTGCCAGAATGGCAAGGCCTTTTTCCCTTCCTCTGGCCATATTGTTTCAAGGTTATTTCATTGGAAGAATTACCATTGGGATCCAAGAGTCAGTGGTTTGGATCTCTTAATTTAGCTAGAGATACAAGTGAGCTGTAGGGTGTAGAAGTAAGTTTCCTGATATCAGACAGTTACGGTCAATCTATTGAGGATCCTTCTTTCCGGACAGAATCCTGCTATAGTTGAAAAGGAGTATGGAAGTGAAAGTGTAGTCATCAGCTGATTATTTATTTATTTAGGCCAATTTCTTGGCCTTTCAGGAACTTTTTTATTTGCTTCCTCTATTGGTTGCTTGCTTTTAAGATTGGCAAATTAATGTAAAATGAAGCTTATCATAAATTCTGAAGAGTTACATAAATGTAACTGATGGTATTAACACTGATGGTAAAAATGAGACTTTTTGTTTTGTTTCAGATGCAGGGCTTTTTTTCTTTTTGATGCCTACAGTGTTTCTTAAAATAATCTGTCTAAATATATAGAACTTTAAAATGTAGGTCTTATGAAGAACATTTATTTCTCTATGCATATATTTAGCCTTGGGTCTTGGATATTGCTTTGGAAGTATAAAAGCTAGCTCATGGGTAAATAGATTATTCTTGTAAGCATTTTTTAAAAAGGGGGGCAAATGTGCTTATGCTTTTTTAAAAGTGCTTTTCTTTTTGAAATAAAAGCTTACTGGAAAATTTTGGGTGTTGGTATGTGGGAGATAATTTGTGCTTTACATTGTTTCTGGGAAAAGATGTGTGTGATGTAAAATAGGTAAAATAACCAGTGATGATCTTTATTAAAAGATGCTTGCTTTGTGGGATTCGACTTTGGACATGTTTTTCCATTTTCCTTTGGGAATCTTTTTCTTCTAAATTTCAGTGTTGCAGTCTGTCTTAACCTTAGCCTTTTATGTGTATATTCTGTTAGGTATATTCTGTTAAACGTTTGAATATGGCCCCTTTGTGACTTTACTCGTGCCTTATCCTCCTAGATTGTCCCTGGATGCATGAATGGGTAGATAAGATAGATGTAGATGGTTAGACTTATTTTTGCTTATGAGTCAGTCTGAAGATTGAGATCTTCATTGGATTCCCTTTTGATATCCTAGAGATTTCTCTTTACCCCTTTGCTACAACTCTGGCCTAAGTAGACTTTGGAAGCCTTTTTATTTTCTTTCTCCATCTCTGAATTTGGATGTGGAATGTTAGAAGCGTTTGTTATCCTTCAACCCACTCATCTCCCTTATTCCTAATTGTTTTTCTTTGTACCACATGAAATAAGCTTTTTTACTTACGAAGGTAACTGATTTTACTTCAAGAGTCGGGCTGCTTTGAGGGTATTTGGTAAGTGCATACATAGTGAGTCAGTATTAACAGATCTGTGTCCTCTTTGACCTTCACCCTGTCCTTGGTAAAATTTTAGAATTTCAGTAGTTGTGATGTCTCTCAGATATCTTGTTTGTTCAGGTACCTCACTACTTCATAGACTAATAATTTCTGCTCACAGTTAGTTTAGTCCAACATTGCTTAGGGGAAATGCTTTAAATTCATATTTCTTCATAGTAAATTAAGATGAAACATTTCAGTCATACTAGTCTGTATTAAAATACAGAGAAGAAGTTTTTCAGTTGTGAAACAGATTCTTTGTAAAAGGAGTAAATGTATGCTTAATTACTTTCATCTCCCTGTTTAATACACAAGCATTTAGAAAACATGGAATAAACAAACAAGCACAAAGTAGACAAAACTACCCACTGGACTCTCTCAAATGCTGTTTTCCCCGTGGAAAACTTGACTCTCCCCTAACAGTTGACTAATTCCTAATTGTTCTTTAAATCTCAGTTCTTAGATGTCATTTTCTCAGGGCAGTTTTTTTTCTTTTTTTTTTTTTAAACTCCTAGAGCACATTGTGTAGAGCTCTGTGTTATGTGTTCTTGTAGCTTCCCATATGTCTACTGTAGCAGTCATATCACTTTGTTGTTATTACAGGTTTTATGTCTATTCCTAATAGTCTGTAAGCTCTGTGACAGCCAGAACTGTATCTGTTTTATCACTCTATTTCAGTGCCTGGTATATAGTAGCCCCTTAATTTTTTTAAATTTATGAATTAACTTTAACCTTTTAATACTTTTGATGTTTTATTTCATACTTTTCTATGTGTCTGGGTACACATAAAAATATATAAACACATACTTTTGTAATGCTATTACACTGGAGTTTTTTTACCCTTCTGTGTAGGAATAAAATTTTGAAATCAACATGTGAGGTAAAAATTGCTCTTCAGTCTTTGGATTGACAGTAAGTCAACAAAGTCAGTTTCCCTCCAGTGTACAGTGATAAAGGTCTGCTTATATACAGTGGTAGTTGGTCTCTCTAGAGACTTAACCAAGGTCCTCTAAAACCAGACTCTCATGTACCTTCCGGCAATCTTTCCTGCTGTGCACTTACATACACTGGCTTCGGTTGAATTTCTCCTATCTTTAGTTTACTTTGTGTTTGTCTTGTATTTTCTGGTTCCCGCTCCTTTGTTCATGCCATTTTTCCTCTTTGGAATACCTTAGCTTTTCCCTTTCTATCCATTTTTAAGGCCCACCTCAAATTCCATCTGCTGTGACATGTTTCTCTTTTTCTCTGGCTAACCCTTAGTGTCCTCCTTTCACTTCTGAGTTCATGGCGCTTTATTGCCAGTGGTTATCCTTTGACACTTGGTGATTTACCATTTTGGGACTGTTTTTTGAGTCTCTTGCTTTTGTGTGAGTTTGTCTTTTCTGGTAACCATATTGTTGGATCACTGAAGGCAGGGATATTCATCTTCTATTTATTCGTGTTCTTCACAATTTATACCTGGCACAAAGTTTCTTAGTAAATAGTTTATTTGATTAATTATAAAAATTTATTTGCCCCTCATATTTATAGCATGAACCCTGAAGAGAATTCTTTGTCTTTAAGAAATTTCTACAAATACCTGATTCTATTCTGTCTTACTGCTTTCATGTAATATCTAAGGTGTCCAGGAAATCTGTATATAAGTAGCACAAGAAGCTTAAGTAACTATGGGGTGCCTTATGGCCCACTTACATAGAAATTTTTGATGGTGCACCTATATACTAGGTGAAGGAAGAGAAATCATGGATTAGAGGTAGTAAGTTTTTCAGCGGAGCAGAGATCCATTCCTCATAACTGATGCCTCTGAACTCTGAACCGTGTTATTCCCAAGGTAGAAGAAAAATTTCCAGGAAGATGATTAGATTTCCTTAATGTATCGGGAGCCATGTTTATTAAATGATTAATTTTATTACATCAGTCTTGTGACTTGAATGAGAAATTGTCTCCTTGCTATAGGTAGACCGTTATTTAAGAAATTCTTCTTAATTGATTTGTCTCTTCTACTGTGGTATAGCCTAAAAATCAATGGGAATTGTAACTAGTGATGAATTTTGAAAAAGGTGTTCAAGAGCCCTAGTTTTCTGTTGTCACAGATGTTAAAAAAAATGGTATTCCTCATATTTACTAATTTGGTGAACCTGCTTTCTTGTTACCTGTTCATCAAACTGTTAAAATGTAAAGTGCAGATTGCATTAATGTGGAAGGGATTTTGTTTGATTTTTGTTTAGGTACAAAGAGGATGGTGAAGCTTTATTAATTTTGCTTCCCTCAGAAGAAAAAGGGATGGTGCAGCAGCTTCTTCAGAAGAAAGTGCCTGTGAAGGAAATCAAGTAAGAACTATTTGCTGTCTTGATATTATTGTTAGAAAAATGAAGGCATGAAATTATTATGCCTGATTATGTATACCTAATTCCCTCCTCCCTCTAAGCTTTTTTGCTGTATGATTTTGGACTTTTTGTTTGCTTTGTTTTTAACAACTTTTTTAGAAGACTGTCATCGGAGAAAACAAGATGAAAAAGAGACCTTGTTAGCATCAGGAGGCATTGATGGTTGAAAGAATTAAACCTCTTGGCTGAACTTATTTTTGGGGTTGTCTGTCTATTTCAGAGGATTGTCCTCTCCTGTCATTGAAGATGTTTAGATTGAGTGTCAGCAGAATTGATTGTAGTCTCACTTATATTGGGGCCCTTGAAACACCCTGCTTTCATTTGGAGGAAAGTAACTTGGGAGGGTGGTTAGATGTGGTGGAGGAGTGGATAAGAGTTTAGATGAAACAAGATTGGGTGTGAGTTGATAATTGTTGAGGCTGAGTGAAAGTTTTCTACCTTTGTATATTTTGATGTTTTCTGTAATTAAACAAAGTCAAAAACACCTCATCTGCCACCACCTATTACCACTCCAGCTTTTCAGGAACAAAATTGTTCAGTCTAAAATCAGGGAAACAAGTGGAATTTCCTTTGTGAAACCTAGAATAGATGCTTGTAAGAATTACATTCTTTCCTGTAATTTTCATTCTAAACCCGGGCAGATTTAAGTAACCATTCTATTATGTTATGCCTGATTTCTAGATAAGGAAAACAATATTTATATCCTTGGCTACTTGTTTATTATTTGACTTTTGTTTTATGGTATTTGACTAAAAACGGAAATTGTATAAAAATGACGTTTGCTTTCATTTATTCCATTTCATTGATGATCCACCTCCCACAAGAGGCTACTTTCTATCCTTAAAGACTTAAGAAGTGAACATTGCTAATTGTGGTGTTAACCTAATCTTTCAGTCACTCAGCATGGGTTGTTTAGAGAAAATGTCAATTTTACATTTTTTTCCTGCATTATTCAAAATATGCGGAGTCACATTTCTATCTAGTGTAATTTCAGTCTAATCTGGGTCATAGATGAGAAATAATGTTATAGATTTTAAAAATACTGAGGAAAATAGAAAATACTGTGTACTGTTTTCAGTTTCTAAAATTGAGATGTCTTAGTTTAATCTTTATCTTTTTGTTACAAAAGAATCAATCCAGAAAAACTTACAGACATTCAGAAAAAATTGGAATCGCTTTTAGCTCAAGATCAAGATTTAAAAGAAAGAGCTCAAAGGGTAAGTCATTTTTGAATTTGATACCTTCAGTGGAATAGAGCATATAATAAAGTTACGTGGTATCATTTTCTACTACTTCTAAGTTGCATAGTTATGCTTCAGATATTCAGGTAGTATAAAGTTCAGGTAAGTTTAACTTATTCTTTAACTTTGAAAAAATTATGTATTTTTCTTTTTTTAAAAAAATTTTTTGGCTGCACCACGTGGCATGGGGGATCTTGGTTCCCCAACCAGGGGATTGAACCTGTGTCCCTTGCAGTGGAAGCGTGGAGTCTTAACCACTGGACCACCAGGGAAGTCCTAAAAGTCTATATTTCTTATAGTAACTTGGAAAAATGTCTATTATTTGTCCATAGTCTTGTCAGACATATAGAAAATACTCTGATTTTTAAGTGCACAATGGCTGGATTTCTAATATACTTGATAAGGTTATCAACTTTTGATTTCTTCAGTAAAGTTTTTATTAACTTCTGACTGCACTTTCTTGACTGTAAAATTAATATCTTATATTAGGTTAAATTTCTAGAAAGCATAGCACTCTTGCAAAATTCTCTTTAGGAATGAGATTTTAATCTGACAGTGTTCCCAAACTGCTTTTTTTGGACTTAGAAATCCTCTTGATTAGCAAATACACAAAGAATTGTCATTTTTAGTTATACTTATTTTTTAGTTCTTAGAGTACCCAGCAGTAGATTCTTTAGAAACGGAAGATGTGAAATTATTTTGCGTTGTGCTTATAGCTGTCCAATCTTTGAATTGACAAATATTTGAGTCCCTGTTATGAAGTTCTTCATTTTCAGCGAGATCTACATAGGATATCTACATCTGCATCTCCCATAACTCAACAATGAGTTAAAGAGTAGGGATTCAGAGGTTGGAGGAAGAAAATAAAGAGGAGGCATGGAAAGGGCATCCTCAGTAGACAGAGGAGCCTGAGCAGAAAGTCAGTAGTCAGTCTTTTGTGTGATGGTTTTGAAACTGGATATTCTAAGCAAAGAAGTTTTATTTAAAGAGAAGATCTTATGTTTAAAAAATTAACTTAGGTTATATTTTATCAAATTATTGTCACTGTGCTTAAAATACCAACATTAATGATGAAAGCTAAAATTCAGATGCTTAGTATGTGCTAGGCACTTAGCTGCAGCATGGCCCTATTACATGACAGTTTGGTTTTTTTTTTTTTTACATGACAGTTTGATATGCATTGTGTTATTTAATCTTGCCAACAACCTGTGAGGTAGGTGATATTGATTTGATTTTATAGATGGGAAAATAGGAGCTGAGGAAATTAAAAATTGTCCAGGGTGACGTTAGCTATTAAGTGGCAGACCTAAGATTTAAATCCAGGTCTTTCTTCAGAACTTCCATGATACATCAGGAGAAGTTCCAGAGTATAAGAGAATCAAATAATGAACTGTGCGTAAACTTCTGTAAGCTCACTTCACCTGAAATCTAATGAAAAGGGTCTTTAAACAGATTTTTTTTTTCTTTGTTTTTGGGCATATATTTAGGCATGGAAACATTTGTGTGCATGTTTTGCCTAGCAGACATACTTTAAGCTAGGAGTTAAATCTTTTAGAAGCTTTGGAAATAGTATGCACATTTGACAATAATATACATGAATTCTGATGTCATGACTTTGTGCATACTTAGGTCATTCTGTTATGAATCAGGAAATATGAAACACTGGAAGGATGTCGTTTCACTGGTTTCTGCATATAACAAACGAGCCTTCCAGAATAAGATTATAGAAAAGCACATTGAAATAAATGATGTGATTTACTGGGTGTCACGCATGGTTTAGCAGAACGGCTAACTGTTGTCAGCTGCAGCAAGCTATCTAATTTCACAGAAGCGATTTTCTAGCTTTTATTATAATCTGGATAGAACAAAAACAATAAGAAACTGGGATGATTTCTTGTGGACGATTGTAGGGGAAAAAATTATCCTTGAATTATTCATTTTAATGCCTATGGAGACAGGGAAAATGGTTTGAAGAAAGGATTAGTGTAAAGTTAGAGAAAATGTGAAGTTTAGGAAATATAGAAATGGGAATTAAATATACTTTACAAAAATTAATTTTAAAATCAAAAAATAAAACTCCTGCTTACATATGTTTCACTATCTTTGCTGCCTGTTTATTTTACAGACTGACAGAGGATCCAGGACCATGTTTACTTTTTAGTTTGTAATAGCTCTTGGTATAAAGATAGTTTACTTTCTTTCTTTTTTTTTAACACAAACAGAAGAAAAATATTACAAGTTAATGACAGATTACTTGAAATTATAATGACAACTAATTACTTGAAATTATAATAAAAAAGAAAAAGCTTTAGGAGTAAACTTTTCCTGTTATGATTTTATTAAGCTTAATTTAAGTACAGTAAAATTTTGTTGTAGTAGTCAAAGGATGTTTTCAAGTAATAATTATTACTTATAACTGGTATTCATTGGTACTTAATGTATTCCAGAAGAAATGCCGAGTATTCTACATGCATTTTTCTCATTTAATTCTCATAACACTCTAAGTAGAAGGTACTGTTATATTATGTTTGATAGATGAGGAAACTGACAGAGAAATGAGAAACTTGCTCAGCTAGTAAGATGTGGAGCTCAGATTTCAACTGTATTATTCCAAAGCCTGTGTTTTTCCGTATTAATGCACCTGAATGATATTAACTTCTAGAATAGCTTTTTGAGAAGGTTATGTTTTATGTTGAGTTGGCTTGATGAAACCAAATTTAAAGTCTTTTCTAATATTACAATTCGAAAAAGGTAGGTTTTTTTGTTTTTGTGGGATGACATATACTCAGCTATTTTTGAGGTTTTTCACTACTGTTGAATTTATCCCTTTGATTAATTTTTTTATCTCAGTTAAAATTCATTTTCCATTTCTGAGTAGTATATATCTTACACTTCAGCCTTTTATGTTTACAGTGTTTTGTCTCCTACATACGTTCAGTGTATCTGATGAAGGATAAAGAAATATTTGATGTGAGCAAGTTACCTATACCTGAATATGCCCTGTAAGTATTCATATTATAGTTTTGTTTGTGAATCCTTAAAGTTAGAGGGAATTTGTTTGAAACCTGGTTTTGAGAGTCTTAGTTTAAACCACTGTGCCTTACCTTAAAAGAATCTGTTGAAGATTTGCAGAGAAAAAGATTATATAAACTGTAGAAAACTTGTTGAGCTTTCAGTTGTCAGGAATTTCAGTCAGGAAGAAGTTTCTTACTTGTAAGTATGAATTCCTGAAAGTTACACTGGCAGTTTCCTGTAGTTTGGGCTTAAAGGAGATGGAGAGCAATTGACAAGCATTCTTTGAAATCTTTAAATGTCTGTAGCCCTCTTGTTTTCTAAAAAGCTGGCTTGGTTTACTGTAGTTCTTTTTATGCTTTGGATGCGAGTCTCTTTGTCAGTTCTTCCCTTCTTTTAGATTGGTTTCCCATGCTGCTTATTGCCTGGATATTCTTTGTGTCTTGATGTTTCTTACATGTGCTCACAGGTACCATGGCAAAATGTCTCTCTTTAGTAATTGTGGTTACTATTATATGAAAACAGAACTCTTGGTCTTGTTTTGGCTTAGTAGTTGAAGGATTTTTTTTCCTAATCTTTTCAGGTATAAAGGAGGAGCATCTGTTTTTCAATGGGGTCCCACCTGTGGGAAAAGCATTGACAAAATCCTATAGAAGCACCCTTAAGGTTACTCATACTTTGAATGTCAGATTGAAATCTCCTAGTCTGTGATGAAATATGTACTTTCAAAGCAAGGTCTGTGTATTTGGCCTGCTTTCCAGGAATTCGAGTACCTTTACCTTTGAGTCTAATAAAAACTTGTATCCGAGTGAGCTGCTGTTTTCTATTCTTCATGTTACATTGCAAGTTCATTATAACAGGTAATTTGTCAGTTGTAACATTTTAGAGCCATTTAATTTGCTAGATAACAAAGTAAGGTCACTGACTTTTTGTTTAGGTAATGGATGGAAAATCACATGCCATGGATAACATGTTTTTGTTTGCTTATCTCTTTACGAATTTTAAAATTTCTGAATATGATTCATGGTTTAGGTTATTAGCTGATTTTTGTGCTTCAAGAAATTCTATCCTGGTTTCCTGGTTTGCTCATTGACATAGCTGAGATATTAGCAAACAGGAGAGGCACAGGTCTTTTAATGCTGCAGGGCCATATTTAGAGGACATTTTGTTGCCACAGATGCCAGTAAATCTCATCCGTTTACAGTTGAAGACCTTTGCTTTTTGTTGGTGATGCTTAGGGAAGCAGAAAGTTAAATTCTGAGCCTAAATTACTGGTACAGTTTAACTTGGTGTTTTAATTTAATTTTTGTGGATTTTAGATGTATAATTTCCTTGATCTATAATTTCCTTTAGAAGCCTTTAATACCTAAAACAGTGCTATGTATGTAGGATAAAATAAAGGTTTAAAAAACTATTTTACAGAAGAAATATGTTTTATTTATTTATATTAGTAAAATACTTTTTTGAATATTAAAGAAATATGTTTTAAATACCTAATATATCTAGTTCATTGAGCTAGGCATTAAAATTATAGATGTGGGGCTTCCCTGGTGGCACAGTGGTTGAGAGTCCGCCTGCCGATGCAGGGGACACGGGTTCGTGCCCCAGTCTGGGAAGATCCCACATGCCGC